>NC_034590.1:55527825-55564581 GCF_900095145.1 Mus pahari | reverse complement strand
CTGTTTCTAGTTGTGGTGTGGCTCAGCCCTTAGTACATACCTTTAATCCTGAACAACGAAGGTAATGGTAGTTTGCAGAAGAAAGCACCCCACGCTTGAAAAGTGATGTCTAATTGAGTGGCAGACAAAGTGATGAATTAAAGAAAGATTGGGCAGAAGAAGATACACCCAGCTTTACTTAAGAGAGAGCAGCACAGAGAGAAAAAGGGAGGAGGCAGTTTTACTGGGCAGTTGTACAGAGACAGGTTGTAGAGTGAGAACATGCTGGACACAGGTGAAAGCCAGAGAATGAGAAGGAAGATTAGAACATATAGCCAAAGTTGGTAAGAGATGAAGCAAAGCAACTCAGGAGAAACAGAGAAGTGAGATTGGACAGTCAGCTAGGACAGTAGTTTGAGCCAGAACAGCTGAGTAGAACTGGCCAGACAGATATCAGAAAAGTTAGGAAAAGGTGACCATATTCAACATCAAGTCTCAGAGGCTAAAAGCATTCTAGGTCTAGATTAGATTGTACAGAGGCTAGGAGCTTCTAGGACTAGGCCTAGCAGACAAAGGCAGTAAGCCTCTAGACAACAAACTACATCAGGTGAATAAAAGTTACTTTTATACCCTTACATAAGTCACATTTTCCAGATTAATATGGGTTTGCTTTTACAAATCAAGTCAATCAGTAACTCAGCACCTAGAAGACTAATATGAAAGACAACGTCAAACATGTAAATGTCAATATCAAATATTGAAGTCAATGCCTTCAGCTACATGGTGTGTTGTTTAGCTCATTAGCCCTAGCTGGTGGGTGGGGCAAGAGTTACTGCAACAGCAGTGATAATCCTAACACTGGCTGTGATAAGACTTTGTCCCTTCACATGTCCCAGGTCAATTCATTGACTAGACTCATGCTAAGGACCCAACAAACACATTTGCTGGTCTGAATTCAAAGTTAGACCTTACTCTGCTAGGATGGTAAGAAATCATATAGGAGTTCTTAAAGGTCAAGTTGGACAGCTGTTAATCCTGGTCCTTGTATCTAATAAGGCACAGCTATTCTCCAAGGTAGATGTTAAACTCCCCCAGCCCAAATGCCAAGGCATCCCGTCTCACATGTGGATGTTCACATCTAAAGATGGTTGGCATCCAAACACTAGAAAGTGTTCGCTGAGCAGCTTTCACACGACAGATGTGCTGAGAGACTGAGTTTGCCAGACCTGGGCAGCACATCTCATCTTAGAGGGCCACACGAAGCCTAACCTCAGCTCTGCATAGCATGGGTGAGCAAGGCTTGCTCTCTATGGCACACAACATAAGGGTTTAAATTCTTTAAACTTAAATAGTCAGATAGACACAAATCAGTTTACTGTCACAGGAAGCCTCCCCTTCTGTACAGGTTCTTAAAATGATCCAAAAAATGTAATCTTTCTATTTAGTTGTCGGTAATGTACAAAGTCATATTGCACAAGTCCTTTGCAGAAGGATACAGAGACTAAACTAAGCCAACAGGACTGCCACCAGTACATCTGGAATATGATTGCTATCCTTCCTATTGGCAGCACAAAGGTGTGGACTTAGGCATCATTAGCTGTCCTCTCATGAACTGCATGCTAGTGCATTCTGTCAGGTAGGAGGAACGGTGCTGAAGGAAGACTGACTGAGAGGAGAGTAGATGCTTCTCACTTCAGTTCGGTACTCAACGTCCTCTATTTTCACTCTGCATTAGAGTGAAATGTACTAGCATCTGTTCCTCACAGAAATACCACCAAGTGGGGACCTGAGACCACTGCCTAAGGCTACAAGATGGCTCAGTGGATAAACAAGTCTCATGACCCAAGTTTGATCCCCCAAACCCACATGATGGAGAAAGAGAACTAACTCCATACCTATGCCCACCCCCAAAACACATGTAATAATAATAATAATAATAATAATGATAATAGTATTTAAATATTTACAAATAACCGATTTGTTTGTTTGCTTATTTAATTGAGACATGGTCTCATTGCCCAGTCTGGCCTCAGCTCACTATAAAGTTGGGAATGACCTTGAACTTCTGATCCCCATCACCATTTTTGAGTTGATGGTTTGTTTAATTCATATGCAAAACTGTTTTCAGTCTTCTTAGAGTGTCTTGACTGACTATGGCAGAGATTGTCCTATCTTTTGCAGTTCTGGTGACGGACCCAGGAGGTATTTCTTGAAAAACACAACACACGTTGACTTAATATGGGAAACAAGCAGGCAAAATATTAACATGAAACCACTCCCACAGTCTTTGGGAAAACCGAAACTGGGGCCAGACACTAGAGCCTAGCTAGGGAAGAGCAATTTTGCCCATCTAACTTTAAAACAGACTTGGAGAGGAGTTGTGGGCAGGCTTTTGGGGATTCAGTGACGATACGGCCTTTGAAAACTCAGACCACAAGGTTACTACTCAAGTTGGTACTGGTAAATCAATTTATATTAGGATGCTCAAAATTCTTTTTGTTTAAAAAAAGTTGTAGTCCCTCTTGGGACATTTATGAGGTCTGGAGTGGTAACTGCCCACTGGGGCTCTGGTTGTATTCATTGCAGGTAGCCTCCTGTCCCTGAAAGGAAAGCCTGGTGCCAAAGTCCAGAGGAGTGGCTCTGCCAACTGGACACCAGGGTTCACATGGTTTCAGAGGCCCTGAGAGTTATATATGGAAAATCACTTAAAGCCTATAGCCAAGACAACAGTGGATTAAAATCGTTGTAACATGTCTTTCATGATTAAAAAGTCTGGTGCCAAAACAGTTCTAGAGAAACTAACATCAAAAAGGACAGATGATGGAGTATGGAGTACCCAGTTGGCACCACAGGGGGTGATGTAAGGGGTGGGGGTGAGAAAGGACCGCGTTGACACCAATTTGTTGTAAAACCAACAGGCACTGCTGTAATTGTTGTTACAGAAAGACCTGCGTAGCTGTACATACACAACAGCTTCCTGCAACACGGAAACACGTACGAGATGGACCAGAGCATTTATGGTAGGGGCTGTTCAAAAAGCCTTGAATCTCAGCAAGTGGTGGTAGAGGCTAGAAGCATGCGAGTTCTAAGCCAGTGAAGGCTAAACTGTCTCAAACAGTCAAAAGAGAAAAAAATAGCATTAATTAGAGGAAAGCAAGGCAGTTTTAATGTACTCAATTCTCTTTCTCAATAATTATCTTTTACATAAATTCCCAATAACTCCACCAGGACAGAAAGCTGGTTTTGGAGAACTGAATTCTAAAGTATCTGCACACCTACCTTTTCAAACCAGGATTGTCCCAACCGCCCTAATCTCTTCAGAGCCCCGCCCCAATCGCGCTAAGCCCCGCCCCAGACTCCAGAGCCTGGCTTCGGACCCGGGAGTTTGTTCTAACGAGTAGCCCCGCCCAGATGCGCTAAGTCCCGCCCAAGAGGCGGGAGCCCCGCCCAGCCCGGGGAGTCCTGCTTCAGCTTAGGGCGTCCGTTCCGATGGGTAGCCCCGCCCGCCTGTGGGGGCGCGCGACGCGGTAACCCGGAAGTGGCAGTAGCGTGCGGGGGCGGGGCGGCGCGCAGGAGCGGGCCATGGCCGCCGCCGCCGCCGCGGGCTTTGTGTGCCGCGCGCGAGCCCCGGCCGTCCGCACCTCGCCGGGGCTGCGGGGCTGCCGCTGACCCGCCCCGCTCGCCGCGCCGCGCCCGCCGGGCCCCGCCCCTGGCCTCTCCGCCTCCTGGGCCGGCCTCCAGTTCTCGGCGCTCTCCCTCTGCGCTCCCTGCGCTTCCCTCCCGCCCGCGGCGGGCGCCAGGCCGCCCCGATGCCCGAGCCCGGCCCCAGGATGAACGGCTTCTCGCTCGGCGAGCTGTGCTGGCTCTTCTGCTGCCCTCCTTGTCCGAGCCGCATCGCCGCCAAGCTGGCCTTCCTGCCCCCCGAACCCACCTACACGGTGCTGGCGCCCGAGCAGCGCGCGCCCGCTCCCGCGGCGACCCCCGCGCCCGCCCCGGCGGCGCAGCCCGCTCCGGCCGAGGAGGGCGCGGGCCCCGGCGCGTGCAGCCTGCACCTGAGCGAGCGCGCCGACTGGCAGTACTCGCAGCGAGAGCTGGACGCGGTCGAGGTCTTCTTCTCGCGCACGGCCCGCGACAACCGGCTGGGCTGCATGTTCGTGCGCTGCGCGCCCTCCAGCCGCTACACGCTGCTCTTCTCGCACGGCAACGCCGTGGACTTGGGCCAGATGTGTAGCTTCTACATCGGCCTGGGCTCGCGCATCAACTGCAACATCTTCTCTTACGACTACTCGGGCTATGGTGTGAGCTCCGGCAAGCCCTCCGAAAAGAATCTCTACGCCGACATCGACGCCGCGTGGCAGGCGCTGCGCACCCGGTGAGCCCTGAGCCACGGTTGGGGTGAGGGCTTGTGCTCCCGGATTGTTGCATTCGCTCGAGATTGCAACAGCTCTCGGGGATGGAGAGCTCAGACTTAAAGGGTCCTGCCTGCTTTTCACTGGCCCGCGCGGCCTGGAGTCTTTGTGGCTCCGGTTAAACGCACGTGGCCGCTGTGGGGGGTGCCAGTGTACGGGCCAAACCAACTTGGTTGGGCTTTAGTTGTGTCATGAGCTACGCGCAGACCCCGAAGGTCTGGTAGAAGTGACCTTGGGGTTTTCAGAGCCCTTGAAAGCTGGGGAGACGATGACCTCTAAAAGACTTTCCAAGTAGAAAGTCACCCTTGGGGCGATGCCTGAACAGCATTAGCAGGGTCCGGTCGGGTGTGGTGAGGACTTTGCCTCCTGGTCCCGCAGAGTAGGTGGCACCGGGAGATCAGGAAGTTAGCTAAAGAACCTTCCCTAAACACCACCAGTAGCGCAGAGTGTTATAGGCGTGAGGAAATCTCTTGACCTTGAGTTAGCGTTCATAAAACTGGAAAGTATTTATTCAGGGTCTTTTACATGCCAAGCACAAATTGTTATTTTCTGAGGACAGACCAGGTTGGGGGTGGGGGAAACTAGCTTAAGTTTTACTCTGAACTTAGACATTTGGTTTGTGGGAAAGTCAAGTGACCTGCCCTGTTTTGGTGCTTGTGACCTTACCATGCAATCCCCATAGCACAGGTGGCAACCGTACCTGAGGTCCTGTGTGTAATGAGCTTGGATTTCGTTAGAGGAATAAGTCCCCAGAATAAGAACAGTAAGCACTGTTCTTTTTAGAGACCTTTGTATCGCTTTTATGAAACGTCTATTTGCAAGGCTAAGTATGTGGCCAGTAATAATGACTTTATTTCCATATGTGTTGCACATATGTTCATAAGTTATCCCTTATGCTTCTTGAGAAATATAACAGAGTATAACAGAAGTCCTTAGTATTCACTCTGTGTTGCTTGCTCACATTCTTTTGAGGTCTTGGAGGGATCCTAAATTGGGGTATAGTTTTTGGAGAATGAGGTAGGCAGATGAGGCTGGATTCTGTCCTGATGGAGTGGCTGAGGATCCACAAGTAGTCACATGCCACCTGTTCCCAAGAACAGGTTTCAGTAGTGTGTGTCAGAAGCGGGGAGTGGAGTGCTGGTGTGGGGTATGCTTCAGCACTCCAGAGGGAAGCTTGTTCAAAGTTTCAGGCTAGCCTGAGCTACATGGTGAGTTCAGTGTTGGCCAGGGCCACAGTAAGACCTTGCCTGGAAGAAAATATGTGGGGTAGGTGGATGGCTGAGTGAGTGAAGGCTGCTTTGTGGGTAGACATGGTGACCAAAGTTTCCCCTGTGGAATCCAGAGGTGGAGGAAGAGAGCTGGCTTTCCAAGGCTGTCCAGTCACCCGGTAATTGTGCCCACACGTGTCACACAATCTTGAACTACTTAATCTGCCATAGTGTAGGTATTAAAAATAAATTTTAGTACTGGATATTTCTACAGTGAAACACTGCCTTGAGTTGATGATCTGTAGAAATTACCACAGACATTGCTCCCATGTGGACATTTCTCTGTTTTTCACACTTGAGTGTGTATGTTTGCTTTACCACATAGGTGTGGTGCAGCCTATTGCATATGAAAAGCATTGTTGGGGGGTAAGTTAAGACTCAAATTACCTGGTAATATCTTTAAATTTTGCTTGTGCTTTAATGTTTTACTAGAACTCATATCTAAAATAAGCATGAGTTCTTTGTTGTTGTTGCTTTTAGTTTTTGTGGGTTTTTTTGTTGTTGTTGTTGTTGTTGTTGTTGTTGTTGTTTTTAAACTGCTTTTGGAGGCTGGGTTCAAACTCACCTTGTAGCTGAGACTGACCATCACCTCCTCCCTCTGCTTCACAAGTGCTGGTGTTACAGGTGTGTGTCATCACTCCTGGTTCCCAGAATCAGACTTTGAAGACATCTACAAAGCCTCTTATTCTGTGCTTTCCCAACCCATTAGATCAACTACAGTGAGATGCTCATTCTACATCTTGATCATGCTTGCACATCACATACATTGATGTGAGGCTGCACGTCTGAACCAAATGTTTCACAAAACACTCCCCCCCACAACCCTCAGTGAATGCTTTGCATAACAGAATGTGTTCTGTTTTATTTGACTTAAAAGAAAAAAAAAGTGTGCTGGGTGTGAAGTGTTCAGAGTATTTCCCAGTGCCCATGTGTATGCTGCCTTCATCCGCCCACCCCAGGATAATCTCACAGCCAACCAACAGGTCTCCTAACTAGGAGTATAGTGTTCTCTGGCCCCATATTTGTAGTCATTAGATTTCTCAAAAGATATGAGTCTGGCTTACCTGATTCTGAGGCTGATTCCCCAACTACCTTCCTTCAGCCTAGATTGCTGTCTGTCTTGTCTTACTGTGTGTGATCCTTCAGTAACGTAGTCTGGAGGAAGCTCAGCTCTGCCCCTTCCCAGCTGTATTGAGGTTCTTGCTATTGAGGCACTTCTTTTGATCCCAGTGACAGTTCCTCCTGGCCAGTTCAGAAACCTTCTCCTGAACATGAGGTCTTCTGTGAATGGTTTTCCCTCCTTTGACTTTCTGGTTAACCATACTGCACAGATACTTGACTAGAGAGCTTGCTGCCTCCTGAGTCGTCTCTGTCCTGGCCCGTAGATTATTCCCTGAGAAATAAGTTGTCTAAGTCAACACTGGGCAGCCCCAAATCCCAAGCGCTTCCTGAGCTCCTGGTTGGTGTTTTGAGAATGTCCTTCATGTTAAGAGTATTGATCCTTACTGGATCCTAGTTATATTAGGAGATTCTAGTGTCCCCATCTTGTGACTCATGGGTTGAAGACCGGGTCTCCCAGTACAGTGTTCAGAAGTGGAGCTTTGGTAGAAGTGATGGGGTTGTAAAGACCCAACTTCACCCACAGATTAATCCACTGATGGTTCTTAGTCAAATGGACTTCGGGAAGTGGGGAACCTGGAAGTGGGACCTGATTGGAGGAGTTGATTACCATTGTGCTTCTGAAGGTTATGTATTGCCCTGGCTTCTTCCTCTCTTATCCTGGCTGCCATGGAGAGGAAGTGGGTGGGTAGGGACAACTTTCCTCTATTATGCCTTTCTTCCTTAATGATCAGCCTTGGCACAGTTCTAAAAGCAGCAGAACCAGCTGAACTTGGATAGATAAAGACTTTGAAACTGTGAGCTAAACTAAATCCACCCTGAAGTTGTGTACCCCGTATCTGTCTTAGCCATGAAAAGTAACTAACAGGCTATTACACCTGTCACTCAGTCCCTTTACTTGTGCTTGTTATGGCATTGCCATAGCTGCTGTTTAATTGGCAGTTCCTTGTGGGAAGGACCTCTGTTTTATCTATTCCCAGAAACTAGCACTGGGACTTAAAATATAGACTCTGATTAAATATTTGCTCAGGGTGTTTCATTTATAGGATGAGTGAGTGCTCTGTTGACCAGTGGCAGTCAGTCAGTACTGCTAAGTTGCAAAAAGTGACTACATCCAATTCGCCAAAAATGGTGGGTGTTCAAATGGCTTGTGGTCTCAGCCACTTTCAAGCTGTCTTATTGGTGTTCTTTTGACATTGTGGTGTCTGTGTTGAACAAAAGAATTATTCTTATTCTTCATTTGTCCTGTTTTTATCTATTACGTGTCTGTGCAGCTCCTATGTTATAGTGATTTTAACAGAGCTGGAATTCTCCCTAGCATGCAGATCCCCACATGTATAAAGTCAGCCAGTCCCTTCAAAAAAGGCTACAGAGGCAAAAAAAAAAAAAAAAGTGATTTGATATTTGGGAAATAGGTTATTGCTTTGAGGATTTAAACATTTCTGGGGCGGGGGGAGTGTTGGAGAGGAGGTAGAAACTGTGGCCTTGTGTGGAAGAAGACAGTTGGCATGTGACGTAAGAAATGGCCTCTAAGCCACTTGGAGGGTACCAGGGATAGAGGTGCATCCCCTCTGCGGGTTCAGGAGCATTGGAGAGGACACTAAATCGTGGGGGCTTGTTGGAGCCTGTGTGTTGCTTGAGTTGGGAAGGCGAAGTGGCTGATGTATGCAGGGCAGGGTGAGGATAGGTGGATCCAGGTTCTGTGCATGCTCTGTCAGAAGACAGATCTTGTCAAGAGTTGCAGACTGCAAATGTTTGACAGTGACTTAGTGGGATTGAACCCCAACAATCAAATAATCCCCAAGAATAGGGTGTAAAGTAGGCAGAGAATTTTAGCTAGTGTTTTCATCTAGATTTCCAGAAGTGGGACAGTAGGACATTAATTATTTGGTTTGTGAGTGGTCATCTCTGAGCCTTCCATTTGATGTATGTGGCAAGGATAGTGGAGGAGAAAGGCATTTGGTAACAGAAAGCAGATGCAGAGTGGGGAAGATGAGAAAAAAGCTTTTTTGTGTCTTAGTTCAAAAAGCAATTTAAAGACCCAATTTCTTACTCAGTCAGCAAACTGTTTATTAGCCATTGTCTGTCTGTTTCTCTCTCTGATAACTAATTTTAGAAGCATGTGAACATATATCCACATACTGTTCTGTAACTAATGCCTGCCACTCATAGGCTCTGTGATTTGGAGAATCCTGTGACAGACAGTAAAGCTATGGTGACATAGGTGATGGGGGTTGAAAGGCACACACACAGTCTGTTGATTATGATTAGTACTTAAAATTGGCACTCTAGGTATCCTCTCCTCGAGTGTAACACAGCTCTCCTTTTCTGTGCATAGTGAAGTTGGTAGCATACCTCTTTGTTCTCAGAGGAATACTGTGTATCAGTTAGTGAAAAAGCCTAGGATTTCTGTCTGTCTTTGATAAGTAGTAAGAAGACAAAACCTGTTTTGAGCACTGTTTGATACAAGGAGAAAGCGCAGTGGTATTTATAGAAAAAGGAAATGTACTTGTCTCCTGGTATCCATGGGCACTTGTTTCCAGGACCCCGTGGATACAAAAATCCACAGCTCAAGTCCTTAGTAGAGAACAGCACAGAATTTGCATATAACCCACTTGCGTCCTTTAAATCCCGCCTAGATAACTTGTAAGAGCTAATGCAATGTAAATGCTATGTAAATAGTTGTTGGATTGAACTATTTAGGGAATAATGAAAAGGCAAAGGTCTTGTTCAGTAGAGATGCAGTTCGTGTTTGTTGATACCTTGATGGTGAAGCTGCAGGTGTACAAGGTATGGACTCAGAGGGTCAGCTGTCAGTGCTAGCTCACAGTTGCAGCAGTGGGAGACTCCTGTTAGGAAGAACATGGCTCTCAGAGCAAATGTGCCCAGGCAAAGCAGCTTGAAAGCAGTCTGTCTGCACAGAGCCCTCCCTCCCTGACTGCTCCCTCTTCCTCCCAGTGCTTGGAGACTGGGCTTACTACTTCACCCCTGCAGGGAACAGAGTCTGCGTTCCTGCCTTCTCCCGGCTGACTAGTTCTGTTCTGATGGACCTTGTACTCCTGCTGTTGTCCAGTTGCAGGGCATCTGTTGTTTTCTTTGGTAATGTTTACTCTCCTCTCAGCATCTTATTTAGGATATTCTTGGAGAGTATCCTAAGTACTCATTTAACATTCAGTCTTAAGGCTGGAAGAGGCGCTGCCACAGCCCTTTAAGGCTGGCTGTTTTGAGTTACCTTACCCTTAAGGTCCCTTGCTACCTTCTGCTTCCACTCTTCATCCTCCACCACACTTTTTAAATCAGCATTCATAATCCCAGGTAAGACTCTGAAGTCAGGCTTTAGAAATCCATGAGATCTTTTGGTCACACCTTTCTTATCTGCACTGGCTTCTGCTAGCCTGCTAGCCTCATACTAAAGCTATAGGTCTGGTCCAGTCCCCACCCAAATACACATAGGAGATAGAAAACAATGACCTCTTTTTGGCACACTGTTTTAAGTAATTGGCTCCTTGATTTTGAAAAGAAGATAGAGACAGTAGATAAAAACTAAAACTTTTGGATTTGGCATTCAGTTTTAATTCAGAATCACCACTAACTCTGTCTCTCTTTGTCCCTTTGTGTTGTTGTAGCATTAATACATAATTTATAAAGAAGAGAATTTATTCTTCCTCATTTGTACCCTGTAAAGTCTAAGATCAAGGCACTAGTGGTGTGGTGAATGCCCTGCCTTAGCTTCCAAGAAGGTTCCTGAAATATCAGAGGGGCAGAAGGCTCCTCCTCACTGGGGTTAGAGTTGGGCAGGGTTGATGGGGTTTTGTTTTACATCACATTATCTTGTGCTTGCTTCCTGTGCCCTTTCTTGTAAGGCTTGCTTCTGCACTCCACCCTTACCTTCTACTCCCCGTGGTTTCTCTATTTTCTCTATCCTATTCAGCAAAGATGGTGTCCTCTTATGCTGAGCCCACTCTGACAGAAGGCATTATTCCTTTCAGGAGGTGGGGGCATCTTGGTCTATCACTTCCTAAAGGTTCCTTCTAACAGTGGTATGGTGGGAATTAGGTTTCAACATTGGTCTTGGAGAAGGGCTATAGATCAACTTTCTCTGCTCTCTCTCATATCCAGAGCTCCACATTTTCTTTCTGTTCCCTGTTGGCTCTGCTTTCCGTTCAGTCCAGGTATGTTGCACAGAGTCTTGGCCTTGAAAAATGTACCATGGATAATTTCCTTAAACTAGGTTAGTGGAGCGGTAGATGTATGTTACTGTTCTTTTGTGACCTCATGTGTGGACATCTGATAAAAGCCTGAGAGTGATGGTAGAGAGCAGCCAAGGAAAATGGACACTACTCCTTTCCCTACACTTCCCTACAGACACGAGATAGCACTGAGGGGTGGTGGAAGTGGCCTGTTGTGTAGATGCCATTCGGAACCCTCCATAGAGCAGAGAAAGCAGAAAAGGGATGAGGGCAGATGCCGCACAGTGCAGTAGGCTTGTATGTGGCTCAGGCTAAAGATTCCCAACATGAGATGGTCTAATGGTTTATCTCTTCATTTAGGAGATTTACAGCTGGAATTGGTTTTCAGCTTATGTCAGAATAGGCAAGGTTGTTAGAAGGATATCCCAGAGAAGCACGTTCCTACCTGCCTGAGCTTTCAGATAGTGTGTTTAGTGATTAAGGGAACAGATTTTAGTCCAGCAGACTTGGATTTAGGACTTGGCTGGGCCACTTACAAGTTGCTTGGTGCCATTAGCATGCTGTGGCCTTCTCCAGCTTCCACTGAATAGTGTAACTGATAATGTGGTGTAAATGATAATACCTATGCCAGGTCCTGACACAGCACCTCTACACAGTGAGGCATAAGCATGAGATGACATTGGTGAGGATTGCTTATAGAACTGTTGGAGTTGCTGGACCAGATGCTCAGATGATACTGGAGACCAGGCCCATCGGTTGCTAATCCCTCCTTCCCCCACCCTCCGGCTGTCTGTAGGGAGATGTCCAAGTGGATCCTCACTCTGTGGAAGTACTTAGAAGAGAGAAGTTCACAGTTGTTGCTTTGGAGAGCAGTATGCAGTAGTGCTGTGTTCCTATATACTTGCCAAAGAAGTTCTTTCCAGGAGCAGAAGCCTTACCTGTAATCCAATGCCTGCAGTCACTTTGCAGGCTGCCCTTTGCATTGCTTCAGCCACAAGGGAGCCCTCTTAGATGCAGCAGGAGGCAGAGGCTCGGGGGGAAATGGCTTCTCTGGCCATTCAGAACCTTCTGACTGTTCTTTGCTAAGAGGACAACCATAAGCTGTCACTTGCCCATATCCTGAAGTTAGCCAAGGGACCTGAATCATGTTTCCTTTTAAAATATGAATGTTCCCATAATGCCTCACACTTCCTATTCAGGGAGTGTTTTCAGGGCTGTGTAACAGAGCTCATTGATAAGTTCCATGATATTGATTCACTGTAGAGCTAAAGGCCATGGTGAAACTGGAAGCCTGTTTCCAGGAAGTCTGAATTGCTCAAGTTTGGGGCTCAGGCGACAGTTAGCTGAGTATCAGTTACATACTGAGTAGCTGCAAGAGCCACTGCTGCTCAGCACTGGAACTTCAAAGAGAAGGGAACACAAAGAACCCCCGCGTGCTGCTTCACCTGGCATTTTAAATGCTTATAGTGAAGTGTGGGCAGTTGCTTTGGGGGAAGAGTGGAAAGCAGACCTATTCAGAATATATTCACCAGAGAATGTGTTTGCAGATGGGAAGTGTGACTGCTGGCTGCTACTGTAGTGTTAGGGTAGAACTCAGAAGGGAGTTCCAGCTTTTCCCCAATTGACTTAGTGAATGTCCTAGATGCAACCAAACTCTCTGCAGTGACTGACTGTAAAGGTCATGATGCCAGGACAAGATCAGCTTGTGGATGATGATGATGATGATATGTATGTTGGTACATACTAGTACATGGTATGTGGGTGGATGCCAAGGAACTTCTTGCTTCCATCTTCATGTGGGTTTGGGGGATTGAACTTGGGTAATAGAGCTTGCAGCAAGCCCTCTGTGTATTGTGGGATCTCTCCCAGCCTGCATTGTTTTAATTTTTATATACCTGTTAGGAAAAGACTGTTCACATGCTAATTTGTTTCTGTGAATATTTTATATTATAATTAGGCTAGATGAAGTAAGTTAAGAACTGAACATGTCATCTTGGTGTTAATGGAAGAAATTAGTTTTTCTACTAGATTAGAAACTTACTGAGCTAAAAATAAGCATACAGAGGGGTAAGAGTTCAGGCTGTCATTGGTGTGTAGAGCAGATGATGAGTTCCTGCAATCTGAAGGTTCACCTTCTCAGGTGGCACTCACTGGCCTTTTCATGGTGTACCTAGGCTCAGTGTTCTGTAAACATGGTCTACCCTTGTTCTGAGCCTGGAGAGTCCTTTGGCGCCTTCCCTCCTTCATCACATACCTGAGCAGTTGGTCATTTTCCTTATCTACCACCTCTTCCTCATTGCAGCTCTGTCCCTGTTCCACCTTCCTTTGCTGTTCTCTGCAGGTCTCTCTAACCAGTCCTGGGTCAGACCTGAATCTACATAGTTCTCTTGGCTTGCTAGTGTTTCTCACTAGCAGTGGAACATTCTGGCATGTCTGTTAAGTGCTAGTGATTGCAGGGCCAATGTGAGGGTATATGATCTAAATCTTAGGGGCACTGGGCCTTGTAAGCTTGTGAAGTAGGTAGTGGAGAAGCCTGCATGATGACTGGTGTTTAGCTATCACCCTTAAGCATGTCACTGTGGTATAACAGACTTTGGAAGTTTGGTTTGAAATAAATGTATACTGTTTTGTTGTTTTAAGACAGTCTCTCTGTAGCCCAGGATGACCAGGAACTCTTAGCATTCCTCAGCTTCTGAGTGTAAGCTACCATACCCAGCTGATGGACGATAAATGCGTAGTTCTTGTTTTTAAGCTCTTTTTTGCTTTGGTCTAGGCTGCAGTCCATATGCTTTGATCCTACTCTTTGTCATCCCACCTTCTGTGTCAGCCTGTACAGTCTCAGTATTGTATGATAGCTAGGCACTATTCAACAGCCTGCCTTATGATTCCTTTCCCCATATGATTCTCTCTGACTGGACCATTACACAACTCATGTCTGTGGTCACCCTTGCCCTTTGAAGTTACCTGTACTGAATTGCTGCAAGGATTTTGAATTCTCAAACACCTATCTTCCTGTGGCTCACCTTACGCCCCGTTGGGTCTGCGTACTGACAGATGTGTCAAGTACCTTCTGTGAGCCTGTCATCTGACTAAATAAAACAAATCCTGGCTTGGTGGTGTTTCTGTTCACAAGTGCTGATGATAAACACTGCTCATGATAATGATCATGTAGTAGAGCACAGAAGGTGTTGCAGCAGAACAGCTGGGGACACTGCTGGGAGGACTTGAGAGTGGAGCAGTGGTTACCATTAATTACACAGAGAGACTAGGATTTGCTTCATCTCAAGATGAAGCAATGGGGGAGACTTGTATCCCTGGGTTGGAGTGTGCCTGGCCAATGCAGAGTATCAAGGAAGTCAAGATGTTTGGGGCAGGAAGGTGAAGGGTACCAGGGAGGACAGTAGATGAAGGCTGAGTAATTCTGGGATCACTGGGCGATGTGTATGTTTAGGTAGAGATGTGATGTGATCGGATTTAGATGTTAGGTTCTCAGTGCTTTTGATAAGGTTGGTGGGTGGGAGCATGGCAAGGGGAGGCTGCTACTCCACTAGAAAAGAAAGACCAATAAGAATTTGAAGTGTTTTAGATGATGGGATGAAATAGTGTGCTCAAACTTTGAGTGTTATTTTAAAGATAAAACCAACAATATTTGCTGATGCAGTGGAGACTGGGAATGTCAGAAATGACAGCAGGAGCCAGATGGGGAACATTCCTGTAATCCTGGCTCTTGCTGGCATTCTGCTAGTCCCAGCATGTGGAGGCAGAGGCCGGGGAATCACAAGTCCAAGGCCAGCTTAGGCTAAATGGGAAGATCCTATCTCAAATAAATAGATGAATAAATGTACAAATAGTTGAGTTGTAGCAAAACTGGTCTTGTTTCTGTTGAGCTGGGTGGCTAGGGATAGGGTGGTAGGACACATAAGGAGTGTGCTGTTAAGCTTCTGAGTTTGAGGTGCCTGATGCACAAGTGTGGGGTTCAGGAGTGAGAGGACTAGAGGTAAGAGAATTAAGAAAGGAATCCATAGAAAACAAAAATATCTGTGCTGGCTAGTCTCACCTGAATTCAAACTAGAGTTATCTGAAAGAAGGAACCTCAATTGAGAAAATTCGTCCATAAGATCTAGCTGTAGGGCATTTTCTTAACTAGTGATTAATGAAAGAAGGTCCAGCCCATTGTGGGTGGTTCCAGGTTATATAAGAAAGAAGCCTGAGTAAGACATGGGGAGGAGTAAGCCAGTAATAGCACCTCTCCATACTTCTTCATGGCCTCTGCATCAGCTCCTGTTTCCAGGATCCTGCCCTGTTTGAATTTTTGTCTTGACTTCCTTTGAACAGCAACATGGAAGTATAAACCAAATAATCCCTTTCCTCCCCAAAATTGCTGTGATGTTTCATTGTAGCAATAGGAATTCTTAACTAAGATAGCACATGAAAGAGTTGTCACTTTTGGGCCAGCAAGACAGCTTAGTGGGTGAGAGTGCATGCTGCCAAGGCTGAATGAAACCTTTCTGAGCACTGGAACCCACATAGTGGACGGAGAGAACTGATTTCTACAAAATTCCATGACTGCCCCTCCCCCGCCCCCAAACACACAGAACCAGAATGGATGAATGTAAAATGTTAGAAGAGTTCCCACTTTTGCCTGAGATCAGTCTGCTTCTGTTACCTTCCTTGCCAGGACAGCCCTGCAAGAACTCTGTTCAGTCTCTTTTCTCCTTCCAGGGTCTCTGGTTGGTGTTGCCACAGGCCTACTAGAGCTGGTGCTGAAGGACAGAGCACTCATGGCTGGCCTCTTTTTCTTTGGGAGAGAATGTCTTGGGGTTAGATTGTGCGTTCTGTCTGCCTGGTTTGTCTGTCTGGGTAGCCATCCCTAGTTTCCCTTGTACAGTTTGGCCCTCCCAAAGTCCATAGAAGTTTTGTGTCCTCACTTGTATTGTGCACTGCAGTTTTGACAACAGTCTCCATGACTATGCTTCCTGGCTTCCACTGGATCCATTTTGAAAAGCCCTCCCACTGACCTGGTGTGCTCTTGATCTTTTTGGTATGTGCAATGCCAGAGACCTGTAATTACTTTCACAGGATTAAGGATGGCAAAGGATAACTATTTTAATTTGCTGGCTGCCTGTCTGTCTCCTCTATCCCCTCTGAACTAAAAGTGGGACAAGTGTTTCTTGGGGACTTTTGCAAACTTCTTAAGTCCATTCTTATTTTTAAGTTATCCTCTCAAATTTACATTTAACAAAGATCTGCAAAGTTAATTAACACCCCAAACAATTGAAATCTTTTAATCTTTTAGGAGTTAGTTTTCTCTTCTGTCTTAGCTTTTTTGTAGAATAAGAGACTTCTGCTACCCATATATGTCTGAAAGGGACTCGCCCCATCCCAAAGGTATGACTTCCTCTCTAGATTCCTCTGGCACTTGGTCCCATGCCACACTTACATGTGCCTTGCCAGCATAGCAGACTTCCCTGTCTCCACTCTCTTATCACTGATTTTGTCCCTGTTGGGTCTCATCCCCTCCCTAATCCTCTGAGTAGCTTATGTGTCTGCCTTCTGGGAATGTGACCTCCTTGAGGAAAGACACAGTTATAGCTAATTGTTCTTAGACTAAGTAGGTGCCCAGCACATTCTTCCTGCAGAGCTGGCCCTACCTGTTCTGATGGCATTAGTGGATGGGCTAGACAGAGTCTGAAGCACTGGGTTTGTGTTTTGGGCATTCTGTCTTTTCAGATTAAAGATCTGTAGGTCTTGATCTCCTTAATTCTGGCCACAAAAGCCCCAGTCAGGTCGCTGGTACAGTTTTAGTTTTCAGTGAAGTCCCTCTCCAGGGTTAGTGTGGAAGTATAACCTAGCTCTGGGAGGTACAAGGATCTGGGAAAATGAGATCTTCTCTATAGCCTGTAATACAGTTCCTTAAACCAGTCTTGATGAAAGATGAAGCTTTCAAAAAATCAATACCCCACCCCCACATGTGCATTCCAAAAAGGAGGGACAAAGTGCTTAGAGGAGACAGGGTGTGTGTGTGTGTGTGTGTGTGTGTGTGTTGCAAGTCTAGCTACTATCAGGGAACTAACTACCATCCTTAGTATGTATATGTACAGCCTCCTCATTCTGTTCTGTAATACTTGTGATAATGGTTGTGGTTATTACAAACACTGTCAGTTAACAGTGACAAGAATGCCGGCTCACTAGTCTCACTAACTGCTTGACTGTTGCCTCATCCCCTCCAGGCATGGTGAGATCTTGGTGCTCCCCTTCCCCATACCATATTGTTTATGGAAAGCCACTTTTATTTGGAAAATCTCAAATATAAGTAAAGTAAGGAAATAGGGGAATAAATCCGACGTCATTAGTATTCCTCTTTGAGCAGTTAGTAACATCCTGCCATCCAGCATCCATCTCCACTCACAGCACCAGGCTGTTCTTAGTACTTTGTGTAGGCTGTTCTTTTTCAAAGGAAGAATGTAAAAGCATTGAAACACAGCCATGCTAGCTGGCTGCTTGCTGGCAGGATCCCATTGTCTGCTCTGGTGGTGAGCAGGTGTGGCACCCCACTTTCCTCAGCATACAGTAGACAGTGCTGGATGGCAGCTGGAGAGTGGGCTTCATGTGTGTGGACTGAGGGGCTTGCAAGTGTACGCAGTACCAGAGTTAGAAGATGGCTGTAGGTTATTGGCTGATTTTTTTTTTTTTTTTCCTCCATTACTCATGTAAAGATGATGGGTGGATCAGTGATAGTTGGTCAGAACCCTAGGGGAGCAGTGGCTTCTGGGTGACTACCAAAATACACAGCTGTCAGCTCCTGTCTTTGGGCTTCAGAGCTTCTGTTTGTTGTAATAAGAGTTTTGTGCCCATTCTGCTGAGGCAGCATTTGTGCTGAAAATAACTATTTCATCTATTAGACATTTCAGCACACTATATCCATGAAGTAGGGACTTTGGCTGACCCATTTCACAGGCATAGAAACTGAAGACTACAGAAAAATGAATGACTTGATTTGGATCACACTGAATTAAACAGCAAACCAGAGTTTGATCCCAGATGGGCTGACTCTGGAGCCTGTGTTCTACATTGTGTGTGTGTGTGTGTGTGTGTGTGTGTGTGTGTGTGTGTGTGTGTGTTGTGGGGGACAATCAAGCCTAAGCCTAAGTATAAAGCAAGATCAGAATTTAGAGTTCTGTGTGCGAATTACCACCCTCGCTGTCTGTTTCGTTTTGCTGTGCCTTTGGGTATGCATCAGTTGTGTAGCCTAGAGCCTCCTGCTCTCATTTCAAGTTCAAAGGCCAGTACCCTAGGATTTCTTTTCCTGAATTGTAAGATTTGAACACAACAATAAAATGTTTAGAAATTTCAGTGTTTGAACAAATTGAGTACCTGGTGTGTCCCTGTAGGATGTAGAGCTAAATGCCAAGTAGGGGTTTACATTGCACACACTTCATATTTAATTGACATCCAAAAAGATGACTTTGAATACCTTCCATACTGTACTGACCTCCACTAACCCTTAGGAACTCAGAGCTGATGGCTATGTAACAAACTACATTCTGAAGACAGGCTCTGGAAATGGCCTGGAAGAAGGAAGCAGCTTCTCTAAAGAGTGGTGGTCTGGGGTGGAAGGAGGAAGCAGCTTCTCTAAAGAGTGGTGGTCTGGGGTGGAAGGAGGAAGCAGCTTCTCTAAAGAGTGGTGGTCTGGGTCCCCGTAGTTTTTGAGCCTTGTGCCTCAGGTTCCTTTTCTGTAAAATGGGTTTTTTTAAAGAGTTGTTTTTTCCCCTGGTGTTGGCAGAGTTTGGTAAGTTTTTGTTTTGTTTTGTTTTGTTTTTAACTGGAAAGAAGAGAAATGAGTTTCTTCAGTGTATAGCTAGTCCTCAGCAATGTGAAAGATAGAAACCTGGTGTTTCTAAGGGAGTTGCAGTCTTCAAAGTGCTCCCAGAGAACAGTTCTGTGGGAACAGCAGGAGGGGTGCTGTGCAAGAGGAAGCCTGCTGGCAGTGGGTTAGCTGAGCCAGGGGCTGAGGAGTGAGTGTCAGCTGTCATCATTTCTCCTGACTTTTAAACATTCCTGTGACCCACCTCAGTGAGTCTGTTGGTAGTTGCTTCCAAGTAGTGTCTTCCGAGTTGGACCCTTTCCTCCGTTTAGAGCAGTTGACTGTGCTGCCTCACTTACTGATATTCATGTTCTTGGTTATGATTAATGGTTAACTCAGTTAACTTGTTTGTTTATTTTGAAATGCTCTGTTGCAGCTCAGGCTTTAAAACTGTAGCAAAGCCACTGATGGAACAATACCATTTAAATAGGGACCAGCAGGGTGTGTGTGTGTGGGGGGGGGTGTGGTATTTAAAACATCAGATTGATTTCTTTATGGAACTTAAATTAGCATCTCAAGTCTCTTCCTTCCTGGAGTAAAACGTTCGTCTTCAGCAGCAGTTGCTTGGAAGAGGGGCACTGGGCAGTTCTGGAATGACTTACTGACCTGAGGACTTGGCTCCCAATGGGCTTGTTTGGAGACCACAGGAACAAGTAAGACAAGTTCTGTGACCCAGTTGGAGGTGTGATTCATAGCTTGTTAACAGTTGGTACATTGGTCTCAAAAGTTTAGACAGTGATGGCCTCATTTGCTCCTAAAGCAAAGGGGGCTCTGGAGACCTGTCCAGACAGAGCCTGGAGACAGCTGGGCAGGATGGAGCCTCTCCCCCACTCAAGTTCAGTCTTAAATTAGCAGAGAGATTGAGAGGTGTGGTGACTTGTGGTGAAACAGACTGTACTCTGTAAAGTTCTGTACATGTCAACAGGTTTTAAGATTTTGGCTCTTCCATTATTAAGAATACCATTGTGACAGTCACATGATCCTTGGTGGAGTGATGAGGATGGTAATGATCTAGTAAACTCCTAATGCCAATGGCCCAAGAAGACATTTTGACTCCATAGCAAAGTAGGAAAGCAGGAAGCCAAGACAGCGCCAGTTCCTGGAAAGCCAGATGCAGGAGATACCACTTTTCTGCTTTTGATAATAATCGATAATAATTGATTGCTGTTTGTAAACTTATTAACTCTTTTATTTTATTTGGGGAAGAAAGGGGCAATTTGGTAAGTATAAAATCTAGACATCTAGGCTGTACTTATACTGACCTAGGACTTAGTTCCTCTTACAAAGTTCTGATGCCAAGTTCGGAGTTAGTTTTCATTTCATGGTGCTGGAGGTAGATCCTGTTGCTCATATTAGCAGGTGCTCCAGGATTGAGTCATACCCCCAACACAAAATTTGGTCAATCAAATTATCAATTGTGAACACTTTGCATGACCCCATCTAGCTGTCAGTTTATGTTTGCATTTGTTTAAAATGCACTAGGTTTACCATAGGCAAAGGTAGAGAAGTGGTCATCCATCTCCTGTGGTTCAAATCCTGCTCTTCTCTCCTGCCTCCCTCCCCACACAGTGTGCATCTCTACAAATAGTTAGTCAAGCAGAACTGCAAACAGTGTCGGGGTGGTTTCAATAAACTTGTTCTTGTAATTTTGAGTGACATAGAGAGTTCCAGGCCACCAAGGGGTACACAGTACAACCCTGTCTGCAAAGAAAATAAAAGAGAAATAAACTTGTTCTTGTAATTTTGAGTGACAAGCTTCTTCCATATTCCCTTGCCACTGATCTTGTTAATGACTCTGTCTTGATTTTTTTTTTTTTATGAGAAATTGTAATTATTGTGCATTAGGTTTCATTCATTGAGTGCTGAAGACCAAGGTAATTTTAGTTATGGCTTGACTTTAAAGGATGATTTTGTAGCTTATAAGTGTTCCTTAAGTGTCCCCTTTTTCTCTTTATAATTGAACATGCAATCTTATCCAGAGGCTAGTGATTGTTTACTGTACGGGATGTTTGTGTTGGGGGAATCAAAGCTATATGTGCTGAATCCTTTTTATCCTCACTGTAGTCATTTCAAGCACATGTGTCTTATACATATTAATTTTAGCACTTTTATCTTTCCATTTGGAGCTAAGGATATAGCTCAGAATATGGAGTGCTTGCCTACTGTGCACAAAACAAAGCCCTGGGTTCAGTTTGCAGTACTGCATAAGTTGGGCATGGTGGCACACATGTGTGATTCCTGCACTTAGGAGACAGACTATTCAAGGAATTCAAGGCCAGCCTTAGCTACATAGTGAGTCCCAGGCTACTGTGGGCCGCATGGGTCCCTGAAAGCCTTATTTGGCGCCTGGCATATTTCTTTCCAAGTAGTAGATATTATACCTAGCAAGGCTCCTAGGGTTCTCAGATGCTCCAGTTCTGGACAGCTGTAGCAGACTAGTTCTGGTTTTGCAGGTCAGGTGTGGGGGAAGCAGCTTGCTCTGGGAAGGTGGGAACTTTGCGTGTTTAGCAGTGTCATTGAACTTCACACCTGTGGTAAGACCATCCCCAACTGTTTTTCTCCTATAAGAACTCTGGCCAGAACAGGTTCCTAACTTAGTGTTTAATTTTCTAAAACCAGCTTTGAATGAATATTTTTGAAACACTGATATTAAATACCTTCTTGAGCCGGGCGGTGGTGGCACATGTCTTTAATCCCAGCACTCGGGAGGCAGAGGCAGGCGGATTTCTGAGTTCAGGGCCAGCCTGGTCTACAAAGTGAGTTCCAGGACAGCCAGGGCTACACAGAGAAACCCTGTCTCGAAAAATCAAAACAAAAAAACCAAACAAAAACCTTCTTGAAGACCAGACATTGTAGCACACATCTTTTACTCAGTACTGGGGAGGCAGAGGTAGGAGGAACTGTGAGCTCAAAACCAGCCTGGAAGTTCCAGGCCACCAAGGGGTACACAGTACAACCCTGTCTGCAAAGAAAATAAAAGGTAAATAAACTTGTTCTTGTAATTTTGAGTGATAAGCTTCTTCCATATTCCCTTGCCACTGATCTTGTTAATGACTCTGTCTTGATTTTTTTTTTTTTTGATGAGAAATTGTAATTATTGTGCATTAGCGTCTGGTGACTTGGAAGCTAAGTGACAGTGTTGCAGTGAATAGTTTGCATCTTTTGTCACAGCTTAAGAGACAACTGATTTATTATGAAGGACAAAGTGTAAGGTAAGAGAGAGAAATAGTCATTTCCTGGACCTGTCTGAACCAAGCCTCTTTTAATTTCCCCCTAAAACAGTGACCAGTGAACCCAGGTAGTGACACCATCCTCAGAATTTTTACCTGGGGACATTCACATAGGTTATGTCTCAGTGACTACAGAATATCTCCAGGTGCTCACACTAACCAGTCAGTGCACCTGTAGTTCGTGCCAGGAGAGCTGAGTGACATCTTGAGGACGAAGTTTCACGAGGAGAATGCATGCGTATGATGCCAATAACAGCACAGAATGCAGTGGGGACCACGGGTGCTCTTAGTTCCCTAGCTCCTCCCCACAGCAGCTTAAGGTAGTTACCAGCATTCTGTACAGGAGTTCTAGTATCAGCTCCGGCCAGGCACCCCAGCTTTTCACAGTTATGTTTGGGTCTGTGCTTTCTGTGTGGGTGATTTTAACTAGAGGATTTAAACTTATGTGTGTGTGTTCGAGGGGGTCACCCTCCTACACCCTTAGCTCTTGCTTGGCTTCAGTTCAGCTTTTATTACTACAGTATGTAGTTTATAAACATTCACATCCTTTTGAGTCTTATCCAGCAACTTGGGTTTCCTTTTAAAAAAAATTAAGGGGACTGGCGAGATGGCTCAGTGGGTAAGAGCACTAACTGTTCTTCCAAAGGTCCTGAGTTCAAATCCTAGCAACCACATAGTGGCTCACAACCATCCATAATGAGATCTGACGCCCTCTTCTGGTGTTTCTGGAGACAGCTACAGTGTACTTATATATAATAANAATGAGATCTGACGCCCTCTTCTGGTGTTTCTGGAGACAGCTACAGTGTACTTATATATAATAAATAAATCTTTTTTTTTTTTTTTTTTTTTTTTGGAAAAAGTGTGTGTGTGTGAGAGAGAGAGACAGAGACAGAGAGAGACAGAAGGAGGAGGAAGAGGAGGAGGAGGAGGAGGAACGGGCAGACAGACTGCATTTGCGTAGATCAGAGGATAACTTGCTGAGTATGGTTCTTCATGTGGATTCCAGGGTTTGAACTCAGGTCATAAGACTTGGCAGGAAACCATCTGGCTAGGCTTCTTTTGGCTTTCTGTCATTTGAATTGCATTACAAAAGTCAACAAATACTATTCCCATTGGCATAAAGATGTGGTAGGAAATGTCTTCATCTTGGTCCTGAAGACATAGCTCAATAGCTAATGGTGCTTGCTGCCCAGCCTGATGACCAGAGTTTAGTGTCCAGAACCCACATGGTGGAAGTTGAAAACCAAGTCCCACAAGTTGTCCTTTAACACATTCATACACATGATACACAAATGACTCTGAAAATGAAAGGAAGAGAAAGACAAAGACTATGTCTTTATTACAGATGAGGTTTCTGAGATTTGGGACTGTTCAGTGGAGTCACTTTTCTTTATCTTCCTAGATTAGTACATATATCACGTATACTCTTAATAGGAGTTTAACAGTGCAACTGTGTGTTTTTTACATTTCAGTCTTCAAATAACTTTTCTCCATGCTATTTTCTTTCCTCGTACTTTGTGATTGTCTTTTTTTTCTCTCTCCTCATCTAGCCCTCAAATAGCTTTCTGAGATTGGACAAGCTCCCTTGTGCATAGTGTACACAGATAATTCAGCCATTACCATCCCTAGACCCAGTGAGGTGTCCACACTGGTCCACCCCTGGGTGGCATGAGCCTTTGTATTTCTCACCTCGGAAGTGTATGTTTGAAATGTGAAATAGGTACTTTCGGAGAATGTAAGCATCAGTTGCTGGTTCTTGTATGTACTGTTAGGAGCTAAGCCAGCACCAGCCAGGCACCCTGTGTGTGCCACCTGCTCCCCAACAGGATCCTAAAAACAAGGCAGCTTGGCTGACCCAGGAGGGAGGCAGACAACAGGAAAGCTGGCCTCCATGGCCTGGGTTCCGATGCATGTTCAAAGGCTGGGGAGGGTGAAAAGCCTTTCCTACAGTCATACAGTGTCCCCAAGTCATCTGTGGCCAGCTGTTATAGAATGTGGTTTGCCCAGCCAGGTAAACATTTGAGTAATGTGGGCTTTCTGTTGAGCTGAAGGGTAGAGTTCCAAAGTCTAGGAGCACTAGACTAGTCCAGGAGTCTAGTTCCAGAACACTTACTGGTGAGAGGTGGCCGGGTCCTTCTGAGGGAGCTGCAGCCTGGCTGTAGCTTTCAGATCTTCAGAGCTGGTGTGTGTCCTTTTCAACTTGAAATTTTAACGGCGATTTGTGATGAAATAGGTCTAAATTTATGTGCTTCTTCATTCTAAGTAGAAAATGAGTGATACAGTCATTTATCAATGACTCTGGATCATCATTTGGAAACTTGGTTTCACTGTGTAGTTTTTGATTGATTGGTAATTTAATACCTTATCTCAAGTGAGGTCTATTATACATGGAAATAAATGGCAGTAAGGAGGGGAAAAAAAAAAACAATAAAATGGAGCCAGAAGTGCTCCTGTGATGACCTGAAGTTTGTTGAGTTGATGGGTGTTTCTACATGACAGTGCCTTGGGGGGTGTCTCCTGTCTTCCCATCCTTTCCCCCTTTCTCCTCAGCTGGCTAGCTTTCTCTCTCTCTCTCTCTCTCTCTCTCTCTCTCTCTCTCTCTCTCTCTCTCCCTCCCTTTCCTCCCTCCCTCCCTCCTTCCTTCCTTCCTTCCTTCCTTCCTTCCTTCCTTCCTTCCTTCCTTCCTTCCAGATTTATTTACATTTATTATATGTAAGTGTACTGTAGCTGTCTTCAGACACCCCAGAAGAGGGCATCAGATCTCATTATGGATGGTTGTGAGCCACTATGTGGTTGCTGGGACTTGAACTCAACTCCCTCCTTAGCTTTCTTATGCCTTCTTTTCTTGAAGGTAGAGTCTCTCAGTTCTTTCTGGTGAGTTCCACTGTATGGGAACAAAGTAACATCCCTTTAGTTTGCCAGTTTTGATTATGAGTTGCATCATGAGCCTGTACCCAATGTTTCTCTCTGTATGTACTAGTTATATAATCTCCATTTTTATGTTCTTTTGCTCTGGAACTTTGCAGAATAACCAGTCAACTTATCCAAGAATCTTGGGGAAAGGCCTGGTGGTGTGATTTCATTCAGAGATGCTAGTGTCTATGAGTCTTCTAGGTTGAATTAAAAGACAACTTGAGACAGCCTAGGATCACAAGGGGAGGGGCAGGAGGAGGACTCAGTTAAATGGTTATCTTTGTCAGCTTGGTCTATGACTCAGTCTTCTGTGTGTTCTTGGGGGTTACTGATGTAGAAGGCCCACCTTGGATGGGTAATACTGGGCTGTATACAGGAACTAGATGAGTGGCATAGAAAGTGAGCCAGTAAGTTACTGTCCTGACTCCCCTCAGTGGTGGACCTGCACTTAAAAGCCACACCAACCTCCTCCTCCCCAGGCTGTTTTTGCTTAGCGTGCCTTATCACAGCAGCAGAGAGGAAAGTAGAATGACAGGTATTGGGCTCCAGACTGGCAGCCACATACAGATGGATACCATTGAACGCATCAAGACTTGTCCCAAATAGTTCTTAATTCAGAATGTTTTAAATTTCTCAGCTATTGCAGACCCTTGTAGTAGAGATAACTTAATGTAGTCTCTGATGTCCTGAGGATTCTGGGCTGCTGCAGACAGGAGTTGCTGGGAATCTTGCTCCATGCACTTGGCACATGTCACCTTCCCCACAGTCGTTTGTGCACTGAGCTTCATATTGAAGTTGAGTGTTGCCGTGAATGGTTTGGTTATGTGGCTGTCAGGAGGATCCTAGTCAGTTACATTGCCTCAGTAGTTGGTGCTCTCATTGTTTTGTTATGTTGCCTATCATTGTGATTTCTTTTGATTCAGGATTGTTCAGAGAAGGTTTTTGTTGTTGTTGTTGTTGTTGTTTTAATCCTGGATTTCCCTCAAATACCAAGGGTTTCCCCTACTATTGGTTAACCACTTCTTTACACTTGTGCTGGGCGTTCACACTGCAGTGAGAAAGGGTGCCATGTTTTTCACAGTGATTCTTGACCTCAGTCCCCTTCAGCACGTGTCTAAGTGGTTTTTTTCTTACAGTCTGCTCTGCTGTCCCCAGTTGTCTGGTGCTAGGACTTGGGGTAAGTTCAGTCTCAGGTTACAATTAGCCCTCTTCCAGTCTTGCAGAGAAAGAAAGAAAGAAATGATAAATTGAAAATGTAGAAAGAAAATCCATTAGCTCGCTTGTAAACACCGTTTTGGGCCTGAAGCGTTCTTAAGAACCTCTATGAAGTCCTTCCTTCCAGGACAGAACTGAGTCATTGAATATGGTCTGGTGTGCAGGGTGTTTACGCAGAGACTGGGGCAGCCAGCTGTGGGAGGGTGTGTGAAATTATCTGGCTACTTGAGAACTTGAACCTGAGAAATTCAAACTATGCGTCTGTTTGGCAGGTGGTACCTCCGAGCTCCGCTGCATACGTGATCAAGTGCATTCTCTGTGCCCTGCCAGCCTTCTGTGCTGTGAACAGTCCACATTTCTAGAGCCACTCTCAGTCCTTCGGCCAACCATCGCTGTCATCGCATTGCATTCTTTTAAAATTAGAGCATGGCCAGGTTCCCAAAATAGTTACTGGGAATGCTGGGCGGGAGAAAGGGAGAGTGGCTGTCACTGAGTGCTCCTGTGGTCCATGCTGCTCCCACAGCCCATGCTTTAACTAAATTGCTCTGTCTAAGACGGCCTCCTAAGATTTGCACGCACTTCATCCTTAGCATCATGAGTGTGTTGTTATGGCAGAGGCCCAGGTGACCTCCTCATGAAATCCTTGGCTGCTTGCATTCCTGACTTCATATTACTTTGCACTGTGTAGCAAGGCTGCTCACCACAGCCTTTACTGGTCTTTTGTGGAAACCTGTCGCTCTGAATAGAGGCTTGGAGCTTTGGAGACAGGCACCAGACTTGGGCTCAGATACGCTGACCTGACTGGTGGGAGTTGAGTATCTTGGTTTGTATACTGGAGCTGGCAATGCCAACTTGTTGCTAGGACCAGAGACTAGGTATATAGAATGGATTCTGTTCTCTGCTGACCGTTTACTAATGACAGCAAGACCAAGCCACTGTGGTAACACTTTGCCTGCATGAGCACGTATCTTCCTCTCACACAGATACTAGTGCCTGCACTGTGCAGAGATTCTTGCAGGACCAGACTATTGTTCACATGAGGTAGTGATGGTTCCTGGGCATTGGTCTGTTCCACTTGGTCTGACCTGTACAGGTTGAGCTAGTAGGGGAGCAGAGCCAAGCTATTGTAGCTGAGAGGAGCAGGCATGGGCAGGATCCAGTCAGTGCCTAGGACATTATTTAGGATTAGTGACTTGTGAGCACAGGGTCCTGGACATAACTTGGTTGGTACATCTAAGTCGGTGAAGCCCCTTAAGCAAGTGTTGGGGCCTTCCAAGGTTTGAAGAAAACAGACTGTTTTTAGGAGATAGAACCTTATCTCCTAGGTGATCAAAGGGATTATCTAAAAGCACACATTTTCCGAAGTACATCCAGCCTAGGTTGAGGCCCCTGAGTGGCAGCCCTGGGAAACAAATTGGCCAGACTTAGGAAGTCTTGTGTTCTGGTACTGAGTGCAGGCAGCACTCAGGATCAGCTCATTGGCCCGATGGCCTCCAGGGGCAGTCTCCCTAACCTGTGAGAACTGCCTTTCTCTCAGGTTCCTGAGAGGTCTGCTGGGGAGGGCCAGGGTGCTCAACTCCAGTGCTTGCCTTCCATTCTTATGTTACCTTCTTCATGAATGTTGCTTTGTGCGTAGTAGATTTTCTTAAATACTTTAGCCATATGTTTCCTCAGTTTTTTAATCTGAGGAATTCTAATACATTTTGGAAAATATGCTTATTTCAAGATAAGTATGCAAATATGTAGATATTATGTTCTTGCTTTGTAGATTTTATATCGTTTTGATTTCTCTGACACCCCCTCCACTTCTATCTTTAAGACTATATCATAAGCACTTTTTCTATGCGTTGTTTTTATGGGAGTTCAAACAAACTGGTAAATTAGCAAAGGGGAGCAGTGTGTCAGAAATGATGGTTGAGGATAGATTTAAAAGTTTAATATGTTGAAGTGCCCAGAGGTATCTTGGAGGGGATTTCACCAGGATTTGAAGACAGGTGGATTTAGACGGAAGGAGCCAGCAGGGGAAGCCACCGAGTTCCTGAGAGCAGATGCATGGCAGTTACAGATAAGCCTTGCTTGGAGACAGTAAATTCTGGGCTCCAAGCAGAGGGAATGACCAGGGGCACTGTTTCTGTCTTGACTCTCCTACTGTCATCCCAGCGTTTGTTTAACTTCTCAGTCTAGGGTACTGGCCTGAATGTCCCATCTTCATAATCCATGAAACCCACTTCTTCTGGCCTGGCCTGGCCTCTTCTGATCCTGTTGGCTACAGAGATGAGGAGCCACCTCCTGCCCACCTCCCAGGCAACTGAATATGGATAATAAATGCATCCAGATGATACAGTCTGAAGGGTTTACAGCTTCATTTCAGAATATGAAGTAGGTTTGCATGTGGAGCAGACTGAACATTGTTAGCATGTAGCTTGTAGAAGTATAGCCATTTATGAAACAACTGAAAACAGGACATAGATAATATTTCATGTCCTGCCAAAGAAGAGCCATCCTTACCACGACAGAAAAGTGTAAGGCACAGGTGTGACTTAGGTGCTCCCTAAGTTTGAATGTAGCCAGCATAGAGGTATACACCTTCACTTCCAGCACTAAGGAGGTAGAGGGTCTCTGAGCTTGAGGACAGCCTGGTCTATCTACATAGTTAAGTCTCAGGACAGCCAGAGCTACATAGTGAGACCTTGAAAACGGAGAAACAACAACAGGTGACGAATGTCTTATCCTGAGCATGCAGTGCTGCGTGCTTGTCTTGCTTGCCACAGCAGTCCAGAACCTGCTACCCCTCCGGATGGTTGGCATTTACTCCAGAGGAGTGCAGTATAAGATATTTTAAGTGGTTATGGTGAAGTGTGTGGAATGGAATGTGGTTAGCTGGAAATTTTGAATTATTGATCATGGTACTCAGTGTTTTTAGGGGCCAGGAATGCCTTCTGTTTATGATAAGTAAGAATGTAGGATTTGCTTCATTAAGTTTATATGTGGCATAGTATTTTAATTAAAATAGAACATTGAAGTTATGTCAAGCCTTTATTTGAGGCTGACTAGGAAGAAGAAATGGAGGGTCTGTGAGTTAAGCGTCAGAGTCAGAGAGTTGTATCTGCTGTTTGCAGGGTATAGAGATTGGATTTGGCACACAAAATCCTAGAGTCCTTGACAGGAGGGAAAGATGGCACATTAGAATGCAGCCAGCCCTGTAACAGCTGCCCTTGAATGTTCAAATATAGAAGTTGGAGTTCTGTTACTGTTTTAGTCAAATGAAATAGACCATTGAGAGAAATGCTCTGTCCTCAGTGCATTCCCACTTAGTGCGTAGCTTCCTTTTGTGGGTCCCCAGGGAGTCCTTTCACCTCCCAAGAATAGGCATGGTAGACATGTACCTTCTCAAGGAGGAGAGGCGATGGATGCCTTCCTGGCATAGAAGGTAAAGTGATGTTCACATAGCAGTATTTAGGATCTCAGCTTTGGTATCATTCACCACCCAACTTCCCTGAGCCTTTTATGCCTCCTCCCCTAAGTATCCCAGAGAGGAATAGTCTTTCTTCCAGATTGGTGAAAGAACATAGCAGGGTCACATATGTTATAATGTTCTCTTTCTCTTGGTTTTGAAACAGTCTTTTGCTGTTTTGTCCAGGCTGGGCTGCAGTGATCTTTCTGCCTTGTCTTCTCTATCAGAGGATTACAGGGGTCACAGCACCTGGCTATAGAGTCCCCCACCCCCACCTCCACCCCCTTTTTTAAATAGTACCAATAAATTTTAATGTCCTTGGATTTACAATAAAAAAGACAGTTTTTACTGTGTTTCTGTTTTAGCCACCTTTTCTATCCTTACTTTTATAGGAAATTCTCATTTAGAATTTGGGGGAACTGGTCTTCCATTGTGAATCTAGGACAATAAGGAAATAAGATGTTGGTTAGATTTGGGAGGAATGGCCACACTATTTCCTTCATAAGTTGTGTTATATATATTGTACTCTGATCTTGTTGTTTAAGACAGTCTTAAAATGTAAACCAAGCTGGCCTTCCATTCCAAGCAATCCTTCTGGCTCTACTTCCTGAATGCTAGGATTACAAGTGTGCATCAGCTCTTAAAATTTATTATTTATCACTTTTAAAGTTTTTTTGAGGAGAGGTGTGGTAGGGGCACACACCTTTAATCCCAGCACTCGGGAGGCAGAGGCAGAGGCAGGAGGATTTCTGAGTTCAAGGCCAGCCTAGTCTACAAAGTGAGTTCCAGGACAGCCAGGGCTATACAGAGAAACCCTGTCTCAGGAAGAAAAAAAAAACAATAAATAAATAAATATCCTCTTGTCTCTGCCTCTCTACTGCTGAGCTTTTAGGTATTTACCACCATGCCTGGCTCCAGTGCTAACCACTTTTTTGTAGGTTGTTCCATGGCACTGAGCACCCTGACATTGTTGTGTAACGCTACCCCTGTATATCACTAGGACCCTCCCTATCTCCTCTCCTCCGTAGAAAAGCTAAGACTCTGCTGGTGGATGGACTTATTCTACTGTTGGACCTAGCAGCGTCACCTGGGTATAATCTACTACATCTTTTGAGTTGTGGATGTGTTTGTGCTAATGAACAGTGTTGAGCAAACATCCACCACCTCTGGTAGGGAAGACTGGCACACAGTGAGAACTAGAACCAGTTCAGAGTTGGAAAGCATGCCCCCAACATGTCTGTGGTGGAGATGGAATACAAGCAGTTGTTGACCTGTCTAAGCTGTGTTGATACCAGCTCAGTTATTACACCTTCCAGGGAGGTTGTAATTCACAGGATCTGCTTAGTTCCAGCTGATTCCCTTAGACAGCTGTCTTGGCAATCACACTCTCAGTTAACTCAGCACCCTTGCTTAGAACTAGTGTTCCTTATCTGTAAAACACAGTCTTCTGTCTGCAGTCTCTAAGGACCTTACTAAGCTGTCCTGTGGTTTGATTTATTTCTATAATTGATGATGTGGATATTGTATGCTTTTAAGAAAGAAGGAGATGGAAGATTCTGGAAGCAGAAGGAAGAGTGGAGAACAGAAAGAGACAAAGAACAAGGGACACACTTGGAGATTTGACTTAGGAGGAATGGAACTGAAAATACCACTGAGGAGAGGCCAGTAGGTCGTGTCTGCAACACACTGTAGTTGCCGATGTCTGGAGCATAGTCGGGGCAGCTGGGCAAGTGAGCCAGTGTGCCAGCCTCAGCCTGGGTCGTGTTCTGTGGTAACTGGGGCCACAGGAAATCCTAGCTAGGCGAGGCCTGAGATTGGAAACAGAACACCAGTGTAGAAGGCACATGGGAGGGAGACAAAACTATGAAGAAGACAGCTTAGAACTTGCTCCCTTCTGGGTGTGTAGAAGTTAGTCTTTAGAATCTGGGTTGCCTGCCCTGTCCATCTATGCTTCGTTCACCTCATTTGTCCCTCGATGCAGACCAGGAGTCACACCTCTTTGTGGCCTGAGAAGCAGAGTGGTGGAGTCCTCCTGCTGTGGTGCATTGAAGACCTAGGATACATTCCTAGGACTACTAGTTCCCAAATGTATATTGCCTCCTGCTTTGTTCTGCGCACCCCACCATGGTCATGACCACATGTACGTCACTGCTTATCAGAGTATGTTGTTCACCCAGCTTCCTCAGTCATGGTCAAAGTACAAGACTGAGTGTGGGTCCTCAAGCTGTGGCATTAAGAACCTGTTTCACTTGTACCGTTGCTTGGCTTTCCTCTTAGTAATTGCTAGGGAGACTGTGTGGTGACAGTGATGGCCTGCCTTAGTCCAGGACATGATTCAGCTAATAGTGCAGACACCTGAGAGAAACCTGGATGGACCAATTTTACCCTGAAAACCACCTGTGACTACCCTGTCCAGACCCCATTGTCCATCCCAGGTGCTGTCTGTACTCTGCAAAAAGAGCAAGTCAGAGGTACCCTGTCTTCTCTCTCTGACCATTCCAGGACTTCCTAGTGGGAACCATCTTGTTGCAGGAGCTGATAGAACACGTAGCATCCCATCTTGCTAAGGCAGTGCCACGCAGAAAAGCTTCCAGACACTGAAGGTCTCCCACAGCTGCTCTGAGACTGCATAGAGTGAAATCAAGGACTTAGATGTTCTAGTTCTCAGAAGTGACTTTCTGCCTTGCCAGTCAAGTGGGCCATGAAGTTGTTTTTTGTTTATTTGTTTTTAAACTTTGTCTTCCCATGGGAGAGCTTTCATGAAATCTGTAAGTTATCATTCATTGGGTTTTCTACGAGGTAGGATGTGTGTTTAACTGTGTTTACTGTGGACAAAGGTAACACTTAACGGACAGCCTCTTGTCAAGTGCCCATGCTAGGATTTTGCATAAGCCAGCTTCCTCGGCCTCTGAGGACCTAAGGGCAGCTGTGTTCTCACCTGCTTGAAGGTATTTGTGCAGCTGTGGGGGAAGTGGCATTATTCTGGCTTTTCCAGCATGCCAAGAGTCTGATTATCATTTGGGATAATTAAATGCTCAATTATATTTAGATGAATTCAAGTGAGTGATTCTATTTTAATTGTAACAGATCCAAAGACAGTTAATTCTATATTCTTTAGAACTGTAGTTTTCCTCTGAAAGATGGTTTTTAAAATATTAAAATTAAGTCATGTCAGGCTTTATTTATTTTTGCTTTGACAGAGAGTTGGAGCAGGGAACAGTTTTGAATGTCAGAAAAATTGAGTTAGAGAACTCCTTCCCTTAGTCTCTGTTAGAAAGAAATTGCCAGCATCTAAGCTAGAAGGGTTCTTTGTACTGGGGGTAGAGCTTTATGAAAGGAAGTACATGCCTCAGTGGTAAGATAAGAGATGAGCACTGAGAGCAGCCGCACTGGTAAGCGTTGTACCCCAGTGGGAGCCTTCCTGTAAGTTAGATTTCTCTAGAGACTCTGTCTCCTGTGCATTTCATTTTATCATTGCAGATGGGATCTGGGCCGCTTGATCCCTACCAGAGTCTCTGCTGTTAGCAATACTGTGACCAGAACATTCCTTACCCGTGGATTCTGCATGCATGAACTCCACCAACTACAAACTGGGAATATCTGGGAGAGAGGTGGAGAATTAAAGTCTAGGAAGTTCCTAAAAGCAAAACTTGAATTTAATATTTGTTGACTAGCATGCTAAAATCCGTATGAGTAGAGTAATAAGTATGCATGCTTGCGGCCTCCTGCCTCTTAGGACTCTTTCCTCCAGCCCTCATTGAGCACTGTGGACTGCTGTGGCTATACTTGTACTAAACATGTAGGCTTTTTTTTTTTTTCTTGTCATTATACCATAAACAATATAGTTAGGTATTATAAACAGTGTAGATATGATTTAAAGTGTGGAGGTATGCATAGGTTGTAGACAAGAATTACACTGTTTTTTATTGTTGTTTTGTTTTTTGTTTTTTTATGAGAGACTTGAACATCACACAAAGGTTCTATAGACTTCTGATACATAGAATGAACTGAGTTTGTGTTCATATACACAGACATGGGCTAGGCTGCTTTTCCAGTTAGCTGTCTTCTACATTGTATCAGAAGATAGGATAAGGAGAACTTTGCACTCAAGAATGGTCTTTCTAGCATATACATCAGACAGTGTATAGGAAAAGATCCTTATAGCTGATCTTGAGAAGTTTTATCACTAAAATTCCTTGTGTGGGCTGGGGCTAAACAATATCTACCCTTCCTCCTGAGTTCTCAGTGACAAACCAGGTTACAGTCCTACCAGAGTACACTCTGAGTAACCAATCAGTTTATTAGGCTTAGTTACAGAGCCCTGGGTGAGGGGCTAGAGGTAGGGGCAAAGGTGGCCTTGAAATAGCTACACTGGAAAGTTTGTACCCACAGTTGAACTCATAGACATTGTAGTAGTTTCTCTCTTGGAATACCAGGTAGGGTATTCCATAGTTTCCTGAAATTCATCATATTCCCAAACGGAACTTCCTACTGAAGCAAACACAGTTGTAACTAGATCTAGTGGATCTCCTCAATTTAGCCAGTTTTCTCCAGCCCTCCCCTCTAGTGTAATTTGACCCCCCCCCTTTTTAACCCTTCTCTGCTCCTTCCTTTCATGTACACAACCAACGATGTACACAGCTGACTTCTACCCCATGGCCTTCTCCAGACCACAGCTTACAACCAAGCTCCATATTCTGGGTATCTTGTGCCTGCCCCTGAAGCTCTCCCATGCTGCATCTTCACTAATTTCTGGTAGCACCCTTCAACAGCCCCAGGCCCCTGTGTGAGCTGCCTTCCCCTTCTGAGGCCTTGCCCTGAGGGGAGGGGTGTCATTCTAGCCCTGCCTCACCTGATTGGCTTCTAGCTGCCTTCTTCCTGGAGCTTTCCCCAATGGCTTCTACCTGTGTTTGGACCAAACCTACTTACTAGCTGTACTGTTCATCTTGCCTTCATTTGTACCTGGGTTTCTGTCTCTTCTCAGCTTGAATCTGTTTACTTTTTATTTCCCCAAAGACATGTGACTTAAGAGCACATAGTTTACAGCCCGCCCTTGTAACTTGGATCCAACAAGGCAACTTTTCATAGTTTAGGTGGCCTGTTTGATTTTATAGCCAGTATGGAGGGAACTTGTGCTTATATTCCTTTTTGTTTGTTTTGTTTTGCTAGACAGGTTTGTTTTGTTTTGTTTTGTTTTTAACTGTGTAATCCTGGGTGTCTTGGAATTCGATTTGTGGACCAGGATGCCCTTGAACTCACAAGATCTGCCTGCCTCCGAAGATCAGAGGTGTGCCCCACCATGCCTGGCTGTGCTCACATTCTTAAAGCTTCCAGCAGGGACAGTTTATAAAAAGTAAATGCCCCTTTCAAATAAATTAACTAAAAGTTAGAAAAGAAGCGTGGCTCATAGCAGTAACCTGTAAATCCTTTACTTTCTAAAGTGGCACCATGCAGCCGATTCTCAAGTGTTTCCTGCTTATCACCGCAGTAAACACCCGAGGACGCCAGCGTGTGAGGCTTTGACTAGTCTTGCTGAAAACCCTCTCAGACATAAAGAGGTGCACCTCGAGAAGGGAAATTGGCATGCTTTATGTGGTGGCTGTCTTTTCTCCTCTTCCTCACACTTAAAATATAAACCTTGTGTTGACTGTGCTTTCTGTGCTGTGAACGCCCCCGGGCAGAGAGGACCCACCCTGCCCGTGTCTGGCCTGTTTGTGTACCTGCTTCCCTCGGCTGTTGTTCTGCTCTGCAGTTTTGACCTATAGTAGACAAGGGCTTCTCCTTACCCTCAGACCCCATCCTTCAGTTAGCATCCCTGCTACCCTGTCTGTTTATCTTTATCCTATGACTTAAGAAATTTCCCCTAGGAATTCTAGCTCTGAAATATTTAAAATGTTGACTTCAAAGTCAGTGGAACTGTGCCAAGCATTCTTCTGAAGATAAACGAGGAAGCTTTTGACAAAGGACAAAGTCAAGGTCCATTAACTCACACAGGATGGGGTGTCTCTGGTAGGCTGGGCTTTTGCTCTGTTGTACAGAGAGAAGAAAGCCTTACACTGAAACAAAAACAAATGACTTTAACCTTATAGAAATGATTCCCGCCGGGCGTGGTGGCGCATGCCTTTAATCCCAGCACTCAGGAGGCAGAGGCAGGCGCATTTCTGAGTTCGAGGCCAGTCTGGTCTACAAAGTGTGTTCCAGGACAGCCAGGGCTATACAAAGAAACCCTGTCTCGAACAACCAGGAAAAAAAAAAAAGAAAGAAATGATTCCCATGGGACAGGGCTCCTTGACACACTCAGCCTCTGGAATAGGTCTTCTTGCTGGCCCAACATCTCTTGATGCAGAGAGGGTCCTGGTGCCTCTGGCTCCAGACTACTCCTGGATTTCATGTAGCTTGGGTTACAGAACTTCAGTGGACATTTGGAGTGGCTGAGAGGGTGATGTACAAGGGTGTGTCTGCACATCACGCTGTTGATTACAGAGAGTGGTACCCAGGGCCATGGCTTCCTCATACACTGACTCTGAGACTCTGAGCATTGTTTCAATAAAACCTTAAGACTTACCTGTAAGACCAAAGTTCATATGCTTACTGGGTATTAATGTGACTTTTATTCCTGTCCTCTTTGCAAATCTGAGATTCTGATCCTGTCCAACATGACCAAGGAGATGTCGGACTTTTCAGTGAGTTTTATCTCATAGGGATATTTGTATGTGTGGAATTTAGTTTTAAGAAAATAGCCTAAGTCCTTTAGCTATCTCTGTGAGGCTATGCCAATGCCTGGCAAATATAGAAGTGGATGCCCGCCGGGCATGGTGGCGCACGCCTTTAATCCCAGCACTCGGGAGGCAGAGGCAGGCAGATTTCTGAGTTCGAGGAGAGCCAGGGCTACACAGAGAAACCCTGTCTCGAGGGGGGGGGGAGTTAAAAAAAAAAAAAAGAAAAGAAAATAGCCTTTGGGTCTGGAGAAATGGCTTTCTTTTTCTTTTTCTTTTTTCTTTTTTTTTGAAAGAAGATTAGATTTTATTTGTTACCAGTGTTCAGTTTTTTTTAATTTATTTATTATTATTTTCTTTATTTACATTTCAAATGCTATCCCGAAAGTTCCCTAT
>NC_034590.1:55510527-55527070 GCF_900095145.1 Mus pahari | reverse complement strand
GGTTGTACAAGCTTGCAATCCCACCAGCAATGGAGGAGTGTTCCTCTTTCTCCACAACCTCGCCAGCATCTGCTGTCACCTGAATTTTTAATCTTAGAGAAATGGCTTTCTTTATAGGACCTGAATTTGAACTTTAGAACCCATGTGGGGAAAAAAAAAAATACCACAGGCATGTTGGTGCACACAACATGTAATCCCAGAGTGTAGGAGACAGATAGTGATAGGCAGAATCTTGGGGCTTACCAACCAACCAGCTTAGCTTACTTGGTAAGTTCCAGGCAATCAAAAAAATGTAGGTAGTGTCTCATTGTCCCTCCACCCCCATCATGTGTGTGTGAGTGGGGGGGGCGTGTTAGTGTATGTATGTCTGTATCTTGTACAAGTAGCCTTTGACTATGATCACAATTAGTTCAATGTCTCACTGAGTGTGAGTGTGAAGGGGTGTGCATGTTTATTTTTATATCTTGTACAAGTAGCCTTTGGCTATGACCACACTTAGTTCAAAGTTGGAAATGCCTCCAACTGATCCCTGGACACCGGTGTCCTTGACTTTCCTAAAGCTGTAACTTAAGGTTGTGGGCTTAGACTCTCAAAGCAGTGCAGGGCTTGCAGCAGAATGGCTCATTATGTGCCCCTCACTTCACTTCACAAATGAACACAACGAGTAACTCAGGCAAAATGATACTGCAGGTGGACTAGGGGCATTAGGAAAGTGTGGGAAATAGGTGGAACTGAGGGGAACTTGGAGGGTCTGCAGGGCCCAGTGGTTTGAAGTGATGGAGAGCAGTGAGAACTTTCAAGAAGAGGGTGTGTATGATCAACAAGAAATTCAGCAGCCCATGACAGAAAGACCACTTGGAGAGAAAAGGTAGGAATAGTTATCTGAGTCGGGTGTTAATGTAATGAGAATATGAGACATGGACAGGAATGAGCAGTGTGAAGGTTCATGTAGATAGAATTGGGAGAAGAACCGAGGTCTGACACAGTCACTGGTCAGATGCAAGTGGTATCTGAGTTCTGCCCTGGGCAGAGGGCAAGGCCAGGGTGGAAGCTAGCAGGCTGGCAGAGTTGTGTATCATTAGCATGAGTCAGTGAAGCAGGGGACTTGAAACTAGGACATCTGCTTCCCCATACTCATGAAATGATTCACAGAACCAGGAAGAATGGGACAGATTAGAAGTCAGCAGTCCAGGTGCCCTGGGGAATGATGGAGACAGTGCCAGTAAGATCTCCAGAATAACCTCTGGGAACAGACCCCAGATTCTTGTGACAGAAATGCTCATTACCTTGAAAGACTCAATTACTCTTGGAAGCACACTTGCCTTATCATGGTGCCCCTGCTTGGTTGCTCACAAGATGCCACCATGTGTACCCACCATCTCATATAGGCATTCAGTCTGGAAAACATCTCAGGGTTGGGCGTAGTGACTAAGTGGGTGTGCAGTAGAACAGGAGATAAAAGTTAAGAAATTCTGTCTGGATCCCAGCCCATGGGTGAAAGGTATGGGATTGGAGAGAGAGAAATACTAAGATGAGGAAATGGGTATGAAGGGTCACCCTGGGGAGGTGCCGAGTGTGAGGTGCTGAAAGCTCAGAAGAAAAGAGCAGCACAGATCAGGGTAAAAAGTCAGGCCTGTCTCCTCACCCACCCAGCAAATAGATGTTGCACAGCTGTAATACATCTGCTACTGTTGGAAGTCGACACTGGAGAGTTCTACATGGAAATAATTATGAAGAGATTCTAGAAGAGGCTGAAAAGAGTGGCTGTAGGATTCCTGAGGAAAGAGGCATGAGCAAGGAAGGAGAAGGAAGACCCAGCAGGAAAAAGAAATGTAGCTAGTGTGAAACCCGGATCCAGGAGAGCATTTTCACAGATGTGGACTCAACAGCAAGTGCTGACTCAGCACCTTCCTTGCTGGAGAAGAGGTTTCATTCACCCCCTTCCTGACCAGTGAACACATAGCTGCACTGAGCCCCAGGTCTCCATAGAATGGCTTTCTGAGCTGTTGGCTCCTGTGAGTCCTGAGAACTGTACAACCTGTTACCAGTTTGTTGTGTTTTTTTTTTTTTCACAGCTCTCATCTTGGTTTACTAGACATTTTCTTCCTTCTTTTCAAACTGATGGTGCCAGATAACTACTTAGCAGATGGAGGCCAAGTGGCCTAACCTTTGGATACACTCGTGTGTCTCTTCCGGGTGCCAAGGTTTGCTTCTCGTGTTGGAGTTTTGGACCTCTCCTCTCCACACATGCACACTTGCCAGCTCCTCTGCTGACTGACTGACTGACTGACTGACTGACTGACTGACTGACTGGCTGACTGACTGACTCTGTGGTATTAGGTGCAGCAGCTGCCTCAGTTTGCCCTGAGCACCTTCCATTTTCTTCTGAGTCTCCCTGCTGGCCTGCAGCATAGTGTTGCCCCTTGACATTTAAACAAAACAAAACAAAACAAGCCCTTTTTCTTGAGCTGCATCTTGATTTCCGTCCCCTCAGACAGAATGAGCTCTGAGAAGCACCATAAATTGCTTCTGTTGTGTGAAAAAAAGGGGGGAAATCATTGAATTTTACCAAAACCTGAAAGTACACCATAATTACCACTTCTCAGTAGGCTCACAAGGTCCCTTATATTTACGTTTTAAAGGAGCACTGCATTATTTTTTTTTTTTTTTTTTTTACTGCATTATTTTTGTAGGATACTTTTTTTGTTGAACAATCTAATGTTAGCTTTTCTGCAGTCACTATTTCTTGGCCTCATGTTTCATTAAAACTCGACCTTTTTAGAAACTGGAGAGGTGGCTCAGTGTTTCAGAATGCTGGCTGCTCTTCCAGAGGATCTGGGTGCAGTCCCCAGCACCCACATGACTCTAACAATTGTCTAGACTCCAGTTTCAGAGAATCATAAGCTGGCAAATGTCCAGCTTAATGACCAACATGATGGATACTGTAACAAGACACATCATTGCTGCTCTGCACCCTGTGCAAGTGAGGCTTCTTCCCAGATGACACCCTTCCCTGCCCCATCACTGTCCTGACTTGAGGGATTCAAGTATTTCTTTTTCAGTATCCCATTAAGTTAACAATAACAATGCTGGGCTGGTGAGATGGCTCAGTGGGTAAGAGCACCCGACTGCTCTTCCGAAGGTCCGGAGTTCAAATCCCAGCAACCACATGGTGGCTCATAACCATCTGTAACAAGATCTGACTCCCTCTTCTGGAGTGTCTGAAGACAGCTACAGTGTACTTACATATAATAAATAAATCTTTAAAAAAAAAAACAATAACAATGTTGCTGTCGAGTGGACAATATGCAATAACATTTCATTTTGGTGGGTTTACACACTTTACCCATGGTATCATTAGTGTAACCAGATAATGTCAGATTGCCAGATTGATTATACTCCTTCAATAAGGAAACACACTCTGCTATTCAGTCTTGTCATCCGTATTCCATTTCTCATTTCTGTGACAAGAGCAGCATGACACCTGGAGGAAGGCTGGGGTTATCTTGGCTTCCTGTCTGAAGACAGTGAGGTCAAGGAGCGACAGCAAGAGCAGGAGGTGTTGGGTCTGCAGTCAGGAAGGAGCAGAGAGCTGGGTGCTGATTGTCTCTTAACGCCTAGAATTCTGGTCTTCCAAGACTCCAACCCTTGGAACAGTGTCCTCTTCAGCTAGAACTGCTGCAGAACTTGCATGTGTTGAGAGATGCTAGGGTTTCCTAGAGGACTCCAGACTCAGCCGAGATGACAGGGATGATTAAATGGCACACTACCTTGAAGTTGTCAGTTTATAATTTTCCTCAGTCTTTTGGATATAAAGTAACTATTCATTGCTCTCATATGTATCTTCATGTGCTGTTGTGTGTCTGTCTGTGTCTGCCATGTTGCACATGTGTCAGGCAGAGGACAATGTAGGAATAGGTTCTCTCCTTCCATTGTGTGAGTTCTAGGGATAGAAATCAGGTTCTCCACCTTGAGAATAAGCATTTTTATCCATTGAGCTAGCTCTATGTCTGTCCATTGATATTTTTTATAGGCTAATAAGGGGATGTATTTTGTGTCTCCCTCCTGATTTTTTTCTACTTCATTGGAGAGTGTAGCATTCTTTCACACCTTCATCTGACATCACTTCCCACCAACATGAAGGAAGGGGAGAAAGGAAAACATACTTGTCACCGCAAAGCTACACCTGCTGTTTGTTCACTAACATCTGCCCCTGGCTGGAGCTGCCAGAGGCTGGGAGTATAGTCGTGTTCTGCATATGGTATTTACCCAACCAGAACCTTTATAGAGGCACATCAGGAGACCACTACTGAGTTGAAATCTTGGAAACATTTAGCCCCAAGAAGAGGCCAAAACCAGTGTGATTGCTTTCAAATTAGTTATCTTCTAGTGAACTGTTCTATGATAAATGACAATGTCTTTCATATCATTAAAATTTCACTTTAAGAGTTGTTTGCCAAACCTTTTTTTACTTTGACTTCAAAAACATGATTATGAAAAGGAATATCAGGAAATGTAAGGACTGAGTAAAACCTTACCTGAAGCTTGTAATGCATTTGTTTAGGTGAGTAGCCAAGGGCAAAGTCATGGCTGTAGTTTTACAAATGTGGAAGTCAGATTTGTAGTCATTTAATTCTGAAATAGGCCTCTGTTTAAACTTAGAAAATTAATGTTCACTTTATGCTAAAATATACAAGATAGAAGGTAGCAGTTTTAAGCAAATTCATGTTGGAGTTTTATGGCCTTAAAGTACCATTGTGCTCCCCCAACACACACTTGTTAGCTAATGCTGTGTAACCTCTGCTTTCTTCAGGTATGGCGTGAGTCCTGAGAACATTATCCTCTATGGACAGAGCATTGGCACTGTGCCCACTGTGGACCTGGCCTCGCGGTATGAGTGTGCAGCCGTCATCCTCCATTCCCCTCTGATGTCTGGTTTGCGTGTTGCTTTTCCAGATACCAGGAAAACATACTGCTTTGATGCTTTCCCCAGGTGAGCTTACTACTGTACAAGCGAGAACTCGACCAGTGTTCAGAGTCCATGTCTCTATCAACTTCTAAATATTGGTTGCACGCCCCTCTGTGCCAGACCCCTGGGCATCACTGTAGATGTGAGGCAAATGTAGCATACTGAGACTTCAGCCTTCAGGGCTGGCTATGCGTTAGGAGGTCTCCAGATGATGGATAAGGACCTTCAGTGTGCCAGTACCCAGGACTAATTGATTCAGCTGTAACAAGCAGCATGTCCTGAAGGAACTTCCAGTTCAGTATTCATTTATTCAGAGGGACCTGTATTGCTCAATTACTGAAGAGCTATATACAAGAGGTGTCAAGAAGCAATTAGCCCTGGTATAGACCCTGAACTAAAAACAAGCACACAGGAGAAATTTCTTTTTTTAGTCAGAGAATATGGGTGAGGGGAAAGTGACACTGTAATCTTTGTGAAAAGATTAGCAAGGTAGCCCAGGGGATGGTTGAAAACAGCCATCCCTTCTTCCTGATGTAATACTTTTAGACTGTCCCTGCAGAGATACCTTGCCCTGGGAGACTCAGTCTTGGTCATCCTAAGACCCTCCTGCTAGCTGATCCCTGCTGTTCTCTAGCTCCTCCTAATGGAAGGGAGAACCAATAAATATAAAAGCTGGGAGCAAAGTGTTTGCTTCGCAAGATCCTTCTTGGCTAATTGTTTTGGTTTTTGATTTTTAAGTGATAATGTGAGAAGTATTTTTAAAATATTTGCCCCCTAGGTTCCCCCACAGTGTATTGCAGAAGCTAGCCAGCTTGTATTGCACTTTCCAGGAAAAGCATCGGCAGGAGTAGTGCATGATCTGAATGAAGGTTTTGGTTGACCTGTTAATTGCCACTGTTCTGCTCTTCCTGGAGAAGAAACTACAGCATTTGGCTGCATGACATTGTGTTCCAGTGTCTCATTTCACAGGAAGAGGCCTTTCCTAGCGTCTTGGCTGATTCTCAACATGTGTAGCTTGTACCAGGCTTCACTGAAACTCTGCTTCCTGGGAGTGGGACACTGCATTTCTGGTGGTGTGGCTGCGAATGCTAAGTAGGGTGGATATGCCTGGCAAATGTGGCTTTATTTGTGCTGAGTTGGTAATGAGAGGCAGTTTGTGTAAAGACATGTTTTGCATGTTTGTGGGAAGTTACCCTGGCAACAAAACTGTGAGATTAGCTTATATCTTAAAATGTAGCCATTAAAACTAGTTCCCTTGTAACTAATTGTACTTTATTAATTAATAACAAACCAACAACAAATGCTGCTTGTCTGATTCACCAGGCATTGAAGGCTGGCCCTCCAGTTAACCTTCCCAGCAGCTTTGAAAAGTTGATCCAGTTACTGTATTCTTTACAGATCAGGCCAAAAGCAGTGACGTCACTGGCTTCATAAGGTTGGAGACAAAGGGGCCACTGCTCCCTAAATTATTGATGGAATAGATTTCAAGCCATTAATGGCTACACTGGCCTTCATCATTAATTGGATTTGGCAACATTTCCTTTTATGATGTTCCTTGCTGTCAAATGGCAGAATGTTGTCTTTCTCAAAGGGAAGGCAGCTTTCACGGTTCTTTCCTGTGAGAGAGAGAGAGAGAGAGAGAGAGAGAGAGAGAGAGAGAGAGAGAGAGAGATTTTGAGTCCTGGTCATGCTTCTGTGTTGGTTATCCTCTGCCTTTGCAAATAGGGCTGGACAGTGACTTTCTACTTCAGATGCCCTCCCTCTGCAGACAGTAAGAGATTTCCGTAAATAGCAGCATGGGATGTGGTCTCAGGCCTGTCATAACTGTTGAGTAAATACATTTTTTTAATTGAGTGCAATTGAAGGCTTATAAAGCAAGGCACTTTAAAATTAAATCCAGGAGAAGAGTAAGTTTTTGGTATGATTCCTGGCCTGCAAAACTGCACATGGCCACAGAGGCTCTGATCTTCACAGGTCCTGTGGCTGCTGGGGTTTCTGGGGTGCCTTTAAGCAGTTGGCAGCTTCAGGATTAAATGAGACTTCATGTGGACTGTGAAAGTGTTCTGCTGTGATGGATGTTAGCTGTTACTTTCTCAGAAAGACTCCCACAAATGGCCCCATTTGTGTCCCGCTACAATCCTGACGAGGATCGACTATAAAACGGAGTCAGCAGCAAGCAGGATTTGGGCAGAAGGACAGATGGAAAGAGGTGTTTATTCATGACTTAAAGGGCCATCATCCCATCAGAGCAGTGGCCCTTCCACCCAGCCTGACACATGCTGATGGCCCTTTCGCTCCTCCCTGGATGTGGTTTCAGTCCTAAAGCACAGTCTTTAGAAGATCCATGAGAATTCATCCTGTGAGAGTGGGCCTCATTTTTATAAGCAGCTGGAGTAAAACCTAAGCATCACATTAAACTTTTGATGGTGCTGGGTTGTTGCTGTTGTTGTTTTTTTAATCAAAGAGTCCTCTGCTTTTATGAAATGGGACTTGTTTAAAAATATGGGTTGTTTTTTTTTAAATATGTGTGTGTTTTGCCTGCACGTATGTGTACCACATGTGTGGTTGATACCCCAAAAAACTAGAAGAGGGCATCAGATCCCTTGGAACTGGAGTTACTGCTGATTGTGAGCACCAACATGGAGCCATCTGTTTAACCTGGATTTGTTTCCTAAGGAACTTCTGAGAATTTGAGGACTATCCAGTCCCACTTTACAGGGCAAAGTCTTCTCAAAATATGAATTAAAAAATATTAGTTGCTTTTTTGCTAGTCTGATGGTTTTAGTTGTTTTTAATAATGCTACTTAAAAAATTCACTAAATGCAATATATTTATTCTCCATGGGATATTGGAATTGGAAAGAGACAATTGTGGAAAAACAAGTGAAACCCAATTAGAGGCGGGAGGTTTTAGCTAATAGAAAATACTAAAGTTGGTTTCTTGGTTTTGACAAATGTATTTGGTAATGACTGCTGTTATCCCGATAGGAAATGAGTTAGGAGTTATGGGCATTGGTAATATCTTTCTTTGCCAGAAATCCTAAATGATTCCAAATTAAGAAAAAAAAAAATATGTGAAGGAAAAAATATTAGAACAATGGGAACAGCAGGTGAGCCATTATAGTATGTCAGTGTGAGTTTGTCACCTGTACCTGGGCATTATTCCTAGTGATGAGGGCAGGGCACAGCTCTGTGATGTCCAGCTGTGATGCTGATGCACTTGTCTGGGCAGCACTTCTCCTGTGAGTGTGACTAAAGGAGTCCTTTTCTCCCCTCCCCTTCTGTCTTGCAGCATTGACAAGATATCTAAAGTCACCTCTCCTGTGTTGGTCATTCATGGTACCGAGGATGAGGTCATCGATTTCTCCCATGGCTTGGCGATGTATGAGCGCTGTCCCCGTGCTGTGGAGCCCCTGTGGGTTGAGGGGGCTGGGCACAATGATATAGAGCTCTATGCACAGTACCTAGAACGACTAAAACAGTTCATATCTCACGAGCTTCCCAACTCCTGAAGACAGCGGCCAACCTTACCTCATTACTGTGAAGCGAGGATCCTTGTTTGCACACGCGTTGACTGGATTTAACAGTGATACCCAATAACCAGAGAGAAGGGCCCAGCCTTTGTGTGTTCTTCTTAAAGAGCTAACACAGTCTGTCTTTTGTACCTAATCTCCACCTTCCATTAGGCTGAGCAGCTGGATTCTCAGCTGCAAGACCTTACAGGAGTGGGAACGAGAGCTGACCGTGAGGACTGGTTCCCAGGGCTGTAGACTAAAGTGTGATCAAGTCTGTCTCCCTCGCTGTCTGTCACCTCTGATTCCCCCACTGGTGCAGGATCACCGTCTTACCCATGTGCCACTGTTTGACCTGTGGCGCTTTCAGCCCTGGTGCCATGGGTGAGATTCATATGTGACGCTATGGTAGTGTAACTGGAAAACTGTCGTGAGAAATCCTCCATTAACTTGTGTTAACACGCCAGTCTTTCCCACACACATACACTGAAGAATGATTTACTGGAACTATCACTAACAGCTTCATCAACTGTTACCATTTAAATACAACTGGAATAATCTTAAACAACAGGAAACTGGGGTTTTTTTTTAAGTGTAAATTTATTACTAGCCAAGAGTTTTAATATTTTGATTGTCTGGTCTAATAGAGCCTGGCCGACCTTCCTTCTGTAAAGTCCTCCTTGTCGACTTTCTTAAAGTCCTGTACATATTTGCAATTACATTGTGCACAGATTCTTAATGGATAGATTTCTTTTGTCAGGCTACAACAGACTGCAGATTCCTTGTTTGTATTGTAAATGATTGAATACATTTTGTTAATATGTTTTTATTCCTATGTTTTGCTATTAAAATTTTTATAACATTTCCAAGACAAAAATTCCAAGTTTCTGCTTTGAAGAATTTAGGTAATTAAATTACCCTAAGATGATCTCTTAGTTTAGGAGTTATTTGGGTTTTGACACTGGAGTTGTGCCAGGTGAACATCAGAAACGAGATGCTTAAATCATTACACTACTTGTATTGGTTGCGGGATTGGGTTTTGGGTCGTTTGGTCTTATTTTAGGTTTTTTTTTTTTTTTTTTTCCAAATTTAAAAGCCTTAAATGTACTGTAAGCCTCAGATCATTGTACAACTGGATTGCGTTGGTTGCCAGTTTGTGTGCTGTTGCCTGGATGCAGCACGGTGGTTGGTAATGGAATAAAGGACGCATGGATCAGAACGCGTGGGCTTATGTGCTCCTTCCTTCATCTCGCCATCAAAAGAAATAGTAAGACACACCTTTCATCTCGGGCATCACTGTGGTAAAAGGGCTGAGACACAGCAGCAGTAAACATAGATGGTGGGACATGCAGGAGGCCTGCTGCAGACAGAGCTGAGAGTAAGTACCTTGTGGCCATTCAGCTGGGAGAAGAGAACCTGTTCTCTGGGCAGGGTGAGTCACGGGAATGCCATAGGTCTTCTTGGTCTTTTGATCACCTTTCCAGAGAAAGGATACTAGCTTTCAGCTCAAAGCCTTTCCTGGTCGTACTTTAAGAGGCCGTAGTGGTTGCCCAGCATGGCACATGCTTTAGTTCCAGCACTTGAGGACAGTGAAGGATATGGGTGTGTGATGCACGAGCAGGGGAAATAACAAAGCTTCCCGAGAAGTCCAGAGCACGAGATGGAGAAAACACCCCGAGGCCTCTTTTAGAGAAGCTAACCTAGGGGTTCTAAGCACCTGACTTCTCTCCTGATGGAATGGAATCTTGGGGGTTAGGTGGGGGGCATGTCTTGAGCCCCTGAGACTTGGCCACACTGACTGTAGGCTCCCTCCTGAGCTTGCTCCACCACTGCTCAGACAGGTACCCACCAGATCTGCTGTAGTTGCACAAGTTTCTCTCTGGGAGACTTAAATTGTCTTTCTCTATAGTTAACAAAAGAAATCAAGAGGCTATGAAAAATCCCTTCATAGACCAGAGATTGAGTGTGTTATTTCTAATATATGAATTTGTGCTTTCCACTTACAAAAAACATCTTAAATTCAAAGATGGGCTTAGAAATCACATTCAGAGTAAGGTACTGTGACCAAGTTCTCTTTCATTCTGATGATTATTATCCCTGAAATCAAGAAGTCTTACTTTTCTATTGCTATGAAGACACAGAATAACCAAGGGAAACTTTAAAAAGCATTTAATTGGGGACTTACAGTTTCAGAGGGTTAGTCCATGACCATCAAAGTGGGTAGCAAGACAGCAGGCAGGCACAGTGCTGTAGCTGTAGCTGAGAGCTTACATCTAATCAACAATCAAAAAGCAGAGAGGGAGTTAACTGGGCCAGTGTGGTCTTTTACCCGTTAGCAATGTTCCTCCAGGGCCTTCTGCTAGAGGACCAGGTAGTCTGCCATTCAGCTGAGCCTGTGGGTGCTATTCTCATCCAGACCACCAGTCAGTGAGTGAGCAGGTTGGGGTGAATGTGGGTTTCATCATAGGAAAAACACCTCAAATCCTTGTAAGCTGGAGAGTAAGGTTGTTAATTGTCTCAGAAAAGGTAGCTTCTGTCCAAATAAAATCATTCTTACAACAGTACAGGCTGTGAGAACCGTTTGAAGCTTGAAAGGGCTGATGAATTGTCAAGATACCCCTTTGAGGTACAGTTCCCTAACTCTTGGAGTTTAGCAGGGGAGTGCGGAGTCCACAGACTTCTGAGCCCTCAGAGAAGGAACCACAGATGTGTGCTGTGTCAGAGAACAAAGCTAGAAGCATCAGGTTCAACTTGAAAGCCTCTAGGCTACTGGCTTGTCTCCTCCTGAGGACAGTTTCAGAGACCTGGGAACAGCTTTTCTTGCCTGTAACAGGCTGGAGTGCGAAGGCCTTTTCATAGCAGAGATACTCAATTGGGATGTAGCTTCCTGAAGAAAATGTGCTGATAACAGTGGAAGAACTGGTAAAAATGAAAAAAAAAAAAAAAAAAAAAAAAAAAAACTCTCCAAGGCTCAAGCAGTTCACACAGATAGTCTTTCACATTGTTAAAGGGAACAATAAATTCATGCAGAGACATAGAGAGACCAGAGTAGAGCTCCCATGCAGAAGCAAATGCGTGGAGTGAAACATTAGGCATTCTATCAAGGTAACAGCATGTTCAAGCTGTGCTTGTTCTGATTACACAATCAAAATGCAAATACTTGTTAATAAGTAAAGTAAAATCTCAAAAACACAAACAGTGATGGTTTGGGGATCAAGCCCAGGATTTTGAACTTAGTAGACAAATGCTCTACTACTGACCTACATCCCAGTCCAGCAATGATAACTTGAAGTTCACTTCTTAATTGAAATCTTAATAAAGTATACCTTTATTAAGATGATTTCCAAAATTTTGACAGTCATATCTAGTAGACTAGGCTGGCCTTAAAATGGCAACCAATTCCTCTTACTTCAGCTGACACTCAGGTATACACCACCATGGTTTTTTAATTAATTGAAAAGGAACCAAAACCTTAGGACTGTGTTTAGCGTGTATTGGTTATATTCAAGTTGTTCGCTCTGTAGTCAAGGATTAATGTTGCCATCAACACTACAGTATAATGACAGGAATCCTAACCATGTGTTGAGCCTGGAAATGGGAAGAGACTGCAACAAACTCTAGAGAGGCAATTGCACAAAGATGTTAAGATTTATAAGAATGATGACTTAGGCTTTCTGTTTCTGTGATAAAAACTTGGACAAAAGCAATGTGGAGAGGAAGAGGTTTATTTGGTTTATATACCTTGAGTCACAGTCCACTGAGGAGAACCAAGGCAGGACCTTGAAGGCAGGAGCTGATGCAGAGGCCATGAGGGAGTGCTGCTTACTAGCTTGCTCTCCATGGCTTGCTCAGTGTGCTTTCTTGTAGAACACAGGACCCACCAGGCCAAGGATGGTGCTGCCCAGAGTGTCATAAGTTCTCCCACATCAATCACTAATCAAGATAATTACCCTATAACTTGCTTATGAGCCAATCTTTTAGAACCTTTTTTTTTAAATTAGAAATCCATCTTCCGATTTATGTTTGCGTTTGTGTCAAGTTAACAAAAAACAATCAGCAAAGGTGACATAATGACAAAAAAGTTACTACCAAAATTATTAATAATGAGTTAGAAAAAGTACTCATGAGATCCTGTCTCAAGAAACCAAGCCACCCTCCCCACTAAACACACACACACACACACTAATATTGCAGAATTTAAGGATTGTATAAAGGCTGTGGAGGAGTTGAGAAGCCTGGATCTACTTTGCAGACTCAGTGAGCCCCAGGAGGCTTGTCAGGGCTTTGTGCATAAAGGAATGAGTGTCTTGAGGTAAGAGAGTTGTATGAAGAGTGCCCAGAGAGCATTACACAGTTGCTAATTCTGTGTGCAGCAAGCCTGGGTTGGAGTTCTTCCTGGGTAGTGAGCTTGTGACCTTAAATGAATCCCTTCCTAGGAATCTCTCTGAAGTGATGGTTATCTCTGCCACCGTCAAGAAAGGATTGAATGAAATTCTGCAAGTAGAAATGCCTAGCAAGAAGAAACGGAAGCTTGTACCCATGTGGGATAGAGGTCCAGAGTCTGGGTTTAAAACAAAAATGAAATAAGAGACTGTGCCTGTGTCCTCCTGCCCTGCTGCACAATCATTGCTGGGCTCCCTAAGAACTTCCCATCTGACTGCTTCCAGCTTGTTCACAGCTGGCCCTGTCTGCTGTTGTCTGAAAGTATGTGGAGGTGGCTCTCAGCTTGCAGACCTACCTGGACAATTAGCTGCTTGAATCCCTCCTCTACCATACCACTTCCAAGATGGGCTGCTCTAGGCAGGACCTAGCTGTTATGTAACCCAGGCTTAGCCCATACTTGGAGCTTTCAATTTTCCTATTTATTCATTCATTTGTTCATTGATTGGACTGTAGAGATGTCTTAGGGGTTAAGAACACTCGCTGCTCTTCTAGAAGACCATGATTTGATTTCTAGCACCCATGTGGCAACTTACTGTTGTCTGGAACTCCAATTCCAGAAGTTTTGAAGCTCTCTTCTGGCCTCTGAGGGCATCAGGAATGGGCTTAGTACACAGATGTATGTGCAGGCAAAACACCCTTACACATAAAATAATATTAAAAAAATAATGAAAATAAATTAGCCCCCCCACCCCAAATTTCTATTACTGAATTAAGAAATAATTATCTTCAAGACCTTAAAAAACCGTTTTGTTCACTTTCTCCTTTCCTCCCATATTCCAGAGGGAACACAAATCTCGAATACCCTCCTTTTCATCTGCTCACATTTCTGTGTAGCCAGAACATCGGTGACACGTTGGAAATAATGTAAGAAATTCAAGAGATTAGTGAAAATGTTTTAAACACGACATTCTGCATGTTAAGTAGGGCACCAGAGTAGAGAATTTGGCACCAAGTGGTGCCTTTCCATGTCTGCTGGTTGAAAAAAATTTTGTCTTCCTCTCCCAATGTCTAGGACTTGACCTTTCCCCAAATTCCCCATTTCATTGGTTTAAGACATAGAACCTTATATAGTGAATAGTTTGGGACATGAGTTCTAGCTACCACCTAGGGAAGAGAAGGCCCAGAGCCTCCTGCTCATCTGTAACCCTGATGACACTAAGCACACCTCATATGGAAAATAGACTAGTACAGTCTTCCTGACTGGCATGTTCATGCTGTGCTGTGCCTGGCCATGCATGTCTATATGTGTGTATAACAAATGTCCCTCACAAGCTCTTGATTGACTGCTCTATTTCCAGTTGGTGACGCTAACTTGGGAACCTGTGAAACCTTCAGGAGGTGGGGCCTAGATGAAGGACATAGATTCCTGGGGAACAATCCTTGGGGTATATTACCCCCAGCCACTTCCTGTCTCACTTTCTGCTTCCTAGTCAGCCATGAAGTGAACAGCTCTCCTCCACCATTTGCTCCCCGCACCCTTATGTCTTCCTCTAAGCACCCGGATCCAGATAGCCAAAGACTGATCTCTTTGAATCCTCTAAGCAATGTCTTGCCTCCCTGTCATGGTCTGTAGGCAAGATGCTTCACAGGCTGCATTGGAACAGGTGCTTCCCAGCTGCTGCTGATGTTTTGGGAGCTGTGGAACCTTTAAGAGGTAGGCTTCTGAGACTCTGCTTCCAGCCCAGGCTCCCTGCTTCCTGGCTGATGCCATGACCAAGTAGCAGCCTCCAGCACTGACTGTCTGAGACCAAGCCACATAGGTTGCCATCCTTTCCCTGCTGTGGTAGACAGTATCCCTTAAACTATGAGATAAACCTCTCAGCTCTTAAGCTATTTTGGTCAAGTATTTTGTTTACAGCAACAAAAAGCTAACTAACAAAAATGGTGATAGTGAACACCTTTGTCTCATTCCTGATTTTAGAAGAAATGTTGTTTTTTTTTTTTAATATTTCCCCATTCATTACAATATTGGCTGTAAGTGTGTCTCATCTAGCCTTTTCTATGTTGCAGTATGAACGAAACATCTTGTCTCAGGTTCTTTGGGATTTCATTATGAAGAGCCATAGACTTTGTCACAGGCCTTTTCTGTGTCTTTCAAGATAGTCGTGTGATTTTTATTGATGAAAAGTGGCTCGAGGAAGGATGGGTTTCTTTTGCCTGAGGGTGGAGGGTTTAGCCCGTCATAGCGGGGAGAGTATGGAAGCCCTGTGTGAGGCATCCATGTCTGGGAGAAGCAGAGAGAAGAACTGGTGCTCAGCTTGTTTTCCCCTTCCCTATCCCATCCAGTCCAGGATCACACACAACTGTAGGATGATCCCACCCACATTCCGGGGAAGTCTTCCCTCCGCATTGAAACCTCCCTGGACACACTGTCTCAAGCATGCCAAAGGTGAGTTTCCATGCGACTCCAAATTCAGTCAAGCTGACAATAAAGAATGACCATCATTGGTCTTAGCCAGGGTCCACCATTTTCTACAGATCCTCCATTTTGCATGAACTGTGATAATTGCTATGACATTAATACAGTAATTTGATTTTCAGAAGTAAATTAACTTTGATTCTCTAGACCAGTGGTTCTCAACCCGTGGGTTGTGACCCCTTTCGGGGATGGTATCAGAAGACCGTTTCACAGGAATCACATATCAAATATCCTGCATATCAGATACTTCTGTCACAGCTCATAAGAGTAGCAAAACTACATGCATGAGGTAGCAACAAAATAATTTTATGGTTGAAAGTCACCACAGCATGAGGAGCTATGGGTTCCTCTACTAAAGGGTTGCAATATTAGGAAGGTTGAGAGCCACTGCTCTAGACTCTTGGCTGCCCTGCTCTGTGGAGCCCAAGTAATGGGCAGCCAGGCAAGATGCTTATTGATCACCTAACGTTCTTTAATTCACGACTCACTGGGCACCCTCTAGCAATGCCAACTGCTGACCAGAAAGTGAAACCCTTCCACTTCCTTCTCCATAAGTGGAAGAGGACTTTGATTCTTACAGGAAGTCCCTTTGTAGAAGCACCCCCTTAATACAGACCTTCTCTGTCTCAAGTAGCTTGCTCTCTTGTCTGTTTTTCTTTCTTTCTGACTTTTCACCCAGAGTGAAAATGCTGTGTGACCTTTTTGAATGATCCTTTAAGACGTTTCTTTTTTTTTTTATTTCAGTTTGCTAGTATATTTTAACAATGTTCATATTTATAGTGTCTTAGTTAGGGTTTCCATTGTTGTGAAGAAACACCATGACCAAGGCAACTCTTACACAAGACATTTAATTGGGGGTTGCTTACAGGTTCAGAGGTTCAGTCCATTATCATCAAGGTGGGAAGCATGGCAGCATCCAGGCAGACATGGTGCTGGAGGAACTGAAAGTTCTACATCTTATTCTGAAGGCAAAAAAAAAAAAGAAGACTGGCTCCCACTTGGCTATGAGGAGGGTCTCAAAGTCTATCCCTACAGTTCCCCACAGTAACATACTTCCTCCAACAAGACCACACCTTCCAAGTGCCACGCCCTATGGGCCAAGCATATTCAAACCACCACATATAGTCATCAAGAAAACCGTTCTATATTCTCTCTCTCTCTCTCTCTCTCTCTCTCTCTCTCTCTCTCTCTCTCTCTCTCT
>NC_034590.1:55478969-55509975 GCF_900095145.1 Mus pahari | reverse complement strand
TCTCTCTCTCTCTCTCTCTCTCTCTCTCTCTCTCTCTCTCTCTCTCTCTCAGTTTCACCAAGGGCTTACCAGTCTTGTTAATCTTTTCAAGTAACCAATTCATGTCTCACTGATCCTTGCATTAATTTTTTAGTCACATTTTGTTAATTTCAGCTATGATTTAAGTTTATACATGTGTGTCAATTAGCTTTCCATCGCTGTAACAACATCTCAGATAAGCCACCCCAAGAGGGATAATTTCAATTTAGTTATAATTTAGTTTTGATTTAGCTTTGGAGATTACAATCCATACTCATTGGCTCCATGCTTTTTGCTTATGTGGTATGGAAGATCGTTACAGGAGTATGTGACAAATCAGGATGCTCATGGTGGCCAGTGAACAAAGAAAACAATGAGGAATACAGTGGAGTCCCATAATTCCCTAAGAAGTCACCCTCTAGTGGCCTAATCTCACACTATACACCACCTCTCAAAGGTCTTGAATATGTCCTGGTAGCACCAAGGTGAAGACCAAGTCATTAACATGAATAGAACTTGAGATGAGATGAACAAGAGCCATTATAACAGATACTACTGAAATTCGGGGATCATTGGGGACTGTTCTGTAAGCATACACTGAATACATTTGAAAATTTAGAAGAAATGGCTAAGTTTCTGGATGTAGCACATGGGCTTTGGGCGTGCATTCCAGATCCAGATTGCAGCCCCGGTTAATTCATGTGGCTGTAGCACATGAGTATTTGTTGCTATTCTATGAATCTATTCCCATTTATGCTATGGATGGACAGTGGGCATTTTATTTGAATTCCATGTTTTTTTCTTATATTTTTGGTTGTGAGCCTAGCCTTTAATGGCTGAGCTGTCTCTCCAGTCCCAGGTTTTTTTCTTACTAAACATGGTTTTGCATATCTCATGATTTAAGACTTCTTCCTGATGGTCCTTAATCTTACTAATGTGTTGAAATTCCCAAGCTGCATTTAACTATGTTGGTGCCTGAATCCTCACCCCCACAGCTTCTGATTTGGTTGCTGTCTCAGGTAGGGTTTACTGCTGTGAACAGACACCGTGACTAAGGCAACTCTTGTAAGGACAACATTAAATTGGGGCTGACTTACAGGTTCAGATGCTGTCCATTATCATGGTGAAAACACGGCAGTGTCCAGGCAGGCATGATGCAGGAGGAGCTGAGTGTTCTACATCTTCATCTGAAGGCTGCTAGCAGATACTGACTTCCAGGCAGCTAGGAAAGGGGTACTAAAGCTCTCACCCACAGTAACTCACCTACTCCCACAGGGCCACATTTCCTAATAGTGCCACTCTCTGGGCCGAGCATATGCAAACTATCACAGTTGCTCTGGGCATCTGGAATTTTAAGCAAAATACCTCCAGATTCCCAGATAGACATGTAAAAGTGAAAAAGCTGCCCTAAAAAGGGCTTCCTTGTCTTCATGTGCACTCCCATTATGCAGACTTTGACTTAGTACATCCATGATGATTTGAGACTACACATTTCATAGAATCTTCCAGATGATATTGGTCCACTGCCAAGGGTGGAGTAAAGCTGAGTCTTAAGGATGTGCCTTCAGCTCCACTAGAGCTGTGCCAACTCAGTTTTGAAAGCCAGGGTGTAATGTCTCCTCCCCACATTGGATTAGAGTTCGAGACTTCAACACTTGTTGTATCTGACTTGGTGTGTTTTGTCTAAATATTAAATATTATATCCCTGATCACTCAAGAGATAAGAATATTTCAAAATCACACAGGGCATTTGACAGTTTTCTATTGAGAGGGAAGGTATCCTTTGGGCTCAGGACCCCAAAGACCAAGTTGTCAGACTAAGTTCTCAGTACAAAGGAGATGTCTTTGCCCAGAGGGACAGAGGACAGGGATAAGGGACAAAGACAGGAGGGAGGGGATGAGAGAGAAGGAGAAGGGAACAAGAAAGAGGGATAAGGGGTATTTGTCCTAAAGTAAATCAAAGGACTGCCTCTGGTTAGAGAGGAGATGGGTGTGGCCATTAGGGAAATGGCAGTTTATAAGGGTGCATGGGGAAACCCTGTGTTAGGATGAGGTGTTTGATTCTAACTGGGCATGTTAACTAGGTGAGTCAAAGAAGACTTTTGATTGCTGGACTTTAATACTTAAAGAGCTGGACCTTAGTAGTTAGCCTCAGGAGGAGGAAGTAGCTAAATAGGGAATAGGGATTTGGGGGGCTAGCTTCAAGAATGTTATCTTAGGATTTTAGCAAGGGAGAGGGAATCAGGGAGAAGGGCAGGCCTGCCAGAGCTATGCTTGCCACACTCAAGCTGGCCAGAATCCCCTCATGCACAGTGAAATGTCTGTCTGAGGCCCTTGCATAGTCACCTGGTAGCTTCTGTACTCTCCTTTCATAGTGATTCCTCATTAATTCTAGGTACAACTCCTTTATTTAGTTTATGTAAATATACACACTCAGTTGTCCCTCAAAGGAAATGCTCTTTGCGAGCTCCATGCCTCAGAGGCGTCCCCATTGGCACACTAGTCCCTCAGAGGCGTCCCCATTAGCACACTAGTCCCTCAGAGGCGTCCCCATTGGCACACTAGTCCCTGGTTAGGAAGGATCCTTGTGAGGTGCATTTAGACCCCTCCTGTGCCTCAGGTTCTCAAGCAGCTTAAGAAAATCTCAGGCAATGGATAGATTGACAAGACTAGGTGCTTATTCTTCATGCCACATGTTGTCTGTCACTTTAGAGGTGACTTCTGCCCCTCTCAGTATAAACCCCAGGCTGTTTCTTAGAACCAAGACCACCTGACATATAACTAATGTATAGGAAATGTATAATACAGTCCTTTAAATATTTTTTTATTTTCTATACATGAGTGTTTTTGCCTGCATGTTTGTCTATGTACCATGTGCATATTATTGCCTGCCAGAGGTCAGAACAGGACATCAGAACCTCTAGAACTAGACTTAGAGGTGCTTTGTTAATCGCTATGTGGGCACTGGGATTCGAACCCAGATCCTCTGGAAGAGCAGCCAATGTTCTTAAGCCTTCTCTCCTACTCCATATATAACCTTTTAATCAGATCTTTGAGTTATTGGCATACCAGGTTCAGCATTTTGCCTCTTACTCAGAGAACACATTCTGATACTCTTGTTCTGGGGGTTCAGCGGTGTCTTAGTCAGGGTTTCTGTTCCTGCACAAACATCATGACCAAGAAGCAGGTTGGGGAGGAAAGGGTTTATTCAGCTTACACTTTCCATATTGCTGTTCTTCACCAAAGGAAGTCAGGACTGGAACTCAAGCACTCCAGGAAGCAGGAGCTGATGCAGAGGCCATGGAGGGATGTTCTTTACTGGCTTGATTCCCTGGCTTCCTCAGCTTGCTTTCTTTTTTTCTTTTTTCTTTTTTTTTTTTTTTAAAGCAGGAAACTTTTTTATTATTATTATTACTGCTTTATAACATACTATTTGCTTTTGTTGGCTAGTAAATATTTGTCTCATTTTGACATGAAGATAATATTTAATATTTTACATTAGCCTGAATATCATGAGATCTTACCTAAAATCCGTCATTCTGATAAGAAAATGTGGCCATTACTGAGAAAACCTAAATAGATAATTTAGATGAAGACAATTATAACAGCTGGGCAGTGATGGTGCACTCCTTTAATCCCAGCACTTGGGAGGCAGAGTTAGGTGGATTTCTGAGTTTGAGGCCAGCCTGGTCTACAAAGTGAGTTCCAGGACAGCCAGGGATACACAGAGAAACACTGTGTTGAAAAAAAAAAAAAAAGACAATTATAACACTCAGCTTGCTTTCTTATAGAACCCAGGACTACCAGCCCAGGGATCACCTCCCACAATGGGCTGGGCCCTCCCACCCTTGATCACTAATTGAGAAAATGCCCCACAGCTGGATCTCATGGAGGCATTTCCTCAACTGAAGCTCCTTACTCTGTGATAACTCCAGCTTGTGTCAAGTTGACACACAAAACTAGCCAGTACAAGTGGTGAACAATTTACACATACTTTTGGAGCTTATTTTGATAGAAAAATGACAATAAACAATGGAAAAATCAAAATCCAATGTTAAGTATGATATGCACAATGAACAGAACACTGGCAAGAGGCTAAGGCATCACATCTTTTAGCCTTTGAGGGGCAGAGCAGTGGATTGACATACTTGTGTGGAGTCTGTTACCTCAATTAGCATTTCAGTCCCCACCCTGGAGCCTGCTGTTTGTCGCAGGGATGCTTTTTAACCTCTCTGTGGTGTTCTTCCTTTGGTAAGCAACTTAGAAGAGCACTATCTTCCATCCATCTAAAAGCTAAGAATGTCATCAGACAGCGGCTGGGAGCAGTGGCAGAGAGTTTCCAGCTTTGCTCTAACCCACCTCTTGGATGTTCCTGCCATGGCATTCGAAAAGTATCTTGATTACGGTTTTATTTTGTTCTGTAACTATAAAACTACATTACACTCTTTGAACATTAGAACATGACATGGTAGGCAGCCTGAATCTCTGTTCTTGGGCCACAGTCACTTACATTTGACTTAAGAATAATCTGTTTCAAAGATGGCCTAGTCGGCTATCATTGGGAGAAGAGGCCCTTGGTCTTGTGAAGATTATATGCCCCAGTACAGGGGAACGCCAGGACCAGGAAGCGGGAGTGGGTGGGTTGGGGAACAGGGCAGGGGGAGGGTATAGGGAACTTTCAGGATAGCATTTGAAATGTAAATGAAGAAAATATCTAATAAAAATAAAAGAATAATCAGCTTCATATCTCCTTTGAGGTGAAAGTTTGCAACAAGATGGACCTTCCCCAGCAGAATCACTAACCTAGGCAAGACCTTGGAAGTACTTGCTCTGGTAATTCCCTAGTATGAGATGGACCACAATTCCAAGAGAGAAGATGGGATAATAAAGAGGATAGAAGGGAGAAGTAACTGCAGCATCCTAGAACCCACTTTTCTGACCACAGTATGCAGATGGAGGAATTTCACACTGTTACCTCCAGCAGCCTTGCCACCATGGAGTCTGAAAAGCCCTCCAGAGCCTCACCTCGAGTACTCAGATCCAACTGGTGCCCCGAGAACCCACAGAAAAGAATTTTAAGTCAAGTCAGAGTGAAGCAAAGCCAGCAAGTTTATTGGTTATTAGAAAGGACAGCTGCACTTTCAAGGAGTCCAGGACTGATGTTGGGAGGAACCCATCTAATAAGTGCTTCCTTCAGAAACCACGGGGCTTTTGCAGTTTTGTTTAAAGGAGGTGACGTACAGTAAAGGCTGATGGGGAGAAAGAATATGTTGATCTGCTCATTTCAGCACAAGAAGGCTTTAAACAAGTATTTTATTTATTTATTGTGTGAGAGTGGGTATGGAGGTCAGAGAACAACCTGCAGGAGTTAGGCTTCTCTTCTTCCACCATGTAGGTAGGACTCAGGGATTGAACTAAGATCACCAGCCTTGGCAACAGTTGCTGTTTCCCACTGAACCATTTTGCAGCCTACAGGAACATCTGTGCGTGTGTGTGTGTGTGTGTGTGTGTGTGTGTGTGTGTGTGTTATTGTGGGGTGATATAAGAGTAAGCTTCCTGGGCAGGCTTAGTGTGTGTGTGTGTGTGTGTGTGTGTGTGTGTGTGTTATTGTGGGGTGATATAAGAGTAAGCTTCCTGGGCAGGCTTAGACATGAGACTGTAACAAATATAAGGACATGGATAGATCCTTAGAAATTGAACTATTTTTTTCTGTACCTAGGTCATGCAGAGGTTAGACCTTGGTTCAAGAGCTATGTTATCAGTCCTGAATGTAATGGTGGCTGCGTAGAGTATTTTCTCACCAGCAGGCTATGTAAGCCAAATCTCCACAGGTAGGTGAGGGACCCTTTTCCTGTCTCATGTCTCACTCAGCATTCCATGTCATCCTAGCTGTGACTCTGAAATGCAAATAAATGCTGTAATAAACCGGGCTGTAATCTTACTTTAAGATATCCTTAGACCCACTGGTGTCTTACTGTCTGTGTGAATCCTGTCACTGCCCCAGTAGAGATACTCAGACTGAATTCTGGGCCAGCAGCAGCTGCTTCACTGGCACTTGGGAATTCAGAAGGCAAGTTCTTGGCCCCACTCCAGGGCTACTGAGAGAGTCGGGGCTGGACTGGGCGTGCGGGCTCGAGGCTGGACTGTGTTTGTTTTCCACTGATTTCATTTCATCCACAGTGAAGCTGAGAATCACTAAACCAGATTATTTTCTATTTAATTACAAAAGGGGTTCTCCGGAGCATTGATGGTTCTTGAAAGTCTCTGGTGACTATTCTTAGAAAGAAAGATACACTGTTCTCTGGTCATAGAAAGAGGAACGAGAAGAACTGGTTTCATTTATTGATTTAAATGATTTACTCGTTGACAATTTTATATGTGTAAATATACATTCTGGTCACACTTGTCACTTCATCCTCTCTCATCTGCCTCCTCCAGTAAAGCCCTCTTTGTGTCTTTTCTTGATTTGCTCATATTTTGTGACATCTGGGTTTTAGCAGGACCTCCCTTCCTGGCACGGGTGTAGAGCTATCCTCTGGAGAGTACACTACTGGAGCGGTTACTCTGGAGAGTACCCTGGAGTGGTCACACTACTTGTGACAAGGACTGACTCTTTCTATCCCTGAAGCCATCAACTGCCAAGAACTCTTTGGAATGGAGTTTGGCCCCATGAGCCTCTCTCCGACCCAGGACTGAATACTGACAGATGGGATTTTGTGTAGGCCCTGTGCAGGTACCACACCTGTGAGAGCATGAATGCAATGGCCATGTCATGCTCAGAAAATAGGGTTTCAAGGCCTTCCTCCACACGATCTGGCCCTTATGTTATTTCTCCCCCTCTTCAGGGATGCTCCCTGAGCCTTGGCAGGGCTAATATGAATGTTCATTGAGACTGAATGCTCAGAGTGCTTATTCTCAGCGTTCATGTGTCTTTGCACTAACCACCACCATCAGCTGGTTGTTTAGAGCTGGTGTTTAGAGCTATTTAAACAAATGATAACAAACACTGGTGTGGATTTTGGGGGGGTGGTGAACCCTTAAATACTGTATATGGGAGTGCAAATTGGTGCAGGCATTATGAAAATGCGTGTGGGAGAGATGGCTCAGAGGTTAAGAACACTTACTGCGGTTACAGGGAATGTGGGTTCAGTTTTCAGCACCAACATGATGGCTCACAACCTCCTATAATTCCAGTTCCAGTGTCTCAGAGACAGGGAACGTCAGTAGAGACTCCTGGAAGCCAGCCTATGAGTAGCATCACCCTGTCTATGTTTTCTACAGGTCTGTTATTCCTGAGAACCCTCTCTGCCAAGAGATTTTCAAGTCTGCATCTGAGCCTAGTAATTTGCTGCTGTCCTTAACCCTTCCCTCGCTTAGCTCCAGATGTATACAGAACTGGCCTCTTCATAGCATTTCTCATGCCAAAAGCTGGGTTCAGTCCACTTGGGACATCTTGAGACTCCCAGGGATTGACAAGTGTTATGAATACACCAATTGGATTATGCAGATGAGAAACTGCAGGTGGTCTCATACACCAGCACACCAGCACAGCCCTAAGGGCCATAGGATATCAGTCTAATGCTATTGTTTACCTAAGTTATATTTATTTTAGGCTAGCCAAGGGGAAAGAAGTTACCCAAGATTGATGGGTAGACAGTTTAAGCAAAACTTGTTCTCTTGGGAGTGCTTAGTATGTGCAAACATGCATGGTGTGTGTGTGTGTGTGCATCTATGTGTGGAAGCTGGAGGTTGATGTCCACTTTCTCCTTCAGTTGCCTCTCTACCTCCTTTGTTGAGGCAGGGCTGTTCTCACTGTACCTGCAGGCTCACTGATTGGCTTGACCAGCTGGCCTGTAAGTCTAAGGGTTCCTCCTGTTTCTACCTCCTTTACTGCACCGGCAACACAAGCATGCACTACTGTGCCCAGCTTTCTATGTGGCTGCTGGGGATACACACTCAGGTCCTTATGGTTGCCTGGCAAGCACTTTACCATCTTAGCCATCTTTCTGGACTCTCTAGAGCATACTTCCTTTGCTTTCAAAGAAGAAACAGGGCTTTGTGGCACCTAAAATCCAGTATGGATGCTGTGTCAGCAGTGAAATCACGAGGGGTATGAGCTCCACCTCAGGCTATCTCCACATCTACTTCTTTCTGTTTTGCTCTGCAGCAGCTGGGTTAAGCCTCTCAAAGGACAGTTATGCTAGGCTCCTGTCTGTGAATCCAGGCTGACAAAAAGATACAAACACTGCATGAGGCTCCAAGGTAGTTGAAGGAGGAAGGCAGACCTGTGATGTATCCCTATATTGGTACAGTTTGCTACTGCCTTAGGACATATGTGAATGCAGTAGCTTAGGGGGTTTACTTTCTGCAGATCTGTTCCCCTGCAATCTCAAAGCAACAAGTACCAAGGGCGATTGGTATGTCTATCTCCACGTCTACTTCTTTCTGCAAGAATGGCAAGTATTTTGCTTACACTTTATGTTCCATACTAAGACTTCTCTTTGGGAGGATTGTATGAATCCATCTTAGGGTTTTACTGCTGTGAACAGACACCATGACTAAGACAATTCTTATAAGAACAACATTTAATTGGGGTTGGCTTACAGGTTCAGAGGTTCAGTCTATTATCATCAAGGTGGGAACATGGCAGCATCCAGGCAGGCATGGTGCAAGAGGAGATGAGAGTTCTAACTTTTCGTCTGAAGGCTGTTAGCAGAATACTGACTTCCAGGCAGCTAGGATGAGGGTCTTAAAGTCCACACCCTCAGTGCCACACCTACTTCAACAAAGCCACACCTACTCCAACAGGGCCATACCTTCTAATAGTGCCACTTCCTGGGCCAAGCGTATATAAACCACAGAATCCTTGTAGAGAAATGTTGTTGTTTGATATAGCAACTACTTGGGTCATCCTTGTGCTAATCTGTGGTCAGAGATGGGGTAATATGGATCACTATTCCTGACTCACAGCTGGAGAGGAGGAGATGGACAAGACACCCATGCACATATGCATCCATGCACACCTCTGGGATTCTATAAGGACCTTCTATAGGCCACTACTGAAGCAGCATAGAAAGACAGGGTGGAAAGGGGGACACGGGAAGGGAAAGCACGCCTCACTCCTGGAGTCTGACTGGGACCTCTTCCTAACTGAGAGTGAGGAATTCCAGCACAAATGGTAAAATGTGCTTTGAAGAATGGCCACACAGAGACAACATCCTCTCTCTATAGAGATATTTTCAAATAAGAATGGCAAAAATGTACTGCATCGTGCTTCAGGTCTACATACAAACAGATTCCATTCCCAGCATGAAACCACTAGGTTTCCAGGAATTTTACAAACAAGACTATGCATTTTTATTGACAGTAAAAACATCTCAGCTTCTCCTGTAACCCCTGTGACCCAAGGATTTTTTACTTTATCAACCGTAAGCTCATCCAGTGCACCTCAGCAGCCACCTATGGTAGCCTTTAAAACTCCTCAGCAATGCTTTGAGGTGCAACTTCAGAAGCCACAAACATCAGATACATGTCTGCCATTGAAGTCAACTCTTCCTGGAGAAGCTCATTCTCACACTGGCTCTGCCTTGCCTTCTCTCTGAGTGTCTCTCTTTCTGTAACGCCACTCTTTTTTTCTTTTTTTTTTTTTTTTCGAGACATGGTTTCTCTGTGTAGCCTGCTTGTGGACGTTGTACATCGTGGTGCGGAGCCTAGTGCGCACCACGATGTACAACGTCCACAAGCAGACCCCCATTGTGGAAGCAGAGACTCCTAAAAGTTGTCTCTGCCCTCCACATATATGCTATGACATATATACACATGTCCACGTACCTTAAAACATAAATGTATACGAATTTGAAAAAGAAACAGTTGCACAACTTTATGAATCTACTAAATACTGACACACACACACACACACACACACACACACACAGAGAGAGAGAGAGAGAGAGAGAGAGAGAGAGAGAGAGAGAGAGAGAGAGAGAAGACATCATATTATTAGCTTCTTACGCACCATCTAGGTCATTTATATCCAGAAATAAATGAGAATTTGTAAACATACATGTTCTTCCCTTGTCTGCAGAGCTGGTAGTATTCATTTAAATTTTTCATTTTATTTAAAGTCACTAGAATTATTATTATGGGGGCTAGATAGTTCAACAGTTGAGACTATATACTGCCTTTCCAGGGGACTAGAGTTTAGGTCCCCACATCCATGTCAGGCAGCTCACAACTCTCCAAGATTCCAGCTCCAAAGAATCTGGTATTTTCTACTGGACTCTGTGGGTACCTGTGTTCATGTGCATATGCACATAGACATGGACACATGTGACACAATTAGAGATAATAAAAGTAAGTCTAATAAAATAATAATTTTTCTCTCTCCTTCTGTTCTCTCTCCCATCTCTCTGTCTCTGTCTCTGTCTCTGTCTCTGTCTCTGTCTCTGTCTCTGTCTCTCTCTCTCTCTCTTAGATGTAGTTTTACTCTGCCACCTGGGCTGGTCTTGAGTTTGCAGTTCTCCTGCCTTAGCCAAGTAACAGGCATGTACCTCTGTCTTTTTTTTTTTTTTCAGACAGATACCCAATACTCTATCCTGTGGATTAACATCTCTAACAACTCCAGTTACATTGTAAACATTAAGCCACTTGCTTTGCTACAATTATTAGAAATAGAGCTGCAGGAGTTGGGGGCATGGCTCAGTCAAGCACTTACTGGCCATGCAAGCATGGGGACTTGGGTTCATGAGCCAGGAAATCCTGGTGTACCCAGAAGACCCTGTCTGGAACAAAATAACAGGCAAGGGCTGATACCTCAGGGTGTCTTCTGACTGCCATACCAACACTGGCATGCCCTCACACACACACACACACACACACACACACACACACACACACACACACACACACACAAAGCTGCAGTGTAAATCTGGTGCTAATCATTTTCACATCATATCTGTAGGGCAAATTCCTGAAGGTGGAATTACTAAGTGAAATGCTATGTACATTTCATAAGCCTTGTCAAACTGTCCTCACATATTGCATGGACACAGGCTCACGTCAGCAAGGAATGTGAAGATCTGTTCTCCATCCTCACTGCCTAGCACCGGCAGATGCTTGATTTCTGCTAACCAGAGTATTTGCATTTCTTTATTAATGAACAAAGTGGAGCATCCTTTCAAGAGTTTGGACCTCCTCTTTTTAAAGACATTTAAACTGATTTGTGTGTGTGTGTGTGTGTGTGTGTGTGTGTGTGTGTGAGAGAGAGAGAGAGAGAGAGAGAGAGGGGGGGGGGTTACAGCATATATGTGGAAGTCAAAAGATGACTTGGGGGAACTGCTTTTCTCCTCCCCCATAGGAATGTTGGGATTGAAGTTCACGTTGTTAGGCTGGATGGCAGATACCTCTACTTGCTGACATCCCCACTGCATTCACACTGTCTGCCTTTTCTTTTTGTCTGTTTTTGTTTTTCAAGATAGGGGTTTTCCATGTAGCACTGGGTGTCCTGGAACTCACTTTGAGAACCAAGCTGGCCTCGAACTCACAGAGCTCTGTCTGCTTCTGCTTTCCACATGCTGGGATTAAAGGCGTGCCCGCCACTGCCCAGCTCACATTGTCTTTCTAAGGAACTTTTATTCATTTGCTCATTCATTCATAACCAGTTATGCCTGGCTAGGCTGGAGGATATAGGAGTTACTGCAGGTAGACGAGTGCATCCATGGTAGAGAAGGGTTTTGAGCTATGGAGCCAAAAGTTGAACAATTATCTATATTCATGTATTTCTGCATTTCTCTCTGTAACATACATGGGCGAATGTTTGGCTGTATGCTGAAACTAACAGAGATGGGATTGCTTAGAAGAGTCTTTCCTTCTTTGTGTTCCAATTCATTTTCAAGCTTTGGTTTTGCTTATTTGGGATAAGCCCTCAAATAGCCCAACCTGGCCTTAAACTACCTGTCTTCGGCTTCTATTGCTGTTTATAAAGACCACGACCAAAAGCAACATGGAGAGGGAAGGATTTATTAGGCTTCCTGATCACAGTCCCTCAGGGTAGAAACTCAAAGCAGCCACCTAGAGGCCAGAATTGAAGCAGAGACCATGGAGGAACACTGCTAACTGGCTGGCTTCCCTTGACTTGTTCAGTTTCCTTTTTTGTTCATGCCATGACCACTTGCCCCAGGATAATATCAGCTACAGTTGACTGGGCCCTTCCATGTCAATCGTTAATCAAGAGAATGGTCTACAGACATGCCTACAGGCCAGTATGATAGGTGTTTTCTCAATTCAGGTTCTCTCAGAGGACCAAACTCATGTCTATAACTCACCAACACCCATATCTATGGAGCTGAGAAGGGCCCTGGGCTCCAGATTCTCTTTCCTCCACCTACTAATCTGAATTACAGACCTGAGCTACTGTGCCTGGCTCTTTAAAACATTGTATACTGTAACTGTCTACATTGTAAACTGGTTGGTACATTGTAACCAGAAAGGTGATACCCCTCCCACTGGGCTCATTTTCTGGAAAAAAAATTTTTTTCTTGAAAATAGAAAACACATATAATTTTTTTTTCAATTAGGAAAAGAATACACACAGCACCAGCTTACGTGTATTTTATATCTACTTCTTTCTCTTTTGTGGTGACCAGCTCGAAGGAGAAAGGTAGAAATCCACTTAAATAGCTCCTGAGAGGTTGACCAGGGTCCTAGGACTTCCTGTCCCAACTTCTTGCCAGATGTGCCCTACTGGGCAAAAACAGGAACCTAGCAACTCGAACTTGCTAGAAACCTGACTTCAGGATGCAGACCTCAGAATTTTCTTTTCAGGCTCTGTGTCCAAGGGTGACCCCTATTGGTGAGATTTCAATTCACTCCTTTTCCCTCCTTGAGCGTTTCCGTCTCTGGGGTTATACCCTGAGGTTCACTGTGTTGCTTGTTTAGTACAACTCTCAAGGTCTAGAGCCAATTCATACAGCCTCATCCTGCTTCTTGTTTCTTATGGTTTTTCTCAGTACCTAGAGGAGAAGTCAGGGAAATCCCAGGACGTCAGATTTGTAGAACAGAGCCACAGGTGTGGACAGCCCTTCAAACTTTGCACAGGTGTGTATGGATGGTGGTAACTTTGGTGATCAATAGGTGAAGTGGGGTGACCTTTGTTTTAAGGGATGGATGTGAAATATGGCTGTCTGGTCAGATTCAGGCAGTTGGGGGAGCAGGGGTCGACAGGATATCACATCCTACAGGATGAGGTCTAAGGGCTGAATATTCCAGGAAGGTGGTAGGAACTCAGTGCAGGCCGTGGAGGCTGGCTGTGACTCTGTACGCCCCCCAGCCAAAAGCACCACTCGTCCCTCTGGGGATCCTGGCAAGAGCTTGAAAGCTATCAGTTCATTTTGCCTCTAGCCCCTATCTCTGCATTTGTAAGTCTTGGATTTAGAGAAGTGTAGATAGGAAATCCATCAGGTTCACATTGCTGGTAATCCACCCCCCAAAATTACCCATCATACCCTGCAGGTCACAAAGGACTGGGTAGAAGTGCTGAGTGGATGTGGCTGGGGAATCTGGTTTTAGACACGTGGAGCCTGTCTGTAATTCATCAGCATTGCTTCTTCCACCCCAGGCATTTGCCAATGATAAAGAAAACTGGATGCCAGAGGAATGAGCTGGACACTCTGCATCTTGGAGAAAGCATGACAAAGCACTTCCCAGAGCCCATCCCTTAAGCAGGAGACAACTTCTCATCTCTGAGTTGCCTGTGAAGACAAGCTCCTCCCTTGCTTTGCAGCCTCTGGTCTGTACTCCACTGGTGGGAGAGGGAGCCCCAGTGAGGCTGATCCAAGCACACCTTTGTTCTCTGAGCACAATGCCCAATTACCCGCTCCTCATAGTTTGTGAGCCTGGGGAATGGGCTCCTTAAGAAAGGGATTCAGCAAGCATGCATACTGCAAGGACGGGATAGGCACTTTACAAGGAGGTAGGTTCCAGTTTTATTCTGCTAGAAAGGGAGAGCAGAGAAAGGAAGCCTGCCACCAGACCCTTGTTGATGGTATGCTTGGAGTTCAAAGACAAACTGAGACTCTTGATCATTGTTTCCAGCTTTCTAGAGATCTGGAGGTGGAGTTCCCTGCTTCCCTGGTTCCAACACATGCCCAAAGGCTTCTGCCCAGAGGACCTAGACAAGGGCTTCCTAAGTCTCTGCCATAGACTGGTCCTAAAGCCTGAACTTAGATTCCTAAAGCTGGTGGGCATTGCCTAGAATGAAGACCCTCTCTCTCAGCAGTGAGAATAGGACATCGATAAGCAGGGAGAAAGAAACGTGTACTCGAGAATTCTCATTAACCAGAGGAGGGAACTGAGCAATAAAATCTCAAAGAAGGACAGCATATAGAATAGCAACCAAAGCTATCATCTTAGAATTGAAATGGAAAAAAAAAAATCGCCAGCACCTTTCACCCTTTTTTGCCAGGCTCAGGGCACCCAGTGTTGAGGAGATGCTAGATGCTCTGGGTGGGCTTACTTATTCCTATGGCAGAGGATAACTCACTGGTGGCACTGTCTTGTTTTGACCTTTGAGAACATTGTCCTGTCCAGGCACAGAAGTTCAGGATCCTACCACCCTACATGCAGGATAGCACACACTTGCTATGACTTAGTACCCACAAAAATCTCACTGAAATCCTCTCTCCGGGCTCATGGGAGCCCAATGGTGAAGTCCCTTGTTTATGGTCGAGTAACTGGCATGTGCAGAAAACTGGCACATGTGAAGGATGGTAGTAACTCTACCATCCTTTCGTGTGTGTGTGTGTGTGTGTGTGTCCCCTAAGGCAGAGGTCAAGCTGCTTGGAGTGTTGTTTATTTGTTTTTGAGACCGGGTATCTCTATTTTACCCGGACTAGCCAGCAAGCCCCAACAAGCCACCTGTCTCCACCTCCCCAGCAAGGGAATTATAAATTAGGGCTATCGCCCACCCAAGGTCTTTTAATGTGGATTCTAGGTACTGAACTTTGTTTTTTTCAAACCTATAAACATCTTAGCGACCATCTCCCTAGCCACTTTCAAAACAAGATCTCCTCTAAGAGACCTAGGCGATCTTGGATTCTGTTGCTATGTTGGCTTACAAAAAAGGGTTATTGGTTTGAAATCTAACAGCCTGAACGTAGAGTGGTGGCGACTCTGTGAGTCTCTTTTCCTGGCTGTCTGTCCCTTGGGGAGGCCAATGCCTCTTCCATCACTAAGCCCTCGGAGGTCTGCAGCTCTCGTCCTAGGCTCCAGCGCCCTCACCTGGTGGCCGTGACTTGTCCCGGCGGCGGCTCTCGGGCTCAGGTCTGCGGCTCCCGGAGCGGCCGCCAGAGCCCGCCCGGGTCCGGCCCCGCAGGCCGCCCACCGCGGTGAGTGGGAGGACGCTGCCCTGAGACAGGGGTGGGACAGGGGGGACGGGATGAGTGCGGGCGCCGGGGGCTCTGGTGGGGAGGAGTCAGGCCCGGAAGGCGACTATAAAAAGCGTCGGCTTGGGCTGGCAGCTCCGAGCTAGCTACTAAGCCAGTGAGCGCGCGGAGTCGAGCGAGGAGCGCCTTCTGCGCTGAGTGGCAGTGGTCTGGTGCTGCCGGAGCACTGTGCCGAGTGAGGCCGGAATCTGCACCCCACTTTCCGCGAGCTCCCGTCCCACTTGCTTACGCTCAGGAGCTCAACGCGTAGGATCAAATGCTAGACTACGGGATGCTGCTCTCCAGGTCCCCGAGGCGTGGCAGGGTCTCGGTCATCAACCTGAGGTAAGAGGACCGGAGTTAGGGCGCGAGGGCTGCTTGGGTTAAGCTATGGGGAGGAGAGGAGAGACCGAATCCCACACCTCCCCTCTATTTAGGTAGAACGTTGCCTTCCATCAGTCTGATTGTCCAGCCTATTCTATGCTGTCTACCACTGTCTGTCTGTCTGTCTGTCTGTCTGTCTGTCTGTCTGTTTGCTTGACTGCCTGCCTATTCATGAATATATTGGTGGGCACACGTCCCCGTTATGGTCCTTCGTCTCTGAAATCTTTACAAACGTCAGGTGTTGGGGACACCATCGTCCAGGAATGCATTCGACGGGAGGTGGATTTCTGTTTTGCTTAGCTTGTGCCCTGTGAATGGCACCAGATGTTCACACAAACAACAGTGTCTCATCGAAGAGAGATGGCCCCCAGGCAGGTCTCGCAAGGAACGCGCTTACCCTGTGGCTAATGGTGAGCTTCGCAAGACTGTACCTTGTCGCTACCACGCAGGCAAGGTCTCCTGGGTTCCCTAACCTGGCTCTGCCCTCCCAGCGATACGCTGGCACCGGGCGGGAGGAGATGATCTGATGTTAGACGACCTCGGTGGCCTCTGCTGTTATTTAAACAAACACTAAGCCTGGCAGCGCTGCAGGGACATTTGGTGGCCCCTGACAACAGATATCATCTGCAAGAAGGGTCTCGCTAGATTGACAGAAAAACCAAGGTCTCCATAAGGCACAAGGCTGAGTTGTTCACGGTTCTCAAGCTCTCCGCTCTGGGAACGAGGTTCGGTGACATCTCGGAATGAACCCCAGAGAATCCTTGTGCTCTTGACAAGAGAGTTGCGCCGGTGTTCCCCAAGACTGGACATTCTACCCGCCCCAGGTCTGAGGTTCTCAGTCCTGCTCCGAGCAGCCAACTCTGCCCACAGGTAAGACCTTCTCTTTAAAAGCAAGCTTTTGATGTGAGAGCCACGGCTTGGCTGAAGCCTGTCCAGGAGACCGTGAGCCAGGGAGTCATTTCCATCTCCGCGGTCTGGAGAGGAACCCCAAGGCGCGCCCGCGGGCGGGGAATAGGCTGCTCGGCGTGCCCAGGCTCGGCGCCACCATGGACAGCTCCCAGCTACTTCCGCCACTCGGGGCCTGTGGCCCTGAGTCTGGTGTGTTCAGGCACCTCCCTCACTGATTAAGGTGTTCAGACACTAGGAAGGTAGAGAGGGACTAACAGTCATGAGGGCCTAGGTATTTTTTTCTGGAAGCACTAACCACTCAGAAGGGAGCCTACTTTGCCGGAGGCTGTGGTTTTCTACCAGGTCCCAGCAGAGCTTGAATCTTTTTCTGTGTAGTCCCTTGATGTCACTAGGGGCTTACTTTATTCTTATGTGACACCATGGAGATCCCTCAGAGGTGAGACAGGTGTGAAACTTTTGTTATATGATGCAGACAATGAGGTAAAAGTATATACAATTAGATACAGAACTAAACTGCTTTCAGTGCAGGGTGTAAGGTGATTTTTGTAAAAGTAAACAATGTAATACTATGGTAATGAATCAGTACTTTAGTTTCACAGTTTATGAGAGAATGGAGAAAAAAACACATTTAAAAAATTACAAAGGAAGTGTCTGAGTGGGTGTATAGAGCAGCCATGCTCTTTCTGATCCTCTAAAGCTGGACTCTTGAGGAAACTTAGCCTAGTAGCCCCCGTAGCCCAGTAGCTGATGGATGGTTCAAACTGATTACCTGGGAACAGAGTGAGGGATTATGTCCTTCTTTTAGTAAGAAATGATAATGGATGGGATCTTTTGTCAGTACTACCTACACTCAAATACATAAATGTGTGTCCCTTTATTTTAAAAACTGTAAGAAATCAGGTCTTTTCTGCTTGTGACTGAAGCATACATATAATAAATAGTTACAAAAGGAGAAAGTAAAGGAGAGAGGGAAAGAAAGAGAGAGAGAGAGAGAGATCTGTGACTTCAGGAAAGTTAGCTAAAGTATGTTTCCTCCCCTATAACTGGGGGCAAGCGGAATCTCTCGGTAAGTGGCTGAAATTACCAGTATAAGGCAAAGCATTTGAGTCCAGTGCTGAGCACAGAGAACTCTGTGAAAATGATCGAGATTACAGGTGCATTTCCAAGTGCTGCACATTTTTCTGCACTGCTTACCCGCCCTGTGTCCCCTTTCTTAGCTCAGTAACTGGTTGGGAGTGGTTCCACCGCCTTGTTATTTTCACATTGGTGAAAGTGCTGAAGGAAGAGAAGTGGAAGGATTTTTAAGACAAATCAGTTCACTGTTTCCCCACCTGCACCGCTTGGAGCAAATACTGCTTTTAAAAAGAAGTAAGTCAGTTTTAGCGCTTCGTTTCAGCCCTTTGATCTAGACCAACAGGTTCTCAACCCATGGGTTGTAACTTCTTTGAGGGGGGGGGTGTCAAGTAACCATTTCACAGGGGTCACCTCAGGAAAGCACACATACTTACATTATGACTCCTAATGTAACAAAATTACAGTAACAAAATTACAAACCAAGTTAAGAAGTAGCAATGAAAATAATTTTATGGTTGGGGTCACAACATAAGGGACTGTACCAAAGGGTGGCAGCATTCGAAAGGTTGAGAACCACTCAACTAGATAATCATTTCTTCCTGATTCTTTTCCCACACGATCTGGTAAGGATCTGTCTTTCTGAGGCACAGCACCCTTGGGGTGCAGGTACGGAGGGTATCCCAGGCCTTGTTTCTAGATCTGGTTAGCTGCAAAGGAAAGCCTTTGGTCTTAATCAGACGTGAAGTGGTCATGTCGAATACTCTGTCTTTTTTGCGTTTTGCTTAGACGTGACAACCCGGTCAAAACTCGTAGCTCATGATATTTTGGTCCATACCGGAGTTAGAGGTGCCCTTATGTTCTGCATTTTGGAGTTCTGTCTGGTAGGAACCACTAGCCCATGACACATTGCAGAAATTCGGATACCGAACCCATAAGCGCACAACGTTGTTGATAGATCTTTCCCCACAAAGTGTGCGTGCGCATGTGTCTACTTCTGCCAGCTTCCTGTGCTGATGTGCTCAGATTTCCCTTCTTTCCTTCTCTTAATAGATCAGAGGATTCTTTGTTTCCTCCACTTGAAAGGGATAAAGCTCAGGTGCATCCCACAGATGCTGGGGGTCTTTCCGTGACTCTCCTCAACTGTTGATGTCCCTACAGCAGAAGCCGATTCCCACTTCATGCTGAAGTCTGGGCTGTCTTCTTTGTGCTAGAGTCCAGTCTCCCTGTGGCTCCCAGGTAAGAAAATGACTGAACTACCGAATGCTTGTGGGAATCAAGGCCAGTGAGGGGAGGAAGCTGCATGGGTAGAAGGAAGGAGTTCATCCTTAGTTCTGTAGGGTTCTGACTGTGGTATTCATGTCTGAGTTTCTGGGGCAGACAGATCAGATGGCAAGGGTGGCGTCTGATGGGAAAGGCAACTCTAGTTATTCTCATTGGCTCCTTTGAAGCCTGAGACATAAGTGACCCCTTTTAGTCCCATGCACTGTTGGCAGATCAGCACCGTCACGTGGATTAAGTGCACTTTACATTTTATCTGTAGCTCAGAAGACACCCTACTTGCATGGAGGTTAGCTTCCCACGGGGAACAAAGTTATGTTCCTGAGCTTCATTCACGAGATTCCCTAACTGTGACAGTCTGGGTGATGTGTATCTTTGTGCATGGTGGTGAATACACAGGTATTTGGTCTGATCAGAGTATGTGTCAGCTGTCTTTGCTGGTTTCCATCACTGAGAAGGCAGCTCCAGTTTCCTTTGAATGGGGACTACAAGGATCCTGCTTTCTTGACTCTGGTTGGGTTGGCAGCCGTTGGGAGTGGGTACTGGGAAGTTCTCGGGGCCATGTGTTTCTTTCTCTTGTTTTGTCAGCTGCTCAGCATGACCTGCCCCCCACCCCCACTCCAAAGCTGTACTTGTTGGAACTTTGCAGCTTTGGATAGGGTGGTGGCTGTCATGGTGACTTTTATTAGTCTCCGCACCTTGCTGTCTAGCCACTCCCTTGGGACCATCCTGGCCTCTCTGGCAGGTTTCTCAGTTTTCCCTTTATCTTCTCTCTGCCCCAGTGCCAGGCTTTGTTCTAGCCCAGGTCTCTGGCAGGGAGTCTGCTTGCTGAGAATTATCATCAAATATACATTATACTAGTCCCTCCGTGCCAGGAAACACACTTACCCACCCAGAGGGAGAGGAATGCCTTCTTGCCCCTGTTATTTTCCAGGGCCTACTTGGCTTTTCTAGGTTCTGCTTGGCTTCAGGAAGCTAATATGGCTTTCCGTTCCCAGACCTACAAGGGAGGGGTTCTTTGGAAGTTCAGGCAGGCTTTCCCTACAAAGACACCTACTGTGAGCAAGAATCTCTCTCTCTCTCTCTCTCTCTCTCTCTCTCTCTCTCTCTCTCTCTCACACACACACACCCTCTCCCCTCTCCCCTCTCCCTTTTCCCTAGACAGCAGGGCTCCTTGCCTTGGGAACTCACTAAGGCATTCACTTTGAATCTTTTGCAAGGGCAATGAGACCACAGGGTTACCCACAACTTTATAGTGTTTTAAACAACATCTTTGGAAAGGACTATGCATTTTTTCTCTATTGAGGAATTTAGCCATTAGGCATTTTCTACTGCAGAGAAGTCATCACTAGACGCTGGTACCTTTGCCATGCAAAACATCAATGGCAGGCAGCTAGCTATCTATTCTGTTTCTAGGTAGTACAAGGGGACAGGAAGTCCGAAGGCTTCTTCAGCAGCCTACAGCTCAGCTGTCCTGCTTGGAGCTGAGGGCTTTGCGCTCTTGGCACTAGTCTTTATAGCTGCAGGAAATGGGGCTGAGGTCATTATGGTGAACATGAAAGTGGGACTCAGACTTCCTTTCATATGGGTGCACTTCTCAGGAAAGATGGAGGCCACTGAAGCCCCCCCCCCCCCTTGGAGGTTAGATAGAAGGTGATGGCCACTGTCATTCTGCTCCCCACCTGGACTGGCAGTCAGACCATGAGCAGGATCCTTGGCTTTCCTCATCTTCTGCTTTCTTACATTCAAGGAGCATCCTGAGCTTGCGTATAAATAAGCTACAGGGAGGCTTGAGAAAGCATGATTCTGGCTCAACAGATGAGGGGTGGGCTTGGGAGGCTGCATTTCTAGCGAGCTTGTGGGGAGGGGGGACTTCCGATTCTCCCATTGACTTCTGTGATTCCAAGTAACTCACTTTGTTGTCATTTAAGTCAATTTCTGATGTCCCAAGTAGATGGACCCAAGCTGGCCCATGACCTCTTAGTGACCTTATAAAGACCTTCTGAATTCCTAGAGATAATTATGGTCATTCCTAAGCTGTCTTATCAGCAGACTAAATATCTTGAACCCCCTTTCCCTGTCATAATAAATTTCCCCAAGCTCTCTGGACCCAGTTACTTTTAAGTGTAAGATTATTGTGTAAATGGCAATTTATCTTTGCCTGGCAGGAGCATTTGAATGCAATTTTGGTAGCATTAAGAGATCATTTGAGGAATTTCATCTAACTCTGGTTCCAGACAGTGAGAATGCATGTTTACATTTAAACAATTTTTCTGGACTCTAAAAGATTACATTTTTTCTTAAAAAGTGAAAATGAAATTTAAAGCTCCGATTGTTTTTCCCAGTCCCCCATCCCTGCAGCTTTCCTGCAAGGATAGGGTGGCCACACCAAATGCATTCTGGGAGCTGGAGATACAGGTATGCTCTTGCAGTCTGCCATCCACCACCACAGTCAGAAGCTGGAAATAGAGAACTCTGTGATCGTCCAGGTGGCAAGCCCTGGCTTAGCTTCTGGGGACGTAGAGTAGAAGACATGCTCCAAGATCTCGATCTAGAGGAAGGACAGCCATCAAAGCCTTCCGGGAAGTTGCTCCAGAGATTGAGGAGGACCACAAGAGATGGCTCATAGGGTGAAGGTTAGGACCGACTGGAAGAACAGAGGAGTCATTGACTCAGATGGAGGTGAAGCCAGGAAGCTTCATGGAAGTCTAGAAGTGCTAACAGTTCTCTCTCTCTCTCTCTCTCTCTCTCTCTCTCTCTCTCTCTCTCTCTCGGGTTTCCCTGTGTAGTTCTGGTTGCCCTGGGACTTTCTCTCTGTAGACCAGGCTTCGAACTCAAAGATTGATCCACCTTTGCCTCCTGAATTCTGGGATTAAAAGCATGTACCACTTCCTGGCCCAATAGGCATTTTTAACTTAGGCAATGATGAGATTCTAAGGGTGAAGCTCAGAAACATTCCACACAGAGAGAAGGGCACAGAGAATGGTCCAGAAGCAAAAACAGTCCTAAATGGCTCAGGGTTTGCAACTCTCAGGTGCATATCTGACTCAGGGACACAGGCTCCCTGACATGCCTAGAGCTTGGACTATACCACGAAGAAGAACAAGCCTGCCAAATGGTGGTCGGTCTTGGGGCCTTCTGTCTTCTAGTCAAGAGGTTTACAAAAGGACTTTGACTATAAAATGTTTTATTTCTATAAAATCTGACTAAATCCCATTCACAAACCACATAACAAGTCCCTGTGGGTAGGAGGGTAGCAGTGTTTGTCTTGAGGCCCATAGAGGTTCCAAACATCCTCTGGGTTCCCAGAGACACAGTTGAAAAGCCTTTGTCTGGGATCTTTTTGTTTTGCTCCAGGCATTATCTTAGCTTCGCTGTAGTCTATCCTGCTGTGTCTTTTAAATATTTTAGTGTCTTGCTGGTTTTTTTTTTTTAAATGGCATCTATATGTGTGTGTCATTAATTTTCAAAGAAATAAGACCAGAATTATTTTGTATGTGGTAGCCTAAAGAATACACAGGAGAAGGCTTGCCATTGGCAGAGGCTCTCTGACAGAAAACTGCAGTTGAGCTCACCACGGGAGGAAGCAATACAGCTGTGAGCTATCTGCAAAAATAGGCTGTTTATTTTCAAACCTGTCAATCAGTATTAAGCCTCCTAAGACATTCATATATTATAAAAGCTGGAAATGAAGAAAACTAGTTTGTTTCCTGGATGTAAAATGTTGACACATTCTACAGAAGACCTTGGGTCTCTTTTCATTAATGAAAGGTAGCCGAATTTGAATGCAAAGTGTTTCTGAAGGAGGAGTTTGGGAATGGGAGACAAGGCAAATAGGTAGGTATGGTAGAGTTTTGATAGCAAAGAAGTTCAAGTTATGGTTCATGTGAGCCTCCTACAAAACTCTCTCCTAAGGACGAAACAGAGATCTTGAGTAGGACTCCATTTGAATAGAGCCTGCCCATTCCTGATGGGTGGTCCCAGTCACTTAAAGGGGGTCCAGAAAGCTACTTCTGGGGTTAGTCTCTTCCAGAATAATCATATGAATGATTGAAGGTGGCAAAAAAAAAAAAAAAGAGTCTTGTTTAGTCCAGATAACTTAGAAAACACTTCCTTTAGAAGAACCTGCTAGGTCTTTGAGGAACCCTGGCAGAGGCACACAGCACACTGGGGTGCAAGTTCCACCAGGCTAAGCATCTGCGGTTCTCTGAGGTTTCCTCTGTCCTCGGGGCAGTTTCAGAGAAGGCCACAGAATAGGGGCAATCAGTGACTCTGCTCTCTGGGGAGCATCTGGCTTTCATCCCGCATTGCCACAGCAACTGGAACCCTGTACAAAGACTGGTCCCAGAGCATGGTGTCTTGGTCTCTCCCTTCTTCCTAGGTTATTCCTTGAACTACACTCAGAGTAGGTCCTGCATTGCCCTAGTGTCTTGACAGAGGTATCCCCTGACTGAAGTTCTCTCAGCCACATGGAGACTAGCTGGGGGCAAGTCTGAGCCATCGTAGACACAGGTGTAGAGGCTTCTGCTTCGCTATCATCAAACTTCACCTCTTCTTCCTCTGCCTTTCTGAGGGGTCGTGGTGTCTGTAGGTAAGCCTTGAGGACACTGATGGGTTACCAAGGTAGACCTGTGTGGTGCTTCTGTCCAACTTTTAGCTTAAGGCACTACCTTCTTAAAATAAAATTGCTTGTGTGTATGCATATGTACAACGTGTGTGAATGTGCATACACTTATTTGTGCATGCCCGTAGAGGCCAGAGTTTCAACACCTTCCTCAGTTGTTTTTTACCTAATTGTTTTGAGAAATACTTCTCACTGAACCTGGAGCTTACAGATTCAACTGTGAGTTGGCCAGTGAACTTTAGAAAGCCTCTTGTACTGGCCAACTCCAGAGCTGGGATTATAGGCACAAGCCACTACTCCTGAGGACCAAACTCAGGTCCTCATGCCTCTCTGCCCTGTCACCTGCCTCCTGTAGACGACATTTGTCTTGCTGTCTGGTGGCACACTTGTTCCTGACTTGTCTCTGTGCAGTGGGACACAGCTGTTCTTTATCAAATGAACAGTAGGGATCATCCCCCAATGGAGTGTACAGAGAGCAAGCTTGAGTGGATTACTAAAAAAATGCTTTTAAACAAGCTGGAGGTTTGTGACAAGCACATTTCAAAGCTGGGTGGCAGACACCAAATAATTTGCCCATGTGCTCATTTTCCAAAGGACTGGTTTTAAAAAAAAAAAAAAACAAAAGAAGAAGACCTCAGACACTATGGTTAAGTACTTTTCCTTTCCTTCCCTTGAAAAATCATGTTGTTTTTAGAGAAACTTAATCCATACATTTCAGATCCATTTCCATGTTACTCAGCAAAATGTTGCATTTCTCTACTGTTGCTCAGCCCTGAGTGAGGTCACACATTCCTCTTTTGCTCCGACTCATGGACACGGTTCACAGCTGGGTGACTCTACAGCCATCCACTGCACACTGGGAAGTGTATAAACAAGAGGCAAAGGAGGAGAATAATCCACTGTGCTGACCCTATTCTTAGTTAGAATTTTGTTCCTTGGATCTTTGTGGAATGGAATGTTTTGACTAAATTTTTAAATGTTGGATTACAGTAGTATTTATCTATTAAGGACTGGGCTTTCTGTTCCTTTTGATGTGTGTGTGTGTGTGTGTGTGTGTTGTGTGTGTGTGTGTGTATCTGTGTGTGCGTGTTGTGTGTGTGTGTATGTGTCTGTGTGTGTGTGTGTGTGTGTGTCTCTCTCTCTGCATCATCTCTTTATATTATACCTAAGGTAAGTATTTCACTTGCTTCACCTTAGGCCAAAGTAGCTCAAGCAAGCCTGTGGGCGAGCTGAGGGCACTTGTGACTCTGTTGGGGTGTAAGACTCTTTGGGACTGGGGCATGAGAGGCACATGAAGCCTGTGTAGACTCTGGAAATGAAGTTTCATTCTCTTTCCCTTTGCTTGCCTGTCTGTCTGGCCCAGGAAGAAGCTGGTGGCTGATATGAGGGCCTTCTGCAGATTTTGTTACACTGCACTGTGCCTGTGTCCGTGACTTCTTCCTCTACTCGCTTTCTCTAGGCTTGCATGCATCCCAGGCTGGCCTAGATCTCACTGTGTAGCTGAGGATAACTGAATTTTGTATCCTCCTGCCTCTACCTCCTAAGTACTGAGATTTTAGGAATATAACTGCAAATCCAGTTTATGTGGTGTTGGGGATGGAATCCAAGGGCCTGTGCATGCTGGGTAAACTTTCCACTGATTGAGCTATGACCCTAGCCCATATCCCAGGACTTTCTGTAAAAGCACTGATGCCATAAGAATCCTTCATTCTGTTCCAGGTAGAATGAAATCAGTTGAAGGGTTTGGGCTACAGGATGCCCAGAGTCATGGTTTCTTCTTACCAAAATGACTTTGCAAAAGCGCAGAGGCCTGGCCATGTTGGTGGTGTACATTGGCATCATAGCTTCCAACAGCTTGGTGATGATGCTGACCACATAATTGTGGGTTGTTCATGTGTTGGGGCTTTTCAGGTGGCTGAGGAAGACCTTACATATGATTCAGATTTTAAAATCATTGGATATGGTTTGTACAAATGGCAGCGTTGTCAACATCTGGAATTTTCTTAGAATGACCATGTGATGAAAGTCTTTTTTTTTCCTTTAAACATAACCATATACAGTTGCTTTAAATAAGAAGCTATTCTTGACATAGAGACAGAGGTGATGGTTCTTTCAAATCTTGCTTTGCAAGCATAAACTTGAGCCCGTGCTCTGCAGAGGTTGCCTGAGGACACTGGGATGTGGGGGACAGAAAGGGGAGAGTCATAATTTGAACAGTGTGCATGCATCTTTCACATTATTTGTTGACCATTCTGGAGACTGTGGCCCAGGGGGCTGTGGTTTCTTTTAGCTGGAGGTGATTGCTCTCTCATTATCAATAATGCAATCAATGGCCCTTTCCCCATTCAGAGACAGAATCCCTACCTGGCTACCTGGTGCAAAGCAGAGATGTGTGTTCTATTTATTGCCAATGGCTAGCATGTAGTAGGAACACACATGGTTCTTGTTAGGTTTCACTGGCTGTCCAAATATCTAGAAATCTGCTCAAGCCCGGACTATTGGAGGATTCCTGGTGGTTAGAGAAAAGCTAGCACTCTTTGGGAGCTCATGAAACTAGTTCCCAGCTGCCAAAAGGGGTCATTAGCCTTATCTCTGTTAGAAGGGACGTATGGCTCCATTGACATATGGCTATGGCTGCATATCAAAGCCCCCATATCAGTGTCCTGGCCCTTCCTTGCTCCCAACTACTCGCTCTTCTTTTTTTTTTTCTATTTTTAAAATTATTATTTTCTTTATTTGCATTTCAAATGGTATCCCAAAATTTCCCTATACCCCACCCCCGCCCCTGCTCCCCTACCCACCCACTCCCACTACTTGGCCCTGGCCTTCCCCTGTGCTGGGTCATATAAAGTTTGCAAGACCGAGGGGCCTCTCTTCCCAATGATGGCCAATTAGACCATCTTCTGCTACATATGCAGCTAAAGACACAAGCTCAGGGGGTACTGGTTAGTTCATATTGCTGTTGCACCTACAGGATTGCAGCCCCCTACAGCTCCTTGGGTACTTTCTCTAGCTCCTCCATTGGGGACCCTGTGTTCCATCCAATAGCTGACTGTGAGCATCCACTTCTCTGTTTGCCAGGCACTGGCATAGCCTTACAAGAGGCCGCTATATCAGGGTCCCTTCAGCAGAATCTTGCTGGCATGAGCATTAGTATCTAGGTTTGGTGGCTGATGATGGGATGGATCCCTGGATGGGGTAGTCTCTGGATAGTCCATCCTTTCATCTTAGCTCTAAATTTTGTCTCTGTACCTATATCCTTTCATGGGTATTTTGTTCCTTATTCTAAGGAGGAATGAAGTATCCACACGATGGTCATCCTTCTTGGTTTTCTTGTGTTTTGCAAGATGTATCTTGGGTATTCTAAGTTTCTGGGCTAATATCCGCTTATCAGTGACTACTCGGTCTTCTTATAACCCTCTATTCACTACTATTCAGACACTTTCTTTTATTCTCTCCCCCCCCCGCCTTTATTCTCTGTCTCTTGCTTTGTCGGTCTCTCCACTGTTCTTTTCCACTCTCCTGTTTCCTTAGCTCCTGCCATGTCCAGTCTTCTGGCCATATTTGTTCTGCTGCCCTGCGCTCTCTAACAGCTACAATAAAAACCTTAACCATATCGTGCAGTGGTCATGTCATGTATGTCACACCCTAAATTTCTTTACTGCAGGCCCCCGTACTCTCTTTTTACTTTTTACTTTGGAACAGTGTCTCCCTAAGTTACCCAGTCTGGCCTTCAACTAACTTCATAGACCCAGCAGGCCTGTAGCTTTCAGTCTTCCTGCCTCTCAGCCTCCTGAGTGACTGGGATTTCAGGCTTGGGCCACCAGGTCTGGTGGTGCTAGTTCCTCAATATTTTGCTCTGGGAGTGGGACAAAGCTAGAGACGACTAGTCACCTTCTGAGATGTCTGTGCTCCTGTGGCCCTCTGGTCATCTCCATCATTCAAATTACTACCTGGAATTTATTGAGCACTTACAAAGTTTAGATCCGGGTGAAACACTTTGTACACACCACCATATTTCATCTACCTGACAACTGCAAAAAACCTTTGTCCCATTCTGCAGAGAGAGGGGACCTAGTGAGGTGACATGATTTAGTCAAGATCACCTACTTAGAGGTGGCAGAGTTGAAAACTGGGACCGGGGTTGCATGACCTAAAAGGCGTTGCCCTTGATAATGACGGCTCTAGCTTGGCTCTTGAGCTTTGGCAAAATGTGTTTAGGGGACTGTTTTCCTTCTCAGTAAAGCAAGTGGAAAAGGAATTGTAACTCCAGAGCAGCCACTGTTAAGTGTGGATCTTTTCCAACACCGGAGATTAAGGATATCTTCATTGTCTCTACACAATGGCGAAGTTCACAGCTTAGCTGGAGAGATAGACAGACAGCCCTCGTACAATCTGGGCTGTAATAGGGTGTGAACAAAGCAATATGGAGTGCCACCACAGAAGCAGCACAAACAGCTCTTCAGGAGCAGTTTAGGCTGCAGGCATCCTGGATAAACTGATCAAGTCTTAAAGGAGAGCGAGGTTTGCAGGCCAGAAAAGACAGGGTCAGGGAGAAAGCAAGAGTCTTGGCCACAGACAGAGGAGTTAGGAAATGGGTGTTTAGAAAGGGTCTATACGTTTCCTGGGACTGGAAATGAGAGCTGAGAGAGGGACAGGTGAAGGCCTCCCTTAAAAGCTGAGTCTAAGAGCCTAGCTTTTAACTTCAGAGGCTCTGAATGGAGGAGGGAGTGAACAGGAGCCAGGCATTAGGCCACCGTTCCTGGGGGCAGGCGGCCCAGGCAAGGCCTGTGGTATTCTGGATAGCCAGTGCTTTCGAGAATCCCCACGGAGAGGCTGACTGCTCCAGCTCTGGGCAGACTCACAGACCTGAAGGAAACGGCACTGTCTGGCTTACTCGCTGCCACCAAGGCCATGTGTTGCAGTTCACAGGGAGCTCTGCCTGGAGAGCATCTCAGAGTCTTAGGGCCAACTCCCTGGGATATGGATTTTCTGTATGGATTGCCATACAGAAAGGGCTCAAAGATTTGAGAGTACAGTTCTGGATTCATTACTTGCTTGACAATATCCACCAGTACTGTTGGATGAATCCTGGTTTTCCTTGTCCAACATCAGGTCAGGGGCAGTGTATTCATCCTGCTGCTGTTTAAAGTTTTTTTCTGATTCTTCACAACTTCTCCCGATGCTCAGCCTCTGTGTCTGCTCGGCCTCTTTTTTTTTTTTTTTTTTTTGCCATAAACTCTCTTTCCAACCAGAACACATCCTTTGCTTAGTTGACTAAAGTTGACTAGTTTGGCAGGTCAATGAAGTCAATCCATAATACCAGAGTCTTCTCAGAGGTGACCATTCATAGCAGCCTTGGCCCATGGAAGTACAGTGGGAGCCATAGACAGGTTTTGGAGTATTCTCGCCATCCTGTTAAAGTGAAAAAGGCAAAGTTAATTTTTATGAAGATGGCTCAGCAGGTAAAGTGATTGCCCCTCAAGCATGACGACTGGTGTCCATGTAAACGCTGGGTGAATGTGGCAGCCCAGCTGTAAGCTCAGCCATCACTTAGAAGGCAGAAATAGAGGATTCCCAGAGCAAGTTGGATAGCCAGACTGACTGAACTGGGAAACTCCAGGTTCAAGTGAGAGACCTTTCCCCAACATTCATAATGTAGAAAGTGGATGACAGATACCCATTCTCAACTACTGGCTTCAAAGTGTACACACACACTGTATTAGTTAGGGTTTTACTGCTGTGAACAGACACCATGACCAAGGCAAGTCTTATAAAAACAACATTTAATTGGGGCTGGCTTACAGGTTCAGAGGTTCAGTCCATTATCATCAAGGCAGGAGCATGGCAGTATCCAGGCAGGCATGGTGCAGGAGGAGCTGAGAGTTCTACGTCTTCATCCAAAGGCTGCTACTGGAAGACTGACTTCCAGGCAACTGGGGTGAGAGTCTTAAGCCCACACCCACAGTGACACACCTACTCCAACCAGGTCACACCTATTCCAACCAGGCCACACCTCCAGATGGTGCCACTCCCTGGTCCAAGAATATACAAACCATTACACACACACACACACACACACACACACACACACACACACTTATTATATACACATATACAAACACGCACATACACATATAAAAAGCTCATTAATTTTCACAATATACTTTATTATAAGTAAATGCATACAAAATATGGTGACTTCCACAATAATTCATAGATAGTATAGTCAGTCTAAGATACAGTGTACATCTTTTTATAACAAGTCTTGAAAATTAGTGTGTATCTTCCACTTAGGGCATAGCTCAACGACTCTATCCATTCTTCTGTCCCTTAACAGCTGTGTGAGGATAGGGGGACAGTGTGGCCCAGAGGGAGAGAACAGGAGAAAGCAGCACATATTTGGAAAGTTTAAACGGTGGCCAGTGACATGAACAAAGGAGCAAGGTCTCAGGAGGTGTAATAGCCAGTGAATCTGAGTGGGGATCTGACTGCCGGTGGCCGGTAGAGGTAGAAGGGGAGCAGGAGAAAGATGCTTTTATTTTAAATGGATCCTGTTAGTAGCTCTCAGAAGGTTCATATGGGAGGGGGTGGGTGTTGACAGGCAGTTGTTAGCAAGAGAAAGAGACACAGGAGGCTAGGAGGCTGGGGTCAGGACAGGGTGATGGAGACTGAGATGAAGAGAGATTGTGGAGGGTCTAAGTGGACTTTAGGAGATACAGTGGACATGGTTTGGTGGTGAACTGAACACAGACTGATGGAGGAGCAGGTCCTGGAGGCTCCAGTTAGAAGACTAGAGAAGGTTTAGGTTAAACATATATATGCTGGGTCACCAATTGATCAAGCAAGGAACCCCGAAAATTTCAACAACATTATCCATTGCTCAAAAAAAAAAAAATCACTTTCTTTAAAATACTGTGGAATTTTAGTTAGCTCTCATTGAGAATGTTATGAAATTACTTTTGATCTGCCTTATGTTATTATTATTGTTATTATTATAATTATTCACAAAACTAAGTAAGTAGAGATTAGGATTATCCTGTTTTTTTTGATAAGGATAGAGTGAGCCATTGAGTGGTGAGCTGTGGTGAGGTCCAGGGCCTCTAGTGTATGCCCTTAGGGCCCCAGGTTGTCATTCTGGAGAGCTCTGACTGAGAACCTGAAACTGACTCTGGGATTCTGAGTGAAAAGCTCTTATCACACTTGGTGCATGCTTTGTGTCCCACTTAGGGGTGTGATAAGCCATCCATGAATTTAACAGCCTGACCTGTTTACTGAAAAGAAAGAAAGAAGGAAAGAA
>NC_034590.1:55454669-55477964 GCF_900095145.1 Mus pahari | reverse complement strand
GCTGATTGGTTGGTTGGTTGGCTGGCTGGCTGGCTGGCTGGTTGGTTGATTGGTTGGTTGGTTGGCTGGTTGGTTTTTTGAGGCAGGGTTTCTCTGTGTAACAACCCTTACTGTCCTGGAATTGGCTTTGTAGACCAGGCTAGCCTGGAACTCACAGAGATCTGCTTGCATCTGCCTCTTGAGTGCCAGGATTAAAGGTTTGAAGCCACTGTTTAGAAAAGAAAATTCCCAGTTACTTATGTATTTATTCATTCATTAATGAAGCCATTCACTTATCTACATAACTTGTCTATTTGTTTGTTACACTAACATTTAGGGGTGTCCCCTGGGTACTGTACTGAATCAGTTCAATTTACGTTTTTGAAGGAAGAAGCCATAACTGGGAGTGAAGTGACTGGGAGAGCATATGATTATTTTTTTAAAAATACTATGAATGTTGCACATGTATCTGTGTTTAACAGGTTTCTACTATATAAATACCACCGGATAACTATATGCACTGTTTAGGTTCGATCGCCGTGATAAAACACCATGACCAAAAGCATCTTGGGGAGGGAAGGGTTTGTTTCAGTTTACAACTCCAAGTCACAGTCCATCCCTGTGGGAAATCAGGGCAGGAACTTGAGGCAGGAGTTAGAGGTAGACACTGAAGCAGAGGCCACGCATGAATGCAGCTCACTGCCTCGCTCCCCTGGGCTTGCTCAGCCTACTTTCTTACCCAACTTAGGACCACATGCTCAGGGATGGGACCACTCCATGTTGTCCTGGCTCTCCCACATTAATTTTTAATCAGGAAAATGCCCTATAGTCTTGTCTAGAAGAAATCTGGTGGAGGCATTTACTCCATCGAGCTGCCTTCTCCCACATATGTTTAGGTTTGTGTCAAGTTGACAAAACCAACCAGCACAATTTATCAATTGGAAATCACATAAAACACAACTCTAGCACTGTCACCTAAAAGCCATGATAGGTGTCTGGATGAACAATTTTGGTTTTGGTACTATTAGGTGACTTTATAATGCATAAATGTAACTTTATCTTGCACACATGCAGTTTTAGGTTTTTGTCTCAAATTTAAAAATCATCAGTTTTATTGCTCTTTAAAGGGTATCAAATTCCTTGATAAATCTTTTTTTATTATTAGGAAACTAAAGAGTTCAGCCAGGCGTGGTGGTGCACGCCTTTAATCCCAGCACTTGGGAAGCAGAGGCAGGCAGATTTCTGAGTTCGAGGCCAGCCTGGTCTACAGAGTGAGTTCCAGGACAGCCAGGACTACGCAAAGAAACCCTGTCTCGAAAACAAACAAACAAACAAACAAAATTAAAGAGTTATGTAGTGTTTCCCTCAATTTTGATAGATTTGCACAGGAAAGATTCCTAGACATGGAATGCAATGGGCCAAAGCTGGGCTACTTTGGATTCTTCTTTCAAGGCATCTCCAGAGATTTATTAAAATCTACACCATCACTGCTTATAGTCATGCCAGGTTCACCAACAGTCAATATTCCTAAAGCTAAAAATTAATTTTAGTGTGTGAAAATCATAGCTACATTTATTTATTGTTTGCAAACCCATAGTTGTATTTATTTACCACTGGTAAGGCTGAAAATAATTTTCAAATCATCTCATCTTATATGTTTACTTATGAGGTGCTCATTTTTTCTCATAATGTCCACAATGCCTGTAAATTTCAAAAGTTTTCTCTTCTAATTTTCACCTAAAAAATAAAATATGGTATGTGAAGTATTTTCATGTAGTCCAGTCTATCAGTTAGTTGCATCTTGATCTCTTTACCAAGGAAAAATCTAGAGCTACCTGATGATCCATGAGTTGATTTTTAAGCTCTTTGACCTGTCTGGAATTCCTTTCAGCTCCTGGTGCAAGAAGATACGCTAACTCCATTATCCCTTCAATTACTAACCTGTTAGCCAGGCACAATTGTATCGAACAATCTTTCCTTTATCCATTGATGTGTGCTGCCAGGAAGAGTATATTTGATCCAGTTACCAGCATAGATAACTGGAATGTGATAAAGCTAGCTCAGTAGGAATTCAGGCAGACACTTGATCTGACCATCTGGGCCAACTTCAGTGATTGCCTCTGAGCGGGCCAAGCCTGGATATGTCTGGGAGTGAAGGCTGGGGCCAGCCTGCAGTGACTCTGCTCTGAGGGTTAGCCAAGTGAGGATTAGGCTGTGGCGTGCTGGGGCACTGGCGGCCTAGTGTCGGAGTCATGGAGTCCTTCTGCAGAGTTGGCTGGATAGCTGTTCCCTAGGTGTCTCGTCAGCCTTCATCCACGGCCACACACAGTCCTTTCGCTTTGTCTCAGACTCCAGAAGCCGCACTACTTTGCGTCATTGACTGTCTCTCAGGAGATGGGGGTTTATGTTGGATTGAATTCACAGATGGTAGAAGAGGCAGCTGGAATCGCCACTGTTCCCTCGGTTCTCTGAATGCCTCCGCTCTTTCCAGCCACATGAGACGTGTTATGTGGTATAGAGAGACATTGTCTCACAAAAAAAACCACTGCCCCTCTCCAAAATCAATCAGTCAGACCTGGGAAACAGGCTTTCATCTCATCTCGCTTTGGAACTTCTTTCTCATTTTCCCATCTTGTTGGGCCTCCTTCCTCATTCTGCCATGGGAGTGTTCTTGAGGGGTCTGCACTAACCATAGTTTTAAAAACTTTTTATCAGAGCCAGAGAGGAAACTTGCATGACAGTTGACATCCCCACCACGGCCCATGGCCACTCATGTTTGAACTATTCCACTCCTCAGCATGGAGGCAAATGCATTGACTTTGCCTCTTCTGATACTTTGTTAATTATCTGTGATAAATTGAGGCTATTCAGTCAGAGGTCTGGGGACCAACAGGGAGGCATCTCATGACTGGATAGCATCCTTCTCTCCAGAGTCTGGCCCAAGTATGTTCCCCTTTCAGTTTATATTCTAGTGACACACCAAGACTCTTCATGGCCCTTTGGAGCATGTTTTTTTCTTCCCCATTCTTCCATGCTATATGTTCTGTTTTCTCTAACCATTCATTCAACAACCCATTCTTTCTTCCTGGTCCTCTCTGGTCATCATCCTCTCCTCTGCGAGGCCTTCTCAACATTTCTTCTCAATGCATGTTATTGCTGTGTAACAAAGCATGCCCCAGGCCAATGTGTCTTCAGCTTGGGGACCAGCTAGTTGGATTAACTGCTGTAGATAGGGCTTTTGGCTCCTGATGGGCTCTTAGGTCTACATTTGGTTGGCAGACGGCTTGAAGCTGGTTGGTCTGGAACAGCCGCATCTACATGTCTGGCCTTAGAGTCGACTGTCTACTGAAGGGAAGAGGGTTGATAGGACCACATGTCTCTCATTACCATTATATCAGCCTAGAGTTATCCCAATGGTTATTGATATATTTCTGTGAGGAAGAAGCAGCACACATTGTCTCTCAGAGGCACCTCCCGACTTAATGATACATTTCTTCTTTCCTTTCTTTTGGTTTAAATTAGAACTGCCCGCGTAGACGCAGGCATCTGAGCACTTGGTCTCCAGTGGTGGCTCTGTTGGAGGAGGTTTAGGAAGGGTAGCCCTGCTAAAGGAAGTAGGTCCCTAGAGGAGGGCTTCGAGGGGTTAAAGCCTGGCCTTTGTGTTTGTCCTCTACTTCCCATTTGCATTGGGAGACATGGAATTCTCAGGGTCCCTTTCCCAGCTGCCATGCCAGCTGCTAGCTGTCATGCTTCGCCACCATGATGGGCTGTATCCCCCTGGAACTGTAAACCAAGATAAACCCTTTCTTCCACAAGTTGCTTTTTATCATGGTGCTTTATCAAGGCAACGAAAAGTGACTAATGTAGCTTCTTCCTTCTTTTCCCTTCTGGCTGAAGCAAGGCCATCTCCTAGAAAGAAGAGATGTAGAGTCTGTGTCCTGTTGGGAAAAGCTAAAGAACATGGATCTGAGGAGAGGCAGGAAGGTAGGAGGAGGGGAGACATTGTAAGGTCAACCAGCCACACTCAATTTCATACATCGTGACATCAGGTATAGTGGCATGTCACATGGCACAGTTTATCTGCCCAAGCCCCAGTTCTGCCAAGGGGCCTTGTGCTTATTTCTTATGACATCTAACTGTCAGCTCATCTCGTTGGGATATATATATGTAAGACAAATGTGGTAGCAAGGCAGGGTGGGAGTAGGGGAGGGTGCATACCCAGAATCTCAGCTGCAGATCCTAAAATCTACTTTAACTTGTCAGTGGCTGCAGGGCAAAGCCAGAGAACCAAGAAAACCCAGTAGTCCCTTGACCATTCCCAGTGCCCTGCCTCTGACTCCAGCCAGGCACACCAACCTCCCAGAAGGTGGCTTCTTTCCTACCCACTGCATCAGCATATGGCCCCTAGGGTCCTGCCCACACACCGGATGTTGACAGGGGCACAGCTCCAGCCCCAGCTTGCATGGATGGTCTCATCACTTTTAAAATAATGACCATGGGGCGTGGGCTAGCTAGAACAGTGACATCACTTCCCAGTGATTCTGGGTCAGTTCTCACTGCTTTCCTCTGAATCTTTAAATGACCGAAATAAGTCTTTCTGGTTTGGTACATGTTCTGGGAGCTTCTTCAGATGTCCATCTGTGCATCCTTAGACGTGATAAAGATGGTTTCGGATTTCAAGTCAGAGGTCGTGTGTTTTAGGTTCTGAAACTGATTTGTGCGGGAGCTGGTACTGTTTCTGGCCACATAATTTCCCTAGTTTTTATGTGTACAGTGATAGTAATAAGTCTCTTGTTTGGTAAAGAAAAAGTGAGAAAAATGAGTTGCCATCTTCTCTTAGAGCCCCCATCGCTATCACTTTGGTTTGCTATAATAAAGTACTGGGTGGGTTATAAATGAACTTGGCTTCCTATAGTTCTGGACAGTGGAAGTCTCAGGTCAGGATGGCAGTGTGGGAGCTCTGATGAGGGCCGTCTTTGGCTTATACACAACTATTTTCTGGTTACATTTTTTATATGACAGAAGAGAGAAAATGTATCTGCCCAGAGTCTCTGTGTAAGAGTGTTAATCCCTTCTATGAGGACTTCACGACCATGGCCTACTTCCCATAGGATGTATATGTCCTGGAGGGACCTAAGCATTCAGTCTGTGGTTTAGCTGCTGGGGTTTGTCAACTGCACAAAAGGCCTGAGCCAACATCAATGAGAGATGACATTCCGGTTAAATAGTGAGCAGCCATTGTCACAACCTATTTGGTCACTGGTAGTTAAAGGAGGCAATGCATAGAGTGCTGGAGCTGGAGCTGGAGCCAGCCCTTGCGCGAGTTGAAGGAGAAGTGACTCACTGAGTGGCTTGCTCCTTCTAACATGACGGCTGTGTTTCTGGATGAAGAAAGCAGCAGAAGGGCTCTTGACTTCTCTTCCTAGGACAGAAGCACTCCAAGAGAGGTGATCTGTGCTTGCACTGTCGCAGGAGTGAACCATGTACGCATGGCGTACAGGTCTTCTGCAGAATGGCTTCTCAGAACTGCTGTTCTCTGTCGATGCCCTACAGAGCTGAAAGTAAGAGACTGAGTTCTCAGTTGGATTCTAACTGTTCCTCTCTCCACTGCTCAGTCTATACATTCTCAGTTAGAGGCCAGAAATGGCTCTGACTTTCTCTGCTGAGACAAGAAGTGAAGAGTCTCCACAGATGGTGAGACAGAGCAGACTATCACCTAATCATCCACCCCCCCCCCCCGAGGTTGTATAGAACCTTTCTTGGGGCCACAGGTGCCTAGACCTGCCTACCTTTGCACACGGAGGCCAGAGGGATTGTGCCATTGAACAGAATGAGTATACACATGTGACATGACCTTGAGATGGTCATCAAAGGAGCAACCAGGGCTGCTACTACCTCCTTAGCAGATATGTGGGATGTATATTGTTTAGTTTGAACCTAGAGTTGTAGGTTTTGGGTTAGGAAAGGCCAAACCAAGAAGGTTTAATTCCTGGACTTATTTAAATAGCAAAGCAAAGGAATCGTACAAGAAGAAAATTATTGCAGTGCAAAGTGTCTTGAATTGAGAAACGGGTAATAAAGGTGATGATGGTGGTGGTGTGGTGGTGGTGCGGTGGTGATTATGGTGATGGTGATAACGGTGTGATGTGATGGTAGTGGTAGTAGGATTGATGGCGATGGTGGTGGTAATGATAGCCTGGCTATAGTTGTGGTGATGGTGATTGTCTTAGTTTCTGTTCTATTGCTGTGAAGAGACACTGTGAACAAAACAACTCATGAGAGAAAGCATTTAAATTGCAGCTTGCTTACAACTAGTTTCAGAGTGGTAGTCACAGAAGGAAGCAGAAGGCATGGCTCTGGAGCAGTAGTTGAGTGATTTACATCCCGATCCATGGGCAACAGGCAGGGTGGGGCAGGGATAAGGGGGACTGGGCCTTGCTTTTGAAATCTCAAAGCTCACCCAGTAAATCCTGGCAGGTACCACACAACTCTGGCATCTCCAACATCTTGGGGTCTCCAGTGCAATCCAGGCTTCATCTTAACAGCTTTCTGCAATGGTTTCTCTGGGCCTCTGTTCAGGGACACCCCTGACACATGCCTGACCTCAGCAGCTTTTCTTAGCCACAGAGGGAGATTCTACAACTCCTTTCTTGTATCCTTGACTCTAAAAGCCAGAACCACGTGGCCAAAGCTGCCAGGTTTTGCTGCTTAATGGAGCTGGAACTTGGCCCCTTCATTCAATTACATTTGTGTCAGCTTTTTGTTGTTGATGGTCTCTGTCACTGCTTAAGCTTTTCTTCAATTCCTTTCCACCAGTTGGAAGCTTAGCTGGGTGGGGTCTCACGCTGAGGTCACCACTCCCTTTATTACACTTAACATCATGCTTTTCTTGAAACCTTTTATCTCCTTGAGCACAGGAATTGGCTCCTCAAAGTGTACATTTCGTATTTTTCCTTGTCCATCTTGCCCCATTTCATATAAAGCTACAGAAGAGTGATTACTAGTAACTGCACAACAAAGACAATACTAGGCTGTCTTAAAATCTCTTCTGCCAATGCAATTAATCCAAAACTCAAATTTAGCCCCAGGCAGATTTTTAGGAGAAAAGCAAAAATCAGCCACATTCTTTGCCAAAAATATCACAAGAATGAGCTCCAGACCACTTGCTAGTATTCTTCCCTTCTGACACCTCCTGAATTGGGCCCTTATAATTTTACATCATTTTCAGAACTGTCTTCTGTCATTCTACTACAACGACACATTAAACCCCACTTACAGTGTTCAACCACTTCTAGTCCGAAGTCCCAAAGTCTTTTGTAATTCTTCATACAAAAGCATGGTCAGGTCTGTCACAGCAATACCCAATTGTTGGTACCAACTTCTGCCTTAGTTACTGTCCCATTGCTGTGAAGAGGCAATATATGAGCCTATGGGGGCTATTCTTATTCAAATAACCACAACAATGGTGGTAGGGGAAGGGGTAACAGTGATGGTGGTAGCTACTAGGACACTGGATAAGCCCTTGTATTTATCATTTTGTTCTGATTTTCAACCAGGCTATGAGCTTGGCTCCCAGCTAACCTGTGGGATACAGGAGGTGTGCTATGTAATCTCGGGACTCCCTTGGACCCCGTCCACAAGTCTTCTCTCTGCCTCTGATTCATATTTCTGTTGTGGATAAGTAAATATATCTCTGAGCCTCAAAGATCCTATGTGTAATTAATTCTTGAGAGCTCTCTCTCTCTCTCTCTCTCTCTCTCTCTCTCTCTCTCTCTCTCTCTCTCTCACCATATTTTGTTATTTATTATTGCACTGTATTGGCTATGTGTTGGGGTAGGGTACATGTGTGGTGGTCAGAGAACAACTTTGTAGAGTCAATTTTATGTGCTCCATGGATTGAACTCAAGTTGTCAAGCATGTACACCTTTGCTCACTCAGCTATCTTACCAGTTCTTAAGATCTCTTGTGGGGTCTAAAACATTCTGATCTTCTTGCCTTGCATCTTCCTGAAGAAGCCAATGCCTTCGCAGGACCAGCATTGTAACCAATGTTGCTGCTTAGCTAAGGAATGTGTGAAGCTGTGCCTCCTTGTTTGGAAGATGTAATTGTGGTTCTCAGGAAAGAGTTCTGGAGTACAGGTCAGCTTCAATACCAAGAGCTTGTGTGAGCTGGGATAGGTGGCTTTTATGAGCCTGTCCCCAAACAATGAAAGAACAACTTGTACTACATTATCTCTGGGCTCCTTACAGCTCTGACAGGAGGCTGAGGACACCAGGTTTCTTTGCCAGTTTTTTCTATCCTAAGGCTAATTCCCAGGCAGGATCAGGCTTGCTTGAAGTATACTTATCTTTCTGGATACCTTTTTTTTCATCTCAGGTAAACATTTAAATCCTCTGGGAAAAGCTCTGATGTTAGAGTAAATGCTTCCCTTTAATGATGAAGCCAAAATCTCCTCTCCAATTGATAACAAACGGGCATGGAATTCTCACCTTAGTACCTGAGTGCAGGAACAAGCAAAGGCAACAGATTGGTTGTTACTTCCATTCTTTTGGAAGATCTTCAGTGCCTCTCTGTCTTGGGAGGAGCCAAGGCTGGGGACGAGCTCTCTGGCTATATGCAGAGCCATGGTGGCAGCTCTGGTTTTGCATGCAGTCCCCTTATGAGTTTCCCTGCACAAAGACTTCAATTCCTGGATCCACACCTCTCCTCCTCTTAGCTCCCACACCACATGAAAAGCAGGAGAGGCAAATTTATCCCTAAATAGTCCAAAGAACAAGCTTTGAACCTTGATAAAAATCAAAGATCCCATCAGCCCTGGAGAAAGCTGGTCGGCATTGCTTGCTGCCTGGCAAAGCTGCTGGGGCGGTTTGCATTCTGGAAGTCAGATCCAAGGCAGAGAGAACACACAGAAGAAGATGATTATGGGTGTTTTGAAAACCTGCCCCTTCCTGCCCAGCCTGGGACAATATTTACAAAGAGGACTTATGAACAAGCAAACCTTCTTCTCAGGTTAAAATCACCCACCAAGGCAGGTTCTTCCCATGCCCAGCCATGCCCAGCACCAGGTAACGGCTTGGAGAGTGAGTTTGCCAGCCAGCTGCTGCCTTTGCCTCGGTGGTTAAGCTGTGGTTTATCAGGCTCAGGACCAGTGTTGCTCTTACTCCTGCAGCATACAGCCTCTTTATAAGGGAAAACATTCCTGAGGATGCCCGGTGTTGACTCAAGCTACCTTTATTATTATATTATTTAAATGTGTGCAAACATAAAGCTAGGTACAGATCCTTCAGCTTATACTTCTGATACACTCTTAACTCTAAAACAAATTTACAAATGATATACAAACAAAAATGTAATTTGAATAAAACCCGAACTGCCACCATGAAGTTTATCTCTCTGACAGTGGGCTTAGTGGGAAGCAACGGACTTCTCCATTTCGTATTTCACTCTCTGGTATCTTGATTTGATTTTTCACATAAAGGACGATTGTTGGAGTCATCATAGGCCACTTTTCCTACTTTTTAGCATGGGACTGATTCTGAGCCACAGATCCATTATTCGACTAAGCCCACTTAACAGCAGTAAAAGAAAATACCAAAGTGTTGCTCATGTGTGTATGTGTGTGTGTGTGTGTGTGTGTGTGTGTGTGTATACATGTGCCTGCACATACATGTGCACATGCAGGCACATGTAGCATACATGTAAGCCTCAGAGGTTAATGTCAGGTGTCTTCCTTAGTTGCTGTCCACTTTATTTTTTGAGGCAAGGTCTCTTAATTACTACTCTGGCTTTCCTGGCCTGGCCAGCAAGCCCTGGAGATTCTGTTGTCTCTACTTCCCAAGCATATCAGTGTGCTTGGCTTTATTTTGATGTTTTTAACTTTGGTCCTTGGATATCACTCTCAGGTCCTCATGCATGCTTTCATGGAAAGCATCTTACCTACTGAGCCATGTCTGTAGCCTGGGAATTTCATAGCATAGCATCTGATGCTTTTTTTTTTTTTAATTCAAGTTCTAATGGGTAGAATAGTCTTCAGTGTGCATTTACTTACCACTAACGAGTGATGTGGGTGTGGCAAAGACAGAGTCTGAAGAATGCGTCTGCTGGCCTACAGAATAACCACTGGGATGTCTGCAAGCAGGAGCTAGACAGGCGACAACACAGGTGTCACATGATGGCTGTCCTTTCTTAAACCTACTAATGATTGTACTCCCAACATTTGTTAGATGCTCCTAGATATTAGACCTTGTGGTAGTGGAAACTTAGCAGCACTTCCTTCATGGTGACATGTTCACCCTACCAGGCCACATAGTTCTTACATTGTAGAACTTAGAGACCATGTCTATAGGGCTCAAGAATCCTAGTTTTGGAAAATATTCTCTGGAGAGACACATTGTGTGTGCTCAGAGGACAAGTGCTCTCCTGAAGTATGGGATGACCCAGGAGAACAATTTTCTTCCAAGAAAGTGGAAAAAGGAGTACGTTTGGTCACTGGTCATCAGACAGGTCTGGAACTCCATCTTTTGCCTGAACATCACTCTGAGGACAGAGGAGAGGGCAGTGGGTAAAATGCAATGTGACTGTGCTCTTGGGCAGCTGCTTGGGGGAGTCTGGAAGCTCTTTAGAGCTGATTTCTAAGATAGACCATAAGCCCCAGAAGAAATTTATGGCTAACCTTCATGGGACCAACATCTTGCACAATCAGGTTCTGTTTGGTCATTTTCTTATGACTATTCTACTTTTTAAATTATGTCTGCCCATTTCCAGGAAGTAAATCCTAGGAAGTATTTTTTTAAAAAATACCCGCTTTGGTAAGACTAATCTTAAGCTGGGCATTGTGATACATACCTATAATCTTAACATTCAGAGTGTTAAAGCACAAGGATCCTGAGTTTGAGACCAGCCTGGGCTACATAGTGAGTCCCTGACTCAAAAACAAAAACAAAAGAAAAACAACCAAACAAACAAACAACAACAACAACCTCCCACCCCAAATCCCAAGAGTGTGTAGCAGGCTCTCCCCCCAGAACTACATTATGGTAGGTCTTTAGTTCCTTCAAAGGATATGTAAAGTGAGGCCCACAGAATCTAGCTCTTTATGGTCCTACCTTGTATCATTGTTATCATGGAAATTTTGAAATGAAAATTTTTTTTAAGAGGGGACATTCTAAACATATCCCATACCAATCCACATCCAGCTCCCCTCTTCTTAAAACCTGTCTGAGCAAAACCATACACATAGTATGAAGGACTTCTTTCAGGATAGGATATGCCTCTTTAGGCATGCCCAGTAACTTGATATTGTGACATGATAGTATCTTCAGTGTTTATGCTTGAGAAGCACACAATCAAGTTTTAAAACCCCCGAATAATGTTTAAATATGTTTGTGATTATTGTTTTAGGCTCTATTCACAGCTATCCCTGGGTGCGTGTGGTCTGCAGACTCCAGTCAGACACACCTGGAACTATCGTCATTGCACTGGCATCACAAAAGCTGTGTGACTTGTATCTGGGGTGCTAAGCCCTCACCTTAGAGGTTGTGTTAAAGAGCCCATCAAATAGCTGTGATATTCCCAACTGTGGCCTCTAGCTTGCATGTCTTTTTTGCTTGGATTGCTGGGATCCCAGCTCATAGGATCATGCTACCTACATTCAGGCTGGTCTTTCCCCTCCAATGAAATCCTCTCTGGAAACACCCTAATAGCACATTCACAGCTGTGCATCACCTGTGCCCTAGCTGTCCCTTAATCCAATCAAGTTGCTGATCAAAACCAGCCTCCCACCCCACTCCAGGTCTGTAGGCAGAATTCTAATAGCATCCACAGAGGCAGCAATGGGGAGGAATATTTGTCTACACCATGGCCATGAAAACCAAGTTGTGAGTAGAGTGTTATCCCCAAGAGTAAGAAATAAGAAAATTCAAAAATGAGCCCTGAGCTGTGAGCATGTTATACAACAGGAAAGCTAGCCATAGCGTGAACATTGAACAGACACACAATCCGTATTACCAGAATCATCCCAGGGAACGGGAGAGAAGTTTTGAAAGCATCTGTTATGGAGTCTGTATTAAAGAAAGCCAGTTCTATAAATGAAGCGCCATCAGGCTGAAATGAAAGGAGGCACAGGAAGACATCCGCAAGGAGATCAGCAGCAGAACTGGGCGATTCGCAGTGAGTTAGAGACGCATGCTAACGGTGAGAACCGACTTCCTAGCTGATGCACTTGACTGTCGTTTTTCAAAATGCAGACAAATGCAATGAGATGTCAGTGATATATGTTAAGGGCAAAATAGAGAGGTGTTTTCAGTGTCTCACCTGTAGCCAGGCGTGGGGACTTGAGCAAGTCATACAATGGTAGTGGGAAATTCTGTAAATGAGCATGGTAGCAAGGCAGCAATGTCACTTCTTAGACTTTAATTTTATTCTTAAGTGTATCCAGTGCATTTAAACATATTTACTTTTAATTATGCATAAATGTGTGTGAGTGTCTATGTGTGTTTGTGTGTGCAAGTGGGTATAGGTACCTGAGGAGGTCAGAAGAGGGTATCAGATTCCCTACAGTTACAGGAAGTAGTGAGCCACCTCTGTGGGTGCTGGGGACCAAACTCAGGTCCTCTGTAAGAGCAGCAAGTGCTCTTAACTTCTGAGCCATCTTGCCAGACCCTTGGACATCATATTTTAGAAGTTCCCAGTGAAGAACACTAAGTTTCATCTACAACATATTTTTAATCAAATGATGACCATAATATTGAAACCTTGGAAATTCCCAAACACCCAGCAGTAGGGGAAAGGTTGAATCCATTATTCTGCTTCCACTGAGTATGTGGCCATTGAAAATCAAAAAAAAAAATGGTATTTAATTTCAGGGGGGATTATTCTTGCCATACAGTCAGCATTTGAACCACTCTGAGAATGACTATTGCTGCTGAATATTTCTTCAGTCAATCAGAAGGGAACCCAATGACCATTGTCTATCTAGAGTAAAGTTTCTTACGGAATTGTTGTGGGGGAAATTAATTCATTAGTTTATATGACTGTAGGAATTCAGAGAACTTTGTGCCCTACAAACGGATGAACTGGTTTTTGCTTTTCTCGTCTTTCTTTTTTTTGGGGGGGGGGGTTGGGGGAAGGAGGTTGAATCAAACTTTAGTGTTGAATATTCTAGAAAAGCTAAGCTACACTCTAACTCTCCTTTGTTTTTGTAATAGTCAGTCATGTGATATACAACACTGTGACATTGTTGAGACCAACCTTAATAATACAACTGAAATAAATAATATAGCTTAAATAAAATAGCTTAAAATTATTTTCCATTTTGATTTGTGTAAGATTAGCTTTGGGTTGAAAAACAACCGCCAATTCTCTTTCTTGAGTCATCTCAGCCTTTAAAACTTATGCTTAAAATGACTCAGTGACTTGGCTTCTGGAGATCTTGTCTGCTCTTTGTCCATCTAACCACCCACTAATCTTGCCACTAACCAAATTTTCTTTCCCCTCCCTTCCCCTTCCCTCTTTCTCTCCCTCCTCCCCTCTCTCCCTTTCTTCTTTCTTCCTTCCTTCCTCCCTTCCACCCATTCATCCAACCATCATAACGTCTCCCATTTATCTGGTCACCCTTCCAACTACATATTCAATTGTGGTCACCCATCTCTTTGCCTCTTCAACCTTCTGTCTATTCACTCACTATCCACCAAGCATCAACTCAGATGTCATCTTTCTTGACTTACTCAACAAGTTTAAAATACTATATCACATTGTAGGCCTTGTAGTGGGTGTCACAATCCTAGCATAAACCTTTTCTCTTAACTTGCTAATGTCTAATAAAAAGTGGGACAGGAAACAGATACAATTCAATGTGAAGAATCCTGTAATAGAAGTCTGTGTCAGGTGGGTTAGGAGCCCTACTGGGGTGGCTCTGAAGGATGAACAGCTGCCTGACCCTGAGTAAACACCATCTGTGTCCATCATAGAGCTTACCGACTATCAGAGCTCCCATTCTTTAGGAAGGTGGGATTTGTTCAATATGACTGATGTACTACAGGAATCATAGTCCACAGCCCTGGAGGCTAAGTTGGGGCATGGTCTTTGAATATGGTCAAGTAAATGATGACTCTAGAGACTGAGACCACGAGCCCAAACATGGCCCACAAACACCTAGATTTCTCTGGCATAATTTGACCAGTAGTGTTCAGTGCCTGGTACCCTGCATTCTGTGGTCAGGCTCACAGCAGTACATTTTTACTGGGAGTCTAAGAACAGTTCTAACCTTAGATTTTGGTGGTCAGTCTTGGCAAATCCACCATGAGGATAGTGTTCTGGTTACCTGCATAGCATAGCATAGCATAGCATAGCATAGCATAGCATAGCATAGCATAGCAGAACTACTTAAACACTTTTCAAGTTCATGTGAGGCAAGTTTCAAATAGAGGCTTGGAGGTCCTTTTTGTAGATTCCTCTTAACCCTTTCCTGTATGAGTTACTGTTCTCCCCATTGTAAGCATATTCCTGGCAAGGAGCAACTTAAGTGAATAAGGATCTATTTTAGCTCAAGTTTTGAGGAGGTAAGTCCAGCATACTGGTGAAGGCATGGATGCAGGAGCTTGCAGATGCTGCTTGTACACATTTCTGTGGTTCAGGAAGCAGAGATAAGAGGATGCCTATGCTCAACTGGCCTTTTTCCACATCTGGATTTTATTTAGTCAGGGACCCTAGCCCAAGGGATGGTACTAACCACATGCAGGGTGGATCTTCCCTCCTCAGTTAATCCTGTATGGAAATGTCCTCACAGATATATTCAAATATACCCAGGTATTCTCATTAATGCTTTAGGCATTTTTCAATCCAATAAATATGACCACTAAAATTAGCCAGCAGAGTCTCCTATTTGTATCACAAGCTAGTGTACAAGAGCAGGGAGTTTGGAGATAATCTTGAGACTAAAATGTGTTGTGTTGTCAGTCAACTGCACGGCCCCTCATCCTAGCTGAGACTCAGGCCTTTCCCCTGCAGAGCAGGTTTAGTGTCACCTGTATGTGGGCTTGATGTGGGGACAAGTGCTAAGGCTACAGGGTGCAAAGCATGAGGCAAATTAACATCATTAGGAAAGAGGAGTGGCTTTTGTCATTGCTCTTATTACTGTCACTTGCAGGGACATTTGATATTTTAAGCTCTGTTGGAAGAATCTCATATTTTTCTGCAGGCAGAATTGGCTCACTGATCAGACGAAGCAGATTTATGGTTAAACATGTTTATGAAAAACATGCAGTCATGTCCTTTTTAATGCAGCAGGAAAGCAACTCATTAGGCCTAATTTATTAGACTGGGAAAAATGCTGGAATGAAAGCGTTCATAAACACAGCAGAGGCCAAGCAATGACCACAGCACTGTATCTTGAAAGTTTCAGATGCTGTGTTGGAAGAGGGATTGTTGGGGAAGTGGCGGGGTGATCTTGAGTGGCAATCATGGCTTCTCAAGCTTTGGGCTGAATAGGGCCGTCTCTACCCCGGAGTCACACCAAACTGCAACGGACAGGCTCCACGGCACCACTGCCTGTTCCTGTCCTCAGAGAATGGTTAGTTTTGCTTCTACTCAGGCATCTGTTCCTTGGAAATGAAGGGAACCTATGAGCAGTACCTTTGGTTGGTTTTAAACCCCTTAGCGTCTGGGCTTCATAGGGACAGGAGAGCCCCTTCCATTACCTGGCCTCTTTCCAACTCCAGCTTCGGAGTTGCCAGCAGCCAAGGTTTATTGGTCGAAGCTGAGCCAACCCCTCCTACCATCTCAGGGTAAAGTCCAGACTCGCTGGCTTGTGACTGGCTCTAACTCCCCCAGCCTAGCTGCTGTCCTCAGCTAAGCCTGGTCCCCTGCAGATCTTTCTCTGCTACAGCTGGGATGATGCACTGACCAGACTCCCCTGTCTCAGAAGACCCTCTCTAAGGTCCAGGTTTCCCTGACAGTCTCCTATTGGGTCCCAGCTCCACTCCACCACCTCCAAGAGACCTACTCTGCTGTCTACTCCCCAGGGCTCTCAGGAGAACGTGTAGCTGCTTTAGCAGGTGCCATTCCCTCTCAGGGTCTTCATGTGGCTCTTCAAGGATAGGTGTGCTCTGGGCATGTGCAGATGAGGCATCTTAGCCTCACAGTACACAACAGTGGTGGTGGTGGTAGTGGTGGGGAATGCATGACTTTTGGGGACTGCACACTTGAAATCTGTATTTTCCTCAAAGTTAATTGAATTGCCTTTTCCTCCCAGGGCAGAGCTAAATTCCATGTTACGTATTCATTTCCTGAGGTAGTCCCTCCCCTCTATGGTATAAAAGCTACTGTTTGTGACTTCATCTCTGCTTCTTTGTTTCTTCAAGGACATATATTCTGAATATTGGTTGAGGTTGTGAATGAGATTCATTGCTGAGCTTATTCTTGTTTCTGGATTGTGGTGATGTTACTATGGTTTTTAATGTCAGAAGAAGTTTTTTTCTCCCCCTCCCGACCATGGGCACCTTTTAAATTTGTTTTTGGTGGTGGTGGTGGTTTTTTATGTTTGTTTGTTTGCTTCATTTTCTAAAAGACAGCTTTGAGTGATAGATTTAACAGTTTTGACCTAGGCCTAGACGAAGCAGACAAAGGTGTTCAGTGACTCCATGATCTATGAGGAGCAGGAAGTATCAGTTACCCTTCTGGTTGTTGTGACAAAATGCAGGGCAAAAGTAACTCATGGAATGCACACTGACTTTGGCCTGTGCTTTACAAAGGGATACAGCTCATCACAGTGAGGGAGGTAGGGGTGGGAGTGTGAGCCAACAAGCTTGCACGGTCAGGAAGCAGAGAGGCATGAATATTGACAATCACCTCATTTTCCCCTTTATCTCTTCCTATTCAGCCCAGGACTGCAGCTCAGGGAATGGTGCTGTGGAGACGGGCAGGGGGCAGGTCATTCCTCTTCCTTTAAACCTCTCTAGAAAAACTTTCTCAGGTACACCCACAGCTACACACCCCAAGGTGACTCCAAGTCCAGTCAAGCTGACAATGAAAGCCGTCTCAGGAGGCATCCAGGTTGGTCTCTACTGGGGAGACCTTCTCTCTACACTGAGGCTCCTCTACCAGCAGAGCAGAGTTCTGACATCTGCTTCTGGTGTGGTGTGTCCTCCTTAGTAGGTACAACCAGTGACTGTGACCCCTGCCCTTTAGGAGCATATAACTACAAAAGCAGACCATAACTTGTTTCAGAATGTCTACTTATAAAGATGAGATGGGGAGTGGGTTCCAAATAGCTTGGCCATGTGGGTGAAATATGGTTATCATTTTTATTTATTTATTTATTTATTTATTTATTTATTTATTTATTTATCTATTTATTTATTTATTTGTTTATTTATTGGTTTTTCGAGACAGGGTTTCTCTGTATAGCCCTGGCTGTTCTGGAACTCACTCTGTAGACCAGACTGGCCTCGAACTCAGAAATCTGCCTGCCTCTGCCTCCCAAGTGCTGGGATTAAAGGCATGCGCCACCACACTGGGCAAGGTTATCATTCTCAGTGGATGCTCTTCCCTCCCTCCTTCCCTCCCTCCCTCCCTCCCTCCCTCCCTTCCTCCCTCCCTTCCCCTCCCTTGGTCCTATCTTCGAGGCTACCTTCTCTGTTTCTCTTAGGTTAAAAAATGTAAAGTTGGGATAGAAATCTTCCAGTAAAAGAGTTCAAACCCGATCCTTTTAAATAAAGAGAATCAAACACCGTTTTTGTTTTTTTGTGTTTTTTGTTTTGTTTTGTTTTTAAAGCAGGATATTGTTTGGAAACCTAAAGAAATATGCTTCTTTGTAAAGGAAGGGCAAGATTCCTGTATCTTCTGCCCTGGGAGCAGTAGAGTTAAAGGTAGGATTAGAGGCCATCAGAACTGCTTCTTTATTTCTATTTTAGCTTTCACCATACAGCTTAGTGCACGGTGAGGTGCTTTTTCCAGAGCAGAAACTTTCCTTGGCCGAGGAAAGGCGAGAATAAATACTTTTCCTGGGATGACTCCATCGCCGGTGCCCTCTTTCCAACATTCCCCCACACTGGAATTTATGCTTCAAATCCAAGTGAGCTGAGAGACACTGACTTTCTCCAGCAGACCCTTTGCAGGGGTTTTGTGGTGCAATACCAGAGATGGTCTCTTTTAAGGCTGAGCTAGCTCTATGTGTATGCCTCTTTCCTCCTCTCTGGGCTATTGCTGCTCCACATGGGCCAGTCCTATTTATAAGTCTTACCCATACAAGCTACCTTTCCTGGCCCAGGTAAAGCTGCATCTCCTCCTCTTGGAAGCCTTCTCTGATTTTTCCAGCTCTCACAAGTTTCTCTTTTGAAAGCTTTCAAAGCTCCCTCTAACCTAGGGATGCTCTTGTTCTTCCAGCATCCTAGCCTTCCTCTCCAGTTGGATTTGAAGTCTCCTCTTGAATGCATGAGTGGTAGGGGTAGATGGGCCTCAGGACAGGCCGTGGTAGGGGTAGAGAGAGATGGAGTTAGGTGAGGCACTTCATTTCTGTGCATGTGCAACCCAGAGGTCAGCAATGTGTATGTACCAGGTGAGCAGTTGGTCCCTGTGACTAGGAACTGACTGCTTGTTTTCCTCCAAGACAGAGTCAAAGAGGTAGTTTCCTCTCCCTATTTCATTGCTGACATATTTATGTGCCCGATGAAAAGGTAGAGAAATCTATTGTGGTTTTGTGTGTGTACTACGTACTCTGCCTGCTTGTGGAAAATAATGAGGTTGGCTCACAGTAAAGATTGTGTAATAAGGCTATTTATGTGGAAGTAGACAGGGAAAGCCATTGTGTTAGGAGTTAAAATTATAACACTGCCTGAAATAATAATAATAATTATTATATATACTTGGAAGGGACTATGAAGTCTATTGGAAAGGCTGTCCTGGGATGTGTAGTATCTTGTCATTTGAGAGAATAGGACCGGAGAGAATGGTTTAAGTAAGTGTACACTTCTTACAGAAGAAAGAATTTCCATAAATAAGGTGTGAGTAGGGGCAGAGAGGGTGATGAGAACATTCAGGGGTAGGGTGTGGCTGCATCTCAGGATTTGGGTGACTGTTGCAAAGGGTGTGATCCTTAATTTAGGAGGCTCCAGTGGTAAATTATGGCTATATTTTTAAATGACTGTATTTGCTTATCATAGAAGTGATTTTGGTGTTGAGTCAGCCTTTGATCTTCAGTGAGGTTTTGCTGATATGTCCCATCTCTTGTGACAATTACATGACTAGAGCATATAAATCCCTTGTTATGATTAGTTGGCTAGCTAAGCACTTTACTTTTAGGCACTACTTAGCTATAATTTGTATACATTATGTATACATGAATGTTTTTTATAGAATGTGAGCAGTTACGTGTCTCCCCTTTGCAGAAGACTGTTGATAGGATCAAAAGAATGGCTGGTTGTAGGACTCAGGTTCAGCAGAGCAGTGCTACAGGGGCAATCAATCCCCAGCTCTCAATAACCCAGCACAAAACAAGTCTTATTGCATGTTTATGGTCATGCTCAACATGGACATTAATAAGAAAATGCCCATCACACCTACTGGCCAGAAGTTGCATCTTAGCATGTACTGCCATGGTCACCAGGGTCGAGGGGAAACATGGTGGGTTCCATGCTGACCTTCTGCTCACACATCATTGGCCAGATCAAAGCACAGTACCACATCCAACTTCAAAGAGGACTGAGAAAGGCAGACTCAGTCACGGACTCCTAGAAGACCAGGATGACTGTGGGCAGGTTGAGTGCAGGCACTGTTGCTTGCTCTAGATTTTAAAGTGCTTGTGATGTGTTCCAACCAGATATGAATGTTCCACTCTCCAGCTAAACAGAATCCTTGCATACTAAGCTACAGAGAGCCCTTGGCCGTATTAGAATGTTCAGAGATCAGCGGGTAAACCTCACAATGCAAACAGAAGCTGGTGTGCTGTTTGTTTGCTTGAAGAGAACACGAAGAGGTACCTTCGTGCAGGTCATCTCCCACTGACCATTGCTGGTGCTTTTACGGAGTCTTGTATAAAGAATTCAATGTGGGATTCACAGAAAATGAGATCTGTGATTGATTAGTAGTAATGTCTAATATGGGAAAAGAATGCAGAAGTCAGGCCTTTGTCATCCTTGATCAGTTTTGTCTCTTTGATGGAAACATGGAGGCTAATGAAAGGATTTGTCTATGAACAGCCTGACGGGGGAATGGTTTACAAACACCTCTCTTCCTGGCATGCATTCGGGGAGCCTGGCCATAACTTAGGAAGGATTCACCTCAGGACACATGGTTCTGTCATAGGGTACTCTCCTTTGTTGGTCCAACCAGGCCTGGGTATCTTCATTCCTCTTTGGTGGTGTCAGATAACCCAACTTCCCAAAGATGCAGAGAGGAAGCCATTTTTCCAGAAAGACTGCTAAACAACTCACCCAGCCAGTTCTTTCCCAAAATACACACTCCTGTTTAAAAAAAAAAAAAAAATGGAGGCTTATATAATTCTTCAAGCAGCCTCGCCCATTTCCCTTTTTGCCTAGATGCCATGACTGTTACGGTGTGGTTAGGATCTCGGGAAGCTGTGGAGAGGCACATGGGAAGAGTTGGAATCTGAAGCCATACAGCCAGGAGATCTGTGTAACTCATGACGGGCTGGGTCCCATTCGAGGGCTGAACACTTTCTTCAAGATGCTCTAGTAGCCTGGTCGGTTTGGCTTGCATATATTTGCTTTAAGCAGGAGGCCAGTGACTGCAACTCAGAAGTTGCCTTTCATCTGGGATCTTGTCACACCCATTTATGCCTGGGTTAAGGCAGGATGTGACCTGGAGTGAGAACTCTGGTACGTTTCCTCAAATGAGTATCCACTAAGACACTGGCAGCACAGTCTGGACATGCCCTCCTTGCTCTCTAGAGCATTCGTGAGTAGAGGCTGAGGAGATGCACCAGTTGGAAGGAGAGCTAGATTTTTCGCAGGAAATCTCATTATCATAAGGAAGAGAAGGATCTTTCTTAGGGAGAAGGAGTGACTGGAGACTAGCCTAGGGCATGCACATTTATAATATCATTCGGAGTTTATGAAAGCCTTTGAGAGATAAGTCTTATTTATCATTAAATAAGGCTGAGGGAAACTGAGGCTCACTTAAGTTGAAATATTTTGCATCTTCATTCGGGTAGTCAGGGTTCAGGGGTGAGCTGGCCTAACCCCCCACGGGTTTCCTCCGATGTCTTCAGAATCAAGCTAAAGACATCCCTAACTGCCCAGCAATCTGTGTGGGGGAGAGCAAAGCTCATCTGGGTTTTTCTCACCCATTGTTAATCCTCTTTTCTTGGCCTCTGTGCGGAGCTTTCCTGGAATTGTGTGGAACTGTACAAAGGCAGTATACCCCTGCTTCTGCCTGTGTCTGTTCCCAGACTGGCATTCCTCTGTTTAATCTGGAATTCTCCTGGGCAGTGGTATCCCATGGTAGTTTAGCTACTCAGACTGGCCAGAGGAAAGTGGGCATTCTGTTCCTTATAAATACTGTGAGCCACATGTCTTTCCAACTGCAAAAAAACGATGCAGGCAGAGCCCAGGATTTCTCTGGCCGGCATAAATTTCCAGAGTGCTGGTGGCACAGTGCATGCTTTATATTCCGGCAAGTTTGCTTTCCTGATGTCTTCTGATCTTAGGACGCTGCTCCCCCATAGGTCAAGCTCCCTAACCCCAGATACCCTGAACTATAGTCAGGCCCATCTAATAAAGGGAGTGGTAGTTGACCATGAATAGAGAGGGCAGGCTTTACTTACTAGCTATGCAACTCTGAGACACCCATTAAACTTTCTAAGCCTCAATTTCTTTATCTGTAGAATAGGTTGGTAATAATTAGTAAAACCTGCTGGATCTAGACTTGATTCCCGAGGATTTAGGAGCAAGGGAACTTTAGTTTAATTCCCCATCCGTTTCCAGCCTCAGTTTTATCAGCTGTAGAATGGACAGATAACAGTCCTTAGCCGACTGGGCTAAGGAACATGAACAAGGGAACACTCAGGACAACTTGTCATTTGATGAATGCTAAAAATTTTTTTGGATATTCTCATTTTATTGTAATTAGTGCCTGTTTCTCAAGGTAGTGCTGAAGTTCAAACACACCGAAAACCCCAAAATATCTACTGCGGAATGTAGAGCAGAAGACATAGACTCCAAGGTCATGAAAGTATGTGAAGTCTTTGAGAAAGCAGTGATAAGAAAGTAATGTTTCAAGTAGCAGGTTCTGTGCTGGCTGCTGAGAATTAACTAATAAATTAATATTAACTATATTATTATATATATATATATATATATATATATATATAGTAGGCATGCATTCATTGTACATTGTGCATTGTGTTTCATTAAATACATTCCATGCAAGTATGTCATGTACTTTAACCATATTCAGCTGCCATACTCCTCCCCACCTCCATGCCCACTCCTGGTGGTCTCCTTCATTCCTTGAGACAGTTTCATGTCTACTCTCATGACAGACACATAAAAGATTTTATGTCTCTATAAAATAAACCTAGGACCCACGAATGGGTGAAAGCATGTGTATTGTTTGTCTTTCAGAGCCTGACTTATTTCACTTAACATTATGATCTCCAGTTGTATTCATTGCCCAGCAAATGACATGATTTCTATGGCTAAAAACTGCTCTCTCTCTCTCTCTCTCTCTCTCTCTCTCTCTCTCTCTCTCTCTCTCTCTCTCATCTCTGTCTCTTTGTCTCTCTATTTTATCTCTCTCTGTCTGTATTTCTGTGTCTCTATCTGTGTATATCTCTGCTTCTGTCGTGTGTGTGTGTGTGTGTGTGTGTGTGTGTGTGTGTTCCTTTGATGTATATCCAAGAGTGGCATAGCTGGGTCATATGATAGTTTCCATAGTGACTAAGTTTGCATTCCCACCATCAATGAATAAGGATTTTTATATTTCTGTACATTCTCATCAGCATTTGTTGCCATTTTGATGGGAATGAGATAAGATCTAGAAACAGTATTAATTTTCTTTTCTCTGATAGAGTGATGTTAGGCACCATTTATATATTTATTGGCCATGTGTACTTTAGCCTTTGAGAACTACCTATGCATTTCATTAGCACAATTAGTCTTAGTGCTCGGGTGCTGTGAAGAGACCCCATGACCAAGGCAACCATTAAAGGAAAGCATTTAATTGGGGGCTTGCTTAGTTTCTGAGGGTTAAATCATGATCATCATGGCAGAAAATAGACAGGCATGGTGATAGAACAGTAGCTAAGAACTTTACATACTGATTCCCAGGCAGCAGGCAGAGAGAGAGAGAGAGAGAGAGAGA
>NC_034590.1:55424552-55454574 GCF_900095145.1 Mus pahari | reverse complement strand
AGACAGAGATAGACAGAGAGACAGAGACTAGGTATGATGTGGGCTTTGGAGCCTCAAAGTCCACCCCCTAAAAAGGATGAATATAGTGGTTTGAATAAGTTTTTCCACAGATTAATGTGTTTGAATGCTTGGCCCATAGGAAGTGGCACTATTAGAAGGTGTGGCCTTGTTGGAATAGGTATGGTCTTGTTGGAGTAAGTGTGTTACTATGGGGGGAAGCCTTTGAGATCTATGCTCAAGCTCTACCTAGCATGGAATTGTAGCCTCCTGGCTGCCTTCAGACCAAGATTTAGAACTCTCTCAAGTCCGTCTTCAGCACCATGTCTGCCTGCACCCTGCCATACTTCCCACCATGATGGTAAGGGACTGAACCTCTGAAACTGTAAGCCAACCCCAATGAAGTGTTTTTCTTTATAAGAGTTGCTATGGTCATGGTGCTTCTTCATAGCATTGGAAATCATAGCTAAGACAATGACATACCTCCTTCAACAAGGTCACACCTTCTAATCCTTCCCAAACAGTCCGTCAACTGGTGACTAAGCATTCAGACATATGAGCCATTCTCATTCAAACCAGCACATCCATTGTGTTGTTTGTTCCCTTGATATTTAGCTTTTATGAGTTCTTTGTATATACTAGAACCAATCAGATGTATAGGTAGCAGAGATTTTTCTCCTGCTTTTTAAGCCGTCTCTTCCCGCAATCCATTCCTTTGCTGTGCAGAAGCTTTTTAACCTACACTGAAAATGTCTCTGCTTTGTCAGTTCTGTTTCCTGTGCTGCTAGATACCATTCAGAAAACCATCACCAAAAAGAAACACACACACACATGCATGCACGCACACACGCACACACACACACACACACACACACACACACACACACACACACACAGGCATGCACACACGCACACACACAAACAAACAAAAAACCCAGCTGAGATGGCACATACCTTTATTCCCAGCACTTGGTGAGTTCGAGGCTAGCCTAATTTACAAAGTGAGTTCAGACAGCCAGGGCTACACAGAGTAACCCTATCATGAAAAACAAAAAACAAAATAAAAACAAACACCCAACCAAATTAAAAAACACAAAGAAAAGAAAAAAGAAAGAAAACCCTCACTTACACCTAGACATGCCTAGATCTTGAAGTATCTTGCTTATAATTTCCTATAGTAATTTCAGAGTCTGTGACAATCCATTTTCCCAGCACCATTTGTTGAAGAGGCTTTCTCCCTTCCAGTATTTGGTTTTGGTATATGTATAAAAATCCAGGTGGCTGTAGATGTGTGACTTTCTATTTGGTTCTTCTATTCCACTGATCTGGTGGTTTACACATTGTCTGTTTCTGTGCCAGAGCCACGTTGTTTTGTTACTGTGATTCTGTGTAACTCGAATCTGGCATGATGGTGCCCTCAACAGCTTTCCTGAGGATTGCTTTGGGCATTTGGAATAGTTTGATTCTACATGAATTCAAGAGTTTTTTCTTTATATTTCTGTGAAATTTTTTCATTAGAATTTTGATGTGGATTGCTTTGAATCTATGAAATGTCATATATAGCCATTTCTATAATATTAATTCTGCCAATTTGTGAGCATGAGTGTTTTCTTCTTATAGAATCTTCTCCAGTGTTCTAAAGTTTTCACTGTGGAGATCTTTCACTTTCTTGGTTGGTTTATTCCAAGAGAATTTTATGGAGGCCATTATGAATGTTTTTTTTTTAATGGTTTCTAGTTTGGAGACTTTGTTATTGGTACATAGAGAAGCTGCTGATTTGTGTGTGCTGGTTTTGTATCCTGCTACTTTGTTAAAAAACATTGATTATTTATAAACATTTTCTAATGGTGTCTTTATGGTCTTTCACGTATAGGATCATGTCATGTACAAATAAGGATGCTTTAACTTCTTCCTTTTCAATTTGTATCACCTTTATTTCCCTTTCTTCTCTGTTACTATGGGTTAAGACTTCAAGTGCTACACTGAGTGAAAATGTGGAAATGGGCATCTTTTGTCTCGTTTCTGGTGTTAGGGGAAATGCTTTGATAGGTTATCCTTTTAGTATGACACTACTTGCAGATTTGTTGTATGTAGCTTTCATTATGCTGAGATAGTCTTCTCTTGTTTGATTCTTACCATGAAGGGATATTTTATTGTGTCAAAGGTCTTCTCTGCATCTATTGAAGTCATATGATTTCTGTTCTTGAGTTTGTATGATGTTAGAAATGGATTGTTTTATATGTGTTGAACTATTGTTGCATCATTGTATTGAAGCTAAACTTGATCATGGCACATGTTCTTTTAAATGTTTTGCTCAGTTCAGGTTACAAGTACTGAGAATTTATATCTATGTTCATTATAGAAATTAGCCTAAATTTATTTTTTCTTTCTTTCTGTTGTCTTTATCCAGTTTTAGTATCAGAGTAGCCATGAAATTTTTAAAATAATTTTTTATACAATTTATCTTGATCATATTCTATCCCCTCCCCTAGTTCCTCTAAGAGCCTCCCTACCACCCTACTTACCCAATTTCATATTCTCTCTCTTTCTCAAAACAAAACATAAAAATAAAAATAAAAAAATCAATACAAACAAACTAAAAACAAGAAAACCATTAAGACACCAAAAAAAAAAAAAAAAAAGACTAAAAATGCACAAAAACCGTGGAGTCCATTTTGTGTTGGCCACTTACTCCTGAGCATCGTCCCTGCCTCAGCGTAGTTGATATGCCCAGTGGCACTTCACTCAGTGTAGCTGATATACCCAGTGACACTCCACTGGAGAAAACCAGTTTTCCCTTTCCAGTAGGCTTCAATTGCAAATGGCTTCTTGGTTAGGCGTGGGACTTTATGTCTACTTCCACCTTTCAGTGCGAGGATCTTGTCTGGTTTGAACCTGTGCAGGTCTTGTGTTTGCTGTCACACTCTCTGTTTGTTCATACGTGCATCAGTCCTGTGGTGTCTGCATGACATTCGTTCCTTGGAGCCATCCACCACCTCTGCCTCTTACAATTTCTGCACCTTCTCTTCCACATAGACCACTGACCATTGAGGGAAGAGTTTGATAATGACATCCCGTTTAGGGCTGAGTGCTCCAAAGACTCTTACTCCCTGTACACTGTCCAGTTGTGAGCCTGGATGTATTAAAAATAAAAATTCACTTTCTAGTTTTCGGAATAACTTGAGAAGAAAGGCATGGTAGAATTTAAATATTGAGGATTTAGAGATGGTATTCATGATCTCCATTCTCCGTTGGAGCAGTTAAGCTCTTACTGAGACAGCCCCTGATGGCGCGGGGTGAGGATTGTGAATGTTCACACTCAGGATAGCACATGGACCGCTCCATTCTCACTGGCTTATTGTAGTCATAAACTTTAATTCCTATTTTATTTTATTCCTCATAGTTTCATATGCCAATGTTGTCAGAAAGACAAACAGAAAGACAAACAACAGAGATCAGGTTGAAGGATCATGAGAAATGATGACCCTTACTTATATAATTAAGAGCCATGAGGTTCGAAGACTCCAGTAGGAGAGAAGCATGAGAGCATTTGAATTCAGGAAGAGGTTTGGGTTAAAGAGGTATGCAAGGGCAAGGACACTGGCTTGGATGCGTTGCCCACAATGAGTTGTTTTGTTTTGTTTTGTTTTGTTTTGTTTTGTTTTGTTTTGTTTTTTAGTATATACAACCAAGGATTTCAAATAGGGGATCAAACCCAAGAAGTCATCAAGAGAAAAGTTGAAAAGTTTTATTCAGAAGAAGGAATGCCAGGCTCCTACTTGGGGTGTGACGTAGGGAAATGTGTGAAGATGGGGCCAAGGTTGATGTACAAATCCTTTAGCTCTCCTCCCTTTTTTGGATCACTTAGATGTGCCCATGAGTCAACACTACAAAGCTCAGGTTGACAGGAGATGGAGCGTGGAGCTTTACTGGGGGAGAGATAACTCTGGGTAGCAAATTCCTAAAACAGTCTCCAGCTGTGCCTTTCTGCCTTCTCTTGGGATTACAAAGAGGTACATGTCAGAAATTCTTGGAGGCTCTTGAATTTTGTAGAGACCACCATAGAAGGGGTGGCTTCCAGCTGTCACTGAGTGCTCAAAGAATGGCATAGACACTTTTCCTTCCCTCCTTGGTTATTGATACTTGAGACCCTAGTTCAGGGATGGGATTGCTTCATTTACAAGTTGAGAGAAAATGGAAGTGTGCTGACACGTTCCAGTCTTCCCTGGATGGAATCTGATAGTACCTGAAGTCATGGTACATCCACTGGCTTTGATGGATGTTCCGGTTAGGACAGAAACCCTATGGATGTTCCTATACACAGATGCCTGGCTGCATAGGGGTCTTCAGTTGATGCATTTTCCAACATCCTCAATGTTTTGCCCAGAGCCAGACCTCTCCAGCCCTTCGAACGGTCTTTTGGTGACATGCATGCCTCTTTCTGCTGCTGCCCCTTAGGGTCACCACCTCAGAGACCTTGCAGGAAGTGAAGGTGATGGATGGTTGTATGATCTCATGGTGTTTTGATGGTCCTCTCATATGTACAATCATAGCTCTGTCCCTTTCCAAGCCAAACCCAGCCTGTGCCAGGCAGCAGGTCCCCGAAGCAGGGGGCCAAGTTCCCCTGCTCAAGTCTCCCCTTCAGCGCCTACCATCTGGCTCTCAAGCAGATTCTGTTTTCACAAGCCTCTGCCTTCCTTCATTTTCCACAGCGGGACAGAAGAGATTATGGACAGACAAGCCAGGAGCAGAAAGCTTGGATCTGACTTTAGCAGAGTCATAGACTTTGACATAGTCCCTTGCTGGGTGATGGTGCACATGATAGAGGAGTTCAGTGTTTGGAGAAGCAAATACAGCCGCTTGGCTAATGGCTTGGCTTCCTTCCCCTCCACATGTCACTTGTAGCCTAAAAGGAAGCTATTTTCAGTCTGAGAACATCTCTGCCCCCAGTGTGGTGCCATTTGGTTCATACTCTATGACTGACTTCCATCTGCTGCCACAGAGAACACCTCACTTTGCAGCCCCTCGAGCAGATGGCCAGGAGGGAGAGCCAAGTTTGGGAAATAGGCAACCCAAGTGAGAACATGGGCTGTGGAGTTGAGCCTCATAGGAGCTACCGTGGATGACGTGGTCCTGACAAACATTGTCTAATATTTCTAGGACTAGGCTATCTTATCCACTAAAGCATCAACAGCCAAAACCCAATTCTGTTTTACACTGAAGGATGGAATGGGAAAGAATAGGATTCCAGGAAGGAACTGGAGAAAGGGGCTGTCATAGTTCCTTGTTGAAATGAGAACAGGCTGCGGGTGTTTCTTTCCCTAAGAGTGTTAGCTTGTGGGTTCTTGCAAATGTCTGAAGCTAAGTATGAGACACACCATGGATTAGGCTGGCTTCAGGTGCAGTGGGACTCTTCAGATGGCGAGCGAGGAGAAAAGTGTCTTCTCCGGTGACACCTCTGCTGTTGACTCTACTAGGGACATTTCCTGTGGCAGCCTAAGGCCAGAACGTAGGACAGGGATGAGGACTAGAGTCCCTCCCCATAGCTATAGAACTCTTCTAACATATTCCCATAGAGCCACAGGCCAAATGTCAGAGCCCTCCTTCATCCCACAGACCCCAGAGGTCCACTCCTTTCCCGTCTGTAATCCTGACACCACCCATGCTATCCCCAGACCTCCCCTGTCCTGAACAGACGTGAGGTGGCCTTGTTCTCCCATCTCAATCCTATGATAGGTTCCTAACAAGCCAGATATCGATAGATCTCAATGGGTTTATTGATTGCTAAGATGTTGAGGGAGGCCCTAAGCATGTCCAGTGAGCTGTGTCTGATTGTACCTGATTCCCCTTTCTCAGATACAAGAGAACAGTCCCACTGTTATCTACTCCAGACCAGCAACTTCCCACCCTGGAGTGTACAGTGCAGGCTCTTCCCCCAGTACTGTTCTTGCACACATCAGCAAATTCCAGTCTCCTGTCTTCTTACCAGGAGGCAAAGCATTATATCTAGTTTTACTAACTCATATTTCATTCATAGTTGGAAGAACTCCTACTAAATGGCAAGGACATAGTTTGAAGAACTCCTACTAAATGGCAAGGACCCATTGGTTTTTACTGTTGATCCCCTAAACCTTCTTGAGTTAGCCAGGGTCCAAACTTCATTTTCAGGTTCCCATGTGATTGGGGAGCCCATTATGACAGAGGCTCACCCTTCAGAAAGGGATCTTCATGAACCCAAGAAGAAGCAGGTTCTTCTGAAAAAACAGCTTTGATCAATTTGGGTTGAGACATAGAGTGTTCTGGAATGTTCTCCAGCTAGTGATTTATCTGTGAGTCTTAACAATAACTTCCATCTCCATTTAGGTTAATGTGTTTTCTTCATTAGCTAAATAGCAGCAATGAGCTCCAAGACTGTTTATATGTTTTATCTCCTGGGTTTTCAGGACAAATCTGAACTGCAGGTTAGCTTAGTCTTGGTTTCTCCCCTGATGACAAAGAAAACCACTGAATGTGATATACCATGTACCAGGTGGCCACCTAATCACTACAGGATGCCTATGAGTTTTGTGTAAAATCTCCTCCAGTAACTCTCTCTGAAAACCTATATGGGTATCACCATCAATTTACAAATGGAAAATTAAATGATGTGGTGAAGAACTTACCTGTATCAGGGTAAGATTTAAGTTAACTCCAAGGCTCCACTCCTCAGCTCCACCCTCAGTGAGGCAGGCATTATTTTCTCCTCTTATTCTTGGAAATGGTCATAAGAATTTCCAGGACAAGGCTGGGCTGCGAAGGCCCCTGCCTGACCTGCTATTTAAACCACTCCAAATGCTGAGCACTTGCCAAGCCACAGAACACATGGCCGAGGTTCAAACAAGTAAGCTAGGCCATTGCACTTTTCGTTAGCATCTGGGATGAGAACAAAAGTCTCCATCAGCCACTCTGCACTGGAACCAGAGCACTGACTTCTGCCTGGCCAGAGAGCTCAGGTATCCTTCAGGCCAGAGCAACTGCAGGACACGAGGGGACTTTTCAGGCTTTGAGGGTGCTCCTTTCCTCGCTGAGATCTGTGGGCAGTTCTCCTGTGGAGCTTTTTGGTTGCTCCATGACTTGACCGTTGCAGGCTATCTGAAGGTGCATGTAATATGTTCAGTGCTGTGCAAACACCTGAAACACTAGATAAGTGTGGGGGTTGATGCATATTATTATATGCATTTTGAATTTCTTACAAAATTCATTTCTTGTCGAGTATATAGGTTGGGTAATTTTGGTATCTGCTCAGGTATTCTTTGCTCCCAAGGACCCTGCAGACATTCTCATGCATAGTGGTCTCTTATAGAAAAACACCGAACAAGTCCTAACAGGGAGCAAGCATGTTACTTTTGTGCTGGCAGTTAGGGAAAGACATGCCCATGGGCCTGTGGTGTGGAAACATGCTGATAAGCCTCAGTAGAAGGAAAGTCAGAACGAAGACCTCCGTCCATTCCTTCTTCTGTTCCTTCACCAGGCTTCTAAGAGAGCAAAGATAATGCAGCCAATCACCAGGCCGGCCAGTCTGCAATCTAGCTAAACCGTCCTCGACTCCCCTCATCTTTTGGTAGAGATGTAGACAGGAATTTGCACCATCTGGCAGGATCTCTAACAGGCAGCAGGGAGTGAAAAGAGGTATGATCAAAGGGTTAAAGGAGAGAAAAGAAAAGGGATTTCTTACTAAGAGAAGCACTTGTCCTAAGATTTCTTCAGAACGCAGACCCTAGGAACTTGTTCCAAAGCTGGATACGAAGGTTCAGTCCAAATATCACTGCTTAATATATAAAGGCTATAAACCATTTGGGTTATCATATCATCAAGCTTCTTAATTTGAAAGATGTAGCTTGATTGCTGAACCTCATATTTTAAACAATCTCTATATCTTATTTTTTTGCAGAGTGACTCAACTCCCCTCCCCTCTCTCTCCAGTCAATTATCTCCCTAGTGACATAAATAAGCCCTTTTAGACTATTCAAGAAATTCATGATCTAAGCAAATGACAGTAACTTGTCGGGGTATGGGTGACTTCTTGTTTGTCCCAGCCTGTGTTGCAAGTTCCAGCATGAAAAATATCTGTAATAGATCATATTGAGTAGCACGTCTCCACAGGAGTGGTGTTCAATAGATTTGCTTCATGCTTCCAAGATAGTTGAATCCATCTAGGTCTGAAACTGAGCAGGTGTCTACAGATTGGAATTACAGTCTGGGTTCTGGATCACCCTTGCCTTTTTTTATTGAGACATAATAATTATACTTATTTATAGAGTATGTTTTCATATGTGTACATGTTGAGATTAGCCAATGTTACAGAGAGTCAGGGAGAATAAACTGTCATCACACAGCAGGGAGAATGTGGTTGACAAGTACTTAGAATTCTACAATGTTTAGAAAAAATGTTTTAAACATTTAGTCACAAAGAATTAGATTGATTTTTTTTTTCTTCTTCTTCTTCTGGGAAACCCAGTCCCTTCTTCTTCTCCACAGACAACTGTTGATGAAGTTATAGGCGCAAACAGTCTCTTGGCAGCCACACTGGAATTCCCAGCTGGACACACATATACATCCCATCACTGCCCCAAACCTTCTGTGCTCTCTAAACGGCCCAACCTCATAGAGCATGTGCTATGATCTAGTTATCTTCATCCCTGCCTCTAAATGCTTGCGATTGCCTGTGTCCTTGGCAATCACTTGGTTCTCAGCGGTGAACTGGACTCTCCTTTTATTTCCTTTTGCTACTTGAGCATCCTATGGTGTTAATCAGTTGCTGAGCCACCTAAATCTCTGCTGTTTCTTGAGGGTGCATCTGTACTGCTTCCCTACCCCCTCTGCTCAGTCCCTTACTTTCACAGCCAGTTGAGGTTCATTCAAATGCCACTGGTTGTTCCCATACTTCTTGGGCTACCTTGCCACTACCTTTGGCACACTTCAGGTCTCTAGTCCTCAGACTAGTCCTGTGGAATTCCACCGTAACCACAGAAGTTTCTTGGGTATTTTGGAGGAAAACAAAAGGCCAGCTGGCCTCCACCCAAGTTCAAGCAAAGTGGGTCTCCTCTTGACCTGTAAAGTCTTGGGAGGTTGTGAGGAGTTATTAGAAAGAGGTTGTGTCAACTAAACACCTCCAGAAAGTACTGGACTTGTACATGAAAAATGGAGAGGCTGGTAGACCACTTTCTTCATGAAAGTTTCCCAATTATCAGTTCTCTCAAAAATCTTCAGGCTTTTCTCTAACAGAAAAGTTTGCTTTTCTCTAAGAGCCTCTTATAAACTCATGCATCTTAACCCAGCACCCCAGAAAGCAGACTTGTGTCTGTGTGTATATATGTGTGTGTCTTTGTGTATCTATCTGTGTGTGTTTGTGTGTGTGTCTGTGTGTGTTATATGTGTGTGTGTTTGTGTATCATTCTGTGTGTATCTGTGTGTGTGTGTTTCTATGTGTCTCTGTGTGTGTGTCTGTGTGTTTATGTGTGTGTATATGTGTGTGTGTCTTTGTGTCTCTCTGTCTGTGTTTGTGTGTGTATATGTATGTGTGTGTCCCCAGTGAGTGACATGTCTTGGTCCTGGTCACACCTAGCCCAGTGTTCATGTTCTAAGGGGATCTGGGACAATTTTGCCTAGAATCCTCTTATCTCTCTCATCTGTCTGTGGTCCAGGTTTCTAGTCTGTGCTTTCACATCCACCACCAAGCTTTCTTGTTCAGCACTCCTGATGTCAATTGCTCAATTAGGTTTCTTTCATATCTGTCTGTTGAACCAAGTTCAACTTTCTGCAGTAATTACCACCATCATGGAAAGTCCCAACTGAAACTGCAATCACAACTCCTAAGGTGGCCTGCTGGGAGGCCATTCTTACCCCTCAGGTGTCAGCCTGAGAGCAGCAGGGAAGAGGAGTGGGGAATCCCTCAGTCTCGGGTGTCCTGCTGGTTCTGGATCCTCTCCTCTGACTGTTCTGCCACAGCTGAAACCAGTACTCACTCAGGATGCTGGGGCCCCTCCCTCCTATCTCAAAGGCAGATTGAATGAGATGGGCCCCATGAGATCGCCTTTATCGAATGGGCAATGTAATCCTATTGTATGTTAAGCAAGTGCTGAGTCCACAATGGACTCCACACCCCAAGCCTTCCACATGGCTTAGGAAGTTATGACGCAGTGGACTTATATCCTGCTCAATTTGATAAGCATGGCACCATGACCCCACTCTCCAACCTGGAGGATCTGGTAGGTGTGGTAAAGAGGTTGGTAGCCTTGAGAGGCTAATGACAACTCTGGGAAAGAACTAGGCTGAGGTGTAGGTAGGAGGTGAAAGAAACTGTCTGGAAAGAGGGTAAGGCCTGGGCAAGGTACTAGGTTCTGAGAGGCACACTGATTAGGCAAAGGACAGGCTGCTGGAGTGGGAGGAACAGCGGCCTGTTGGCGACATCCAAGAAAACTGAAAAGTCAGACATAGCAGCAGTCACTTCAGAATGACCCATCTCTCCTGGGAGGGTAGAGGAAGGAGCAGGAAGCAAGGATGTGAGGAGCTTTGGGAGGGGCAGCTGGACCTGGGCTAAGCAGGCCACCTTCAGTCAGGCAGCCGCAGCTGGACCAGGAAAGAATAGCCTCTGTCTAGGAGTCCCATGTGGAGACAGCGAATGCCAGATGCCTTCAAATAACCCCATACATTAAAGTTCAAAAGTCAGGGCTGGAGCTATGGGCTCCCAGAGCTCTGCTTTCTTATCCTGGCCCCTCTCCTTACAGATGCCCAAGTTCTAGGTGTCAGAAAGTTTTAAACTAGGAATGTCCTTAAGCTGACCACAAGGCACAACTTGTCATCAGTCTTCTCAGAGAGCTCTGGGTGCAACTGATGGTCTTAGGGCTCCCTCCAGGTCAACTGGAGCAATTTGGCATTCCCCAGGTGGGTGTCTATATCCTGAATCCTGAGAAAGGTAGCTTTAGACTGAGCGACTGAAAGAAAAGGAACCTGACACAGGCATTTCCTGGCTCTCATTCTGCTGTAAGCCTCACCTGCTCGGGCCTACAAGACAAGAATGTGCTTAGGAGAGCTCGCATGCCTAGCATACACCGCCACAAAGCCCTTCCTTGTCGGCCAGCTTTGATTTAAAAAATCTGGTTGGAAGCTTTTGCCCTTTCCACATTTAGCACATTTCCGTGGGTGCAAGCTGGTATTATTAGAGTCACGGTTGCAAGTAGTGAACTCTTTGATCTGTGTTGTTTTCAGGTTACTGTACTGGACACTGCTCCAAACTGATGTAGCTTTGAGTTCAAGCAAAGTGTGGGGGTGAGTGTATGTGTGTGTGTGTGTGTGTGTGTGTGTGAAAGAGAGAGACAGAGACAGAGACAGAGAGAATGAGAGAGACAGAGACAGACAGAGAGACAGTGAGACAGTACAGAGGGATGGGGGGTGGAGAGGGGGAAGGAGAAAGTGGAAGAGGGTGAGAAGGGAGGAGAGAGAGAGAGAGAGAGAGAGAGAGAGAGAGAGAGAGAGAGAGAGAGAGAGAGAACACAAACTTATGTAAGGCATTTCCAGTTCCATTTAATAAATGCTTTAGTCCGAAAGTTGGTAGAGGCTGCACATGTATCAACATCAGGATTTAGTACCTGCAGTCACGTGAGGTCTCAAAGAACCACATGTACTTCACTTAAGTTATCTCAGAATGAGTTAATGATGGTCAAAGTGCAGCAGGTTTGCAGAGAACTTGGCATATGTGAGTGCTTTAAAACTCTGCAAAGTTCACACTAAACCCTAGATACTCCATGGCTGCCCAACTGTCCCAACACTCTGATTTTCAAAAGAAGGAATATTTTTCCTTTCTTTTTTTAACTTATTATTTTATTTTATTAGATATTTTCTTTATTTACATTTCAAATGCAATCCTGAAAGTTCCCTATACCCTCCCCCCACCCCTGCTCCCCTACCCACCCACTCCCACTTCTTGGCCCTGGCATTCCCCTGTGCTGGGTCATATAAAGTTTGCAAGACCAAGGGGCTTCTCTTCCCAGTGATGGTCGACTAGGCCATCTTCTGCTACATATGCAGCTAGAGACACGAGCTCAGGGGGTACTGGTTAGTTCATATTGTTGTTCTACCTATAGGGTTGCAGCCCCCTTCAGCTCCTTGGGTACTTTCTCTAGCTGGGGACCCTGTGATCCATCCAATAGCTGACTGTGAGCATCCACTTCTGTGTTTACCAGGCACTGGCATAGCCTCACAAGAGGCCGCAATATCAGGGTCCCTTCAGCAGAATCTTGCTGGCATGTGCAATAGTGTCTGGGTTTGGTGACTGATGATGGGATGGATCCCCGGGTGGGGTAGTCTCTGGATAGTCCATCCTTTCATCTTAGCTCTAAATTTTGTCTCTGTATCTATATCCTTTCATGGGTATTTTCCTTATTCTAAGGAGGAATGAAGTATCTACATGATGGTCTTCCTTCTTGGTTTTCTTGTGTTTTGCAAAATGTATCTTGCTGCTTGTGGACGTTGTACATCGTGGTGCGGAGCCTAGTGCGCACCACGATGTACAACGTCCACAAGCAGATATATTGGATATTAGTCCTCTATCAGATTTAGGATTGGTAAAAATCCTTTCTTATAAACCCAGGATGTGGGCAGCTCAGCAGGGTCAGCTGCTTTGGTCATGTTCTGCTTCAGTTGAAAAGCTGGGGTTGGAAGCCTCTGAGGCTACTCAGTGACTGGCAACAAGAGAGGCTGGCTCCCCACAGAAACCTCCTGTGGGCTACAGTGCCCTTGCCATGTGTCTGTCTGGCATTTTCACCGGCATGATGGCCGCAATTAGACTATGAAAATGAGGCAGGGGAAGTGAGGAAAAGGAAGAAGAAAAGAAGAGGAAAAGAGAAGAGGAAGGAGAAAAAAATAGAGCCCCTCCCCCCAACACCTGCTGGTCTTACCTCCTCTCACAGACAAAAGATCATCACTCCCACACCTGCTGGTCTAACCTCTTCTCACAGACAGGAGGGCATCACTTCAGTTCACTGGTTGCTAGAATGAGTTAGTAGGCTGCAGAGTGAAATCATGTCAAAAACAGTCCCCTGCAAACTGAGTCATAGACCTGGCCCGTGAGACACATACCAGCATTGGAGTGGTCTTAAGACCACCACACCTGTTTCTAGTCTTCCTTGGAAAGCTAAGTGACCTAGTGAGACTAGATCTGAACAATACCTGCCCGAGCACAGGACCTAAGAACTCTGGTTCATCTGAGACCAGTGTCACTCCTACCTCCTGGCTGTGTACCTGGCCCCTAGACCCTCAAGGTCACAGTCAGAGGCATCCTGCAGCTCCCCGTTTGCAAGGGCTTCTCATTTCGAAAAGTTAGAACCAGTCTCAGAATGTGGTAAAATTTACCTAAATTAATTTTTTTCCCTGGAAACTATGACCCTTATCCATATGACATCCATAGGTTGTCAGATACATGGATGGGAGATGGGTGAGCTGGAGGTCTGTGCTATATGACCCTAGCTTGTGTCAAGTTGATTAAAAAAAAACTAGCCAGCACATCTGACCCAAGATAGCAACCGTGGGAAGACTGAGGGACCCTATTCTAAAGTAATTTTTAAAATTAAAATGAACAATTTGGTAGAAAACGGACAAAGGCTTGAAGAGAGTCTCACGGATGAGAAAATTTCAAGGCCTGTGAAGAGCTCCCTGCGGCACTGGGAGATACATATTCTGACCATACTGAGCCACACAGTGTACAGTCCAAAGACTAGTGTTCAATGTCAGGAAAGACTTGGAACAGCCGACCCTCTCCTCACTACCAGTAGGGAGTGCATAAAGGTACTGCAGCTTGGGAGACAGCATCCATGACAAGCTGAAGCAGGATGGATCTGATGCTCACCATCTGGTGATGCGATAAATAAGAGGTACTTGAATAAACAGTGGCAAATAATTAGTCTTCACTTTTTTTTTTCCTTCAGGATTGTTTTCATGATTCTGAGAATAGAACCCAGGGCAAGTGCTCTCCACTGAGCTATGTCCTAAGATGCTCACAGATACACCCTGATTGCCGTGACACTTGTGTCACATAGGTAATCCAGGCAGACATGAAGAGAGACCAGGGTCAGGGCCCGGGGAGGAGTATCAGCAGACTGTGTTGGTAGAACCAAGACATGGAGAACAATCAGGGATTCCCAAGCAAAGAAGAGGAGGGCTGCATCTAGCACAAGAGTGGAGGCTCCATCAATGTGCCCTTGTGGGTAGCACTGTCAGGCCGGGGTCACAGTGGCCCTGGGTGGTGTTGAGCCCTCTGGGGACAGTCGATCAGTGCTCTTGAGCCCACGGAAGAGGCTGAGGTGATGGATGTGTGTGGAATCTGCCAGTCAGTCTTTAACAGTCTGAAGCTCTGGGGTGTCTCAGGAAGTCTTGGAGCACACGTAGCCTTTCTTTTTATGGATTGGAGTCGTGATTGAAGATCTGTGTCTGCGCACCTGTGCACCTGTGTTTCTAGAATGTGTGAGAAGCTGGAGGTCCTTGCAGGTTTCCTCTTCCTAGGGGACTGTGGGGAGGTTGCTTCTGTGACCATCTACTCTCTCACTTCCCACCACCTGTCCCCACCATTGTCCATAGGTAGGGCAGGTTGGACCCTGTTGTGCCTCAGCTTCAACAGTATTTTCTCTTTTTCAGTAATCATATCCGTAAAATTTAGGTGAAAATGAAAAGATCCACACTTTTATTTTTAACTGGCCTTTTCAAATGTTAAGTGATTTGTTGGGAAACATCAAAATAGGTCATGTGTAACTTGGTCTGCTCATAAAAAAACGGCCCTCATGCTTGGTATATTTAGAGAGGGGAAGAAACTTTTTCTTTGTAACTTTTTGGTTCTTTTTTTTTAAAAAAAAAAAAAAAACCAAAAAGTGCCTGGAAAATTCCTCCACCCTCTCTACTGCTGGTGGTTTTCCTGGCCTCAGAACTCTGGTATGGGCTCCTGTTGTCCTGACTGAAGAGGGAGATACAATGAGCTCTGTGGGACCTGAGCTCTGCCTCTCAGTAGGCGTCCTGACAGGACTGAGGCTGCTAATGGCCAGCGTGGCAGAGTTCCGAGACTGAAGTGCCTCCTTTTGTAAGTAGTTAGGTGGTAATTTAAAGTAAATTGTTTTGACCACTCTCTGGCTGTCCTTGTAGCTTGTATTGAGGTTTCGTCCATTTGTAACAAAATTGGCTTGAGGGGCTGGGGAGGTAGCTCAGTCAGCAATGCCAGGAAAGCAAGAGGATTGGAGTTCAAGCATTACACCCACTAAAAATGCTGGCAGTGGTGCTGTATGCTTATAACCCCAGTGTTGAAGGACAGGTAGATGCCAGGAGTTCAGTATCCAACCAACAGTGTCAAGTCAGTGAGCCCAAGGTCCCCAGTAAGAGACCCGTCTCAAAGGACAAGGCAGATGGCAGTTGAGGATTCCACCTGAAGTTGACCTCTGACCTCCACACACATTGTGCATTAACAACACACACAGACACGCACTCCAAAACACAAGTTAGAACCCAGCTTGAGACCCATCTTTAAACACATGCATCCTCTATTTCCCTCTTCCTTCCAGGGTCTAATCCCAGCTTTTTCCTTCTCCTTTTCCCTCAAGCTCGTCTCCAGTGCTCACTCAAGACAAAGCCTTCTTTTCCCTGCCAAGTCTGGTCTAGCATCAGCTCCATACCCAGACTTCTACAGTCTAACCAACAGGGTGTTCAACAAACATTCTCTAAGGACCTCAGCTGCAGAAGGCATAATGATGTTCTGTAAGAAGCCAGAATAGTAGACAGTAATGTGAGGACCAAACTTGAAAACCCCTAAAAGACTTTCTGAGTACTTAAGAGGCATGGAGCCCTGTTCTAGAAACATTGTCTCTCATCTCTCTAACTTTTATTTACACCATCCTTCCAGGGCAGGTCCCTTCCTTGAAGATACATTTAGCAGTTTCCATTTCTGCAGTTATTGTGAAAACAGGATCCAGGGGGTATGTCTTCCTCCAAAGGCTGAGGAGCAGCTAGAGCTACTAAACCCTCAGAGCAGTCCTGAGCCTTCCTGGCCATTCTGTGTCTGCCTGGAACCATCTAGAAAACATAGAGTGCCTGGCAGGCACCTCAATATGCACATCAGGCAGATTGTTGCCATGCAGATCCTGGGATACACAGGAGTGTGACTGAGATATTGAAGGGTGTCAAGAGTGAGGGGTGCCGCTTAGAATCATATAAGCAAAGAGACTCCCCAGGCTTTTCTGGAAGAGCTGTTTAATGTGGCATGACCAAAACGAATGCCACAGTTTCATCACGCCAGCCTGGTATGGAACACTTTGTAGGTCATCAGCTTGTGTCTGTCCTCAAAACATTCCTGAGAGGCTGCTGGAAGGAAACAAAAAAACCAAATAAGAGCTGTCTAGATTGAAAGCCACCGAGTTCAGTCAGTGAACCTCTGAGCCTTGCCGCGCCAGGGAGTTGAGCTGGCTTGCTGGGACTCCTGTGCTAAATATTGTCATATGTTTTCTTCATCCTCGTCTGCCTTTCATCAAGAGAAAGTGCCCGGATATTGTATTGCATCAGAATCAAGCAACCTTGTATTTATTTAGGGACACTGCTAGTTCACGTTTCTTGTTATTCAAGATGCTCACGTGCGGAAGCAAAGCCATCCCAGATGAGCTGATCTCATGGTATAGCCAGGATGGTGGCTGATATCATTCATCCTACCAGGAGGTTTCACCTATACCCGCAAACCCTCCCCTCAGTTTGTGTTTTTTCTTGTGAGTCTTCTCTTGTTTCTGTCTAAGCAAGACCCATTTCCCCATTCTGTTCCCTCTAGCTGCACCAGGTCTCTGCAGATTTTCCCTGGTCCTTGCTTCTGGCTCTCTGCTTGTCCACATCCTAACTATGGCTCAAGTTCAGGTGTAATGTTCCCATTCTCTGCTTCCCAGCAGCAACTGGTTGGATTAAACTCCTTGGTAATGATGTCTGAAGCTTCAAAGTTCCCTTCTCAAAGTTCTCCTCTGTGTTTGTCTGCAGTTCACATCCACCTTGCTTATGGAGAAGCCCTAGGACATCTTTAATGGCCAAGGCCATCCCAGAGTCTGTTCTGCAGCACACTCAGAACCATAGAAGACACTGGCTTGTTCTCCTTGGATGGAAAAGGAGGGAATTCCCATTATGTTCCCCTGAGATCAATAGGTTGGGCAACTAGCTTCAGTGTCTCAGCAGGGAAAAGCAGAATGAGCTTTCAACCTTAGGCTTTCCTGCCCCCCAAACACATGCTCCCTGCCCCTGTCCCACTCTCTCTAAGTGACTGGCATGTTGGACCTCAGGTATCAGAGAGTTTGAGTCTTGGGGTACCTAGCACTTACCATCTGAGGATAACCAAGTCATCCTGATGTGTGCAAGGCCTCTGAGGGATGAGAGTTGGAACAGCCAGGGTGGGTGGGTGGGGGGTGAGGCTGAGGCTGAGGCTGGACTGTTCTGCCTGGCAGGACAGAAGCAACAGTGAGGTCACTCCACTCTTCAAGATATGAGCTGACCTGCCTCCTAACAGGAACCCTCTATTTTAAGGAGACTTGTCAGAAGAGAAGACTCTGGAGTCACACGTGTGTGTCTGTGTTTCTCTGTCTCTGTCTCTGTCTCTGTCTCTGTCTCTGTCTCTGTCTCTGTCTCTGTCTCTGTCTCTCTCTCTCTCTCTCTCTGTGAGTGTGTGCGCGCGTGCACGTGTGTGTGTGTGTGTTTGTGTGTGTTTGTGTGTGTGTTGGAGCCCTAACTAAAGACTGAGTTAAGGGGCTGGGATATACCTCAGCTGGAAGAGTGCTTGCTGTCATGCAAGAGGCCCTGGGTTCCATCCCCAGAACCACATAAACTGGGCACAGCGAGTCTGCATCTACAATCCCAGCACTTGGGAGATGAAGACAGGAAGATGGGCTACAAAGCCCATTTGAGACCAGCCTGGGCTATGTAAAACTGTCTCAAAAAATCAAGAGTGAATTAAGACAGACAAGAGAAATTTGTCTCACGTTAGGGAGTGATGAGCGGGTATCTTGAAGATCTTGAAGGCTGTGGCTACCCAAGGAAGTCAGCTGTAAAGTCATGCTATCCCCAGGCTTTATGAAATTCTCCCACCCTCATCTGGTCCTGCAAGAGTGCCTGAGGAATGCTTCTGCTGCTGCCTATTAGGCCAGACTTCCCACTGTCCTCTGCTCAGCCTATAGGGTGAGCATTCAGAAAATGCTTGTTTATCTTTCTGTTCCTACAGCATCTCTGCAGCCCAGAGGTCAGCTGGGCTCAGGGCTAGGCCAGATGACTGTTCTAGTGCTGCCTTAATGGGATATGAGCAAGTGCCCAGGTGGCATTGTCATGGAAACTTGCACCTACCTACATTCCTGGGGACCAGTGCAGCATCGGGCTAAAGGAGGCGGTGAGTGCCGGCTCTGCCCTTCAGGTGCTTATTCCTCTGGTTTTTTGTCAAGTATTTCTGAAGTCCTACTTATATGTCATCATGACACAGACTCATTACACCCCCCTCCCTTTGTCTTCCCAAGTCTTCCCCGTGGCTGTGGAGAAGCTTGTATGTAGCTGTAGAGAGAGAACTGGGGGTAGGGGTGTCTAACTCATCCAAAATCATCCAATGAGGAAAGCAAGGTGGGACTTGGGGACTTTGAGTTGAGCTTTTCATGAATTCTGTAGTGTTTTAGGGTCCCCCAAACACGAAAGGGAAAGAAGACCACGAGTTCCCAATTCTAGTGGCAGATGGACAGCAGAAGAGGGACCCCATGCAGAGGGAATTATGGGAAGGCAGAAGCCAAAGAAGCCAGTATTTGCAAGGGCCATTAGATGTTCCTGGGAGCTAAAACTCTGGTGGAGGGATGGGAACTCCAGGCCAATAGGAGCAGAGATGACTCTCTAGTCTGTCCTGCTCCATGAGAGGAAGGTTGGACTCTTCAAGCTGCCTGGCCCAGTCCTGCAAGTCACCCTGGCCTGTGGGCACTCTCCCACCTCTCTGAGCCCTGCTGGCTTGACAGCTCTGCCCTTCTTCTTGGCTCTGCCTCTAGAGCTATGGCAAGGCTGCTGTTAGGAAATATGTGCTTGGCTTTTCTGGAAACTTCTTGAAGTCGGAAAGGAAAGTCTGCCTGCTGGTTCTGAGATGGCTTCCTTGCCATCACTGACTCCCAGAGGAAGTAAACAGGTTTGAGCTCCAGGGAACTGCCTGGGATACACTGCTCAGATTGTAGGGTGCCACCAGCCTGAAGTGTGGGCAGCCAGCCTGAGCCTGCAGTGCCCAAGTGTTTGCCCAGGTGCCCTGGGCAGACCAGCCTGGGGCACGTGGGGGGGTATGAGGGGGCACTGTGGCCAGAGGAAGAGCCCTAGGGTGTCCAGGCCAGGAAGCTAGATGTGTTTGATGTTGCATTAAAAGTCCCAGAAGTCTTCCTGGAGGGCCTGAGCCCCGTGGTCAAGAAATAGGCAGCTTAAAGGCTGCCTGGCTCCCCACTGTGGGGCCACCATGCTTCAGCTTCATTAGCTGACAAAGCCACTCTGTGTCCTCACCAGCTACAAGCAGAGGAAGGTATGGCCTCTCTCCCAGCACCAGGGACCTTGGCCAGGGGTGACCTGAAGGTACCCTCTCTCTGCATTTCCCAGAAGAGCAGCTATGCCCAGCTGAGGTAGCAGCTGCAGTCCCTTCCGTCTGACAGTTGCTGGAGCTGCAGATTTTCCAGCAAATCTGGAACTCCAGAAATGTGTGTGAAATTTCTCAGTTGCGACAAATTCTTACAAACAGCGCTGTAGGCTGAGCCAACCACATCTGCAGGCCAGACTCTCCCTGGGTAGTGAGTTAGTGACTACCGTGTTCAGCTTGCAGACACTCAGGGCCCCCATCTAACCAGTCTCCACGTCAATAACGGAACATGGAGGGAAGGGGAAGAATGATTGAGAGAGACTCCAGAGCCCAGAGACAGCAGAGCAAGTGCTCTTCCACTCTCTACAAAGGGAGCAGAGCACTTCCTGTGTCTTGGTTCTTGCTGTTACCTTGACACAAGGACAGAGGGAGGCATCGGGGGCATCTCTCTCTCTCTCTCTCTCTCTCTCTCTCTCTCTCTCTCTCTCTCTCCCTTCCCTTCCTTCCTCTCATCCTGTCTTCTCCCTCCCCTCCATCTATCCATCCATCCCTTCCTCCTCTCTCGCATTTCTAGTCTTAGTCTATATCACTCCATTGGCTTGGTTCACAAGATATATGTAGAGCAGTTCTTTCTATCTCTGTTATCCCCTTCTCTGCTCATAGTTTCCTCTTTCCCAGATCCTTGGTAGACACCTGTGCCCAACCTCTAAAAGGTATTGGCCAAGAGTGGCCAGCCAGTCAGTGCAATTGGCCATATCAGCAGGGAATCAATGGCAGCATCTCATGGGGAAGGGGGAAGGGAAAGGCATAAGCTCAGATGGAGTCAGAAGTAGCCAGCGACTCTTCCTAACTGGCCATATGACCTTGAGAGAATTACCAAATTTCCTAATCCCTCATCTGTAAAATAGGGCATCAGTTCCTTCTTGGTCATAATCACATATGGAGATGAATGGAAAGTGCCTAGCATGATTCCTGGAACAGATTATAAGCTACACTGATTGTCTTAGTTAAGGTTACTATTGCTGTGGTGACACACTATGACCAAAGCAACTTGAGAAGGAAAGAGTTTATTTGACTTATGCTTCCAGATTATAGTCCTTAATTAAAGGAAGTCAGGACAGGAATTCAAACAGGGCAGGAACCTGGAGGAAGGAACTGATGCAGAGGCCCTAAAGAAGTGCTGATTACTGACTTGCTCCTCATGGCTTGCTCAACCTGCTTTCCTGTAGAATCCAGCCCAGGGATGACCTCATTCACAATGGGCTGGGCCCTTCCAAATCCATCACTAATTAAGAAAATGCTCTCCAGGCTTGCCTACATCCTGATCTTATGGAGACATTTTCTTAATTGAGACCCCCCTCATCTCAGATGACTTTAGCTTCTGTTAAATTGATATAAAGCTACCCATCACACTGGTGTTGCAAGTGTCTTGAACTCCTCTTAACCCAAAACTCTTCCCAAAGACACAATAAGAGGTCTTCAACAACCTACATGGAAACTCATTTGGGTTTTCATCTATGCCAACTTCTTCCTTTACTTAGGTGTGTGTGTGTGTGTGTGTGTGTGTGTGTGTGAGAGAGAGAGAGAGAGAGAGAGAGAGAGAGAGACTGTTGTATCTGTCTGTGCATCTGTTTGTCTGTGTATGTGGGTCTATGTCTATGTCTGTGTGTCTGTGTATATCTATGCTTATGAATGAATATGTATACTGAGGCCAAAGGACAATATCAGCTGTCATTCCTCAGGTGTCATCTACCTTGTGTTTCAAGACTATTTCTCTAAGTGGCTTTGAACTCACTAAGTAGGTTAGACTGGCTGGCTAATGAGCCCCTGGGATCCACCTGCCTGTCTCCTACGTGCTGAGATTTTAACTGTATTTCCACACCTGGATTTTTTTTTAAATGTGGAGTCTTAGGGATTAAACTCAGATCCATGCTTGTAAGGTGAGTGTGCTGTTCTCTTGGTCCTTTTCTTAGCCTCTGAAACTGTCCTAGTCATGTAAAGGCTATCAGCTAGGCCATCAGCAGTTCCTTATCTTGGCTGCTTTTCATTCTTTTCTCCCACTGTTGACCTTCTCCATTCCCCAAAACCCTTTTTTGTGCTACCATGTTCACTGGTACATTAGTCAATAACTCTCCACAGAAGTCTTGTCCTGCTGGGCAGCAAAAGGCAGACAAACAGATAAAGGTTGAGGAATTTGAGGATAAAGGGAAGTCTTGGTTCTGGTTGGGTGTAGAGAGGGTTACAATCTTGGAGATACTGGAAGGAGACTTGAGAGAAGATAAGATAAAAACAAAAAAAAACAAAACAAAACAAACAAACAACAAAAACAAAACAGGAAGTAAGAAGATGAATTCCAGAGACCTGTGGAGGACAGTGTGGAGGATGCTGTGATAAAGGAGGTACCAGGGATGAGTGTGTGGGGAGAGATCCAGGAAGCAACCTAGTTTTTTCAGGTTACTGTTCAGGCCATCAACTGAAATTGAAAGCAGAGGAGAGAGTTTGGTTCATGGGGTGATGCCCTGGATTGGACAAGATGGCTTTAGAGGTTGAGACGCACAGGAGGCTGGTAACCAGGACAAGTCTGGTGAACCAGTAGAAGAACACTAGGCATCTCCATAGCCTGTCAGGAAAAGTACCATGCATATCCCACTGTTCTGGGTTCTGAGAGTCAGAATGAAGAGAACAAGGAAACTAACAGGTCCCAGGGCTTGCAACTAGTAAGTAGAGCTAGGCTGAATCTCTCACTCGTCTAGCCTTGTCTGTATCCAGCCCACACATGCTGCACTCCCGTGAGGCTGGATGTACTTACGTTCATTCAGCAGTCAAAGACACCAGCCCTGAGGAAGCCCCTCTCACCTGTATCTCCCGGCCCTGTGCGTGGCATGGAGGGCGCAGAGTGTGAGTAGGAGCAGGTGTGAATTTTATAATCCGAAAGGTTTCCTCCTTACCCCCACCCCCCTTACCCTCTCACTCAGTTCCTGGCAGTCCAGCCTAGGCTCAGGAGAAAGGCCCCTTATACACTCTGACAAGAGCCAGGCACAGATGATTTAGAGTCTGCAGCCACGAGAGAGAGAGAGAGAGAGAGAGAGAGAGAGAGAGAGAGAGAGAGAGAGAGAGAGAGACTTATAACTTTATAGATGGCAAACCTAAGGCAAGGAGGCGGAAAAGGAATTACCCAAGGCTTCCCGTGAACTTGAAACATGGCCAGGTGAAGATCGAAGACAATATTGGGAAGCTGGCCAGCCATTTATCTCCAGGAAGTATGCCACCAAGGCCTTTGTCCTACGGCCATGCTAATGGGTCCTCACTTCACCCACTGTAGCCTAGAGAGCAGCTGGTCAGTAGGCGTGGACTTCCTCCTCCTGTGACCACTCTCCCTTTTGCAAGACAAGTTGAAACTGCCCTGGGCTTCTATGCCCAAGGCTTCTACCCACCAGCCTGTATCGCCTGGCAACATATGCCCTAGGATCCTTAGTGCATCTGGGGAAATGAATCCCAGGCCAGAAAAAAAAAAAAAAAAAAAAAAAAAAAAAAAAAAAAAAAAAAAAAAAAAAAAAAGAAAAAAAGACCATTAAAATAAGCAGAATGCCAGGATGGAGGGGGTGGGAACAGCTGCAGTCCCCTTCCTAAGCTTAGGTAGGTTACAACTCTGCCTGTTCCTTCCTCTCTGGGCTTTTTGGATGACCACAGCCTCCATGGTATAAGAATGCTACTGAAAGCCACCCCCAGGGTGACTCACAGGCTGTGGCAGCCTAGAGAGGAATTTCTACTCAGTTCAGTTGGAGCTTTTTAAAGCCAGTTGAACCCGACCAGCTGCTGTACAGGACACCCTTTATTTCCTGTGTCCCTACCCTACCTCAATGCCTGTAGCTCCAGAGTGGCAGGGGTTTGGGTGGAATGAGGAGGTGACTCCCAGACATTGGAGATGTTCAGAGATGCTGAAGGCTTCTTACTCATTCTAGAATCCAGCAAGGCACGGACGGAACCCAGACAAATGCAGCCTCTGTTGGGTGAGCAGGACACAGCATTAGAAATATCCTCTAAATCGCCTAATCTAGAAGCACTTATTGGGAAGTGACTTTAAACTGATATATGGGTGGCATGAGATTACAGTGTAGAGACCTGTTATTAGTCCCTGAGTCCCTGCTAACATTCACCTCCCTGCAGGTTCTGGTTCCCTGGTCTCTTTCTCCACTCTCCCTCCATGGTCTTTGTCTAGGGAGGACAAGTGTCCTCCCAAAACATTTTTCCTGGACTGATTTTAGCTTGGTTGAGTCTAGGACACCATACACTCCAGGCTTTAACATTCTGTGTTGACTTTGGCAGCGACTGTGGGGCAGACAGGCCAGGACGGAGGTGGAAAGTCTTGTAAGTGAGCTAGACAGATTCACCAGGCGGGGCCACATTGAGCCAGAGGAAACGGGAGAAAACTGAGCCTAGAAGTCTTGTGCAAAGAGGCACCTGATAATTTGTGACGCAAGCAGACATTCCAGGACCTGCTCTCCTATCCAGAGCTGGGAGCGTTCCCTGATACACCCCTTGTACCCACCCTAGCTGCAACTCAGTCTGACCCTGTCCTGGGTGTGCACATCCTCTACTAAACCCACCTGATTCAGGGGGGCAGGGCTTCTATACACACCCACATGGATACAAGTCCCCACACAGACCGTTAATTTACTTTAGGCCAGACCAGGTGGCAGAAGGAAGGAAAGACCAGAAAAAGACCATCAGAACACATTTTCTTTCTTTCTTTCTTTCTTTCTTTCTTTCTTTCTTTCTTTCTTTCTTTCTTTCTTTCTTTCTTTCTTTCTTTCTTTCTTTCTTCTTTCCTCTTTGTTGTCCTAACCCTTCTGTAGCACCAGGCCCATAGGCATTCTGCTGTGGAGTTAGATGCACTCCCCACACCCCCCAAAACTCATACACAGAGTTCAGAGTGTGACATACATCTTCAAGGCCATGTCAGCCACTTATTTTGCCCTCTCTTCTCCTGGCCAAGTGCATACTATAGGTCCTGCAGGTAGCCGTACACACAGGCCTCTGAATTCAGTCCCTTTTGTCATACTCTCCATAGCGTTCTGTGGCAGAAACTTACTGTGTCACTTGTTATTCATTTGTTTTGGTGATTGATTGATTGATGTTATCTACCCCCCAGGAAAGTGCAAGCTCTAAGAAAACAGAAAACACAGCCCATCTGTTAGATACTGATTCCCTAGGGCCAAACCTAGTGCTGATAAGTGGTAGGTACTCTATCAATGATTCCCAAGTGAGGAGATGGGGGACTTTGGAATGTGACCAAGCAAAAATTAACCTTGATTCAGCCGTTTACTTCCTGGCTGGTGGACAGTCAGCATACTGAGCATCATTCTTTCCCACGCAGTGAGAAGAGTTACTCACCAGGCCATGCCTCCGAGAGGGTGTGGCAATGCATGTAGACCACATGGACAGAGCCTAGATTCGCATGATGGCAGTAACTAGAGTGGTCTCCAACAGTTCTCATGGGCTGCACGACACCAGTCCAGCCCTTATGATACTCTTTCTCATCCTTGAGTGACAGACAAGACCACAGCTTAACAGAGCCCCAGGGACTTGTCCAATGGAGACTGGGAAAATGACTAGATATTTTTTTCCTGACAGCTTTACTGAAATGTAATTTGAATCTATAATGCCTTCACGTGAAGTGTGTGATTAAGTAGTTTTTGTAGAGGGTCTATTAACTGGCACCAGTGTAATCTTCTTTTAGGACATTTTGTGTCCCCAACTTAGCAGTCATCTGCTACTGTTGCTTTCCATTCACCTCTCCCCAGTGCTTGACAACCACTTAGCTGATTTCTGTGTCTGTCACTTTGCCAGTTGTGGACATTTCTGATAAATGCGTCAGAATCAGACAACATGTGGTCTTCTGGTCTCTCAATGAGCATGTCTTCAGGGCTCATCCTTGTTCAAAATGTATCATTACGTTGTCCCTTTGTCTGGCTGACTAATATTCTAGTGTGTGGAAAGGCCGTATTTATTTATCCATTCACCAGTTGATAGACATCTGTGCTGCTTCTGTTCCTGGCTGTTGTGAATGATGAATGCCTTGTGTAAAACTTTACCTATGTAAAAAAAAATTTTTCCCATGGGCAAAGATTTCGATTTCTCTTGAGTTTACATGTAGGAGTAGACAGACATTCAGGGTCCTGTGATATAACCCACTGAGGAAAAGCCTGACTGTGTTCTGAGGTAGTTGCACTCTTTTCCATTTCTGCTAGCAGCAGATGAAAGAAGCCTGAATTTGAACCCAGCTTGAACTTTCATGCTGGGTGCATGGCCTCTGAGTTGTTCATTTTGCAACACAAGCTATAGTTGCAGGTCAGGTACCTGGAACAGCTTATTCATAGGCTTGAGACCTGGGCCAAGCCTGTATTTGGAGCCTTTTCCTCTCGCTCTGGACCCTCACAAGGCCTGGCTTTTCTCTGGGGAGGTGAAGATAAACCTAAATCCCTTGTCAAGGACATATCTTTTAGGGGTGTTTTCTTCCAGTGGGGATCAGCCTAGGAAGGGTGAACCCAGAAACCCTAACAGCCTGGAGTATGTCAGGACAGAGCCACTCAGCAGCTGTGGCTGGCAAGAAGGTGGCCCTAACTGAGCAGGTGGTGTGGCTGGCTGGCAGCCAGGTATGGCAGGTGGACTGCCTGCCACACGAAGTGCCAGACAGCAACTTCAAACACTCTGATAACATCGCTAGCCTGAAGGTGTGGGCTTGCCTTTAGATAGGAAGGGGCTCCTGTGAAGAAGAAGGGGTGTGGGAATTTGCACCCCAGAAGCAGTTGACCTTGATGCTGTTAACACAGAAACAAGACCAGGGTACAGCCTCTAAGTCAAGGCCAAGGCTAATTGTGTCTGTGCTCTCAGGCTTCAGGTTTCTGTGTTTGTTTGAGACATGCTCTCATTGTACAGGCCCCCCGCTAATCTGGAATTTTCAGTGTAGATCAGGGTAACCTTGAACTAGGACTCTTTAAAGTACATCTAACCTTCCTCTTTTTTTTTTTTTTTTTGGTTTTTTTGAGACAGGGTTTCTCTGTGTAGCCCTAGCTGTCCTGGAACTCACTCTGTAAACCAGGCTGGCCTCAAACTCAGAAATCCACCTGCTTCTGCCTCCCAGGTGCTGGGATTAAAGGCGTGCGCCACCACGCCCAGCTACACCTTCCTCTTGAACCTCACCAACTCCTGCCTAATCAACATCTATGCTCAATGGCTGTGCCATGGTTCCCAAGTGAGGAGGGACTTCCAGAAGCTCACCACTCTGCCTTCTCCTCAGCAAGGGCTCCGTCCTCTGTTTCAGCCGCAAAGCCTGAGTTGACCTGCTACCTCTCTCTTCATCAACCCTGCCCGTGACATGGGCAGTTACTCGCCCTGCCAGTGATCACAGACTTCCTAGGCCAGTAACTCCCCAGCTTCAGCTTGGTAATGGGGGCAGATGTGAGGGACAAAGGAATCAGAGACACCTGGGGTTTCTCTTCCTGTGAAGGTTGTGTGTGGTTAAGAGTGATACTCCTAGAGACAGTTGGGAGAAAGAAGGGACACAAGGAAGGGGGTTGTCTCTGGGTGTTTATCAGTGAATCCACAAAAATAGGGCTCAGTAAAATATGCCAAAGTAGCTGGGTGGTGGTGCACACATTGAATCCTAGCACTGGAGAGGCAGAGGCGTGCAGATCTCTGGGGTCAAGACCAGCCTGTTCTACAGAGCAAGATCCAGGATAGCCAGAGCTACACAGAGAAACCCTGTCTCAAAAAGTGCTATACCTGTGTGTATATCAAAGGAAGAAAGATATAGGAATAGATGGGAAGTGATGCCAGGCAGAGGAAATACTGAGTCAGGACAGAGACAAAAACCCTCGAGGGAGGCCAAGTCTGCTTACTTCATGTGGAGGAGCGATTGCACAGATGTGACAACCTCATGAAGAACACCCTGTCTGAGCCATGGGTATCTGGGCGGAGCCAGCTTTGTGGCATTGGAGTAAGAGTTGGAGACAAGGATTGTGCACTGGAGTGAATCAGTTGGCAGTATAGGTGGTTGGAATGCTGGCCTGTATGGACCAGTCTGGCCAGAGGAAGTGTAGGTAATGCAGAGTGTTCATGACAGGAGCTAGGTGGGGGCAATGATTCCCTAATCAGGCTTGATTCTATGTTTGGAGACTGTTAACAGCATCTTCATTCAGTGGTCACCTGGGGCCAGCCAATCAGCTGAGCCACCCAAGGTGGTACTAATTCCTGCAAGGTTAGGGGTCTGGGAGGGGAAGGTGACAGACAGTCTTGGATCCTCCACCAGTCTCTCCACTGCAGGACTAGAGGCAAGAGAGAGGAAAAGTGAGGCACGCTGCTGTCTTCATCACTCCCTGGGTGAGACCTTGGTCCACTGATCTGGGGAGCAGTAATTCTGTTCTTCGTCCAACAAGTATTTGGTGAGTGTGTGTTCTAGGCCAGATCTCAGATGAGAGAGGGGGGTGGGGAGAGAGAGAGAAAGAAAAAAAATAAGACCTTTAGCCCTTTAGTAGCCCACTTAGCAGCATGGACATCTTATGCAATAATACCCCATAATAACAGAAACAAAAGGCAAATGCTATATAGGATGGGAGTGCAGAGCTTCAGTTCTTGTGACTTCAGGCCCCCCTTGACAATTCTGATAACTCAGGCACAGACCATGTGCACAGAAGGCTTTGGTAGCTGATGGGCCATCTGTGTAGGTAGGTCTAGTTGGGTCCACGCTAGGGAGTAGAGGATGACAGGTTTTGAGGGGTGAGGCTGGGAATCATTTGGGAGCCACATGAAGGCCCTCCTGTGGTACTGACATTTTAGAAGGATAAAAAACCCTACGACCCACCATTGAGAATGCTCGGTGAGGGGAGGGCAGTGCAGGTGACTTAGTCACGAGATGGCAGGAGGTATCTGTGGAGGCCACTGCAGACTCAGAATACAGAGCCTGGGCTAGAGAAATGAAAAGAAGGTGAGAGGTCAAAGGTGGTAGTACAAAGGTCACATGGGATGAAGAAGGTGCAGGGTAGGAGAGACACCTGAGAATTTGTAACTGTGCTAGTGGAATTCTTAGTTCCTTTTATTGAACTTTGCTCCTGTCTCTGTTCTGATGTGGATTCCAGAACACCCTTCTAGATGTCTGAATAGCCTGGGCATAGCCCTGTGGTCCACACCCTCTGCCTTCTCTGAGTTGGAGAAAATGCAAGAGCTTGAACAACTAATAATTTGGACTCTAGGATTCATGCTGAGTTTGTGTAAACCACTTAACTTCTGAGGTGTAGATAAATCTCTCTCAATAGCCAGTACAGTGAAGGCCCCCTTACCAGAAAACTACTTTGAAATAATCTTTACTTTTAATCTCTTTCCTTTGTTTCCTTGGAGAAGAATGAGTGATAAGTAGCCACTGGTAGAGGTTTTTTTTTTTTTTTTTTTTTTTTTTTTTTCCTCCTATGAAGCACAATCTCTATTGATATAACACGGGAAACTTTCTGAGCCAACCTGGCATTTCCTCTGCACTGCCTTCCTTTAAACTGAGATGTGTTTTTTTGGTTTTGTAAAACAAAACAAAAAACAAAAATAAAACAAAAACCAAAAAATACCAACCTTTGTCCCTAATCTAAGTAAGTTCTTTTATGTCGACACATTCGGAAGGGTTGTCTCCCCTCCCTTCATCCTATGTCAGGACCCTGGAGACCAGACAAACAAGGTGGGGCTTAGCTCATTTTTAACCCCAAAAGAGGAGGAAGACTTTGTGCTGTTAACTTTCTCAGTTTATTTGATTTTTCTCCCATCTTTGTTCTGATGTGGATTCCAGAACACCCTTATAGACATCTGAGTAGCTGTGGGCATCGCCCTGTGGTCCACACCCTCTGCCTCATCATCATGCATCCTCCCAGGTCATCCAGGTGACCCTGGGGTCCTGCCCTTGGATACAGAATGAGTCAGAGAATCGCTTCCTCTGTTTTTACAACACGTAAAGCATGAAAGACAATGAGGCCAATGCACACAGGAGTGACTGTGGAACAGGACAGAAGTCCAGGCAGAAGTCAGACTGTCCTTAACGGGTGAGGGAGTTGGGCTCTTCTGGTTGCCAGTAGAGGCATCAATGTTGGCTGCCTTCAGCCAGCATACATGTTAGAGATAGTAGAAGGCAAGGGCTTATCCTGGAATCAAAAGCCACCATAAAATGGGATTGGGGTCAGGATAAAAATGACCACTCGTGTTCAGTTGCTAAAAATCCTGGTCTAGTAATTTTACTAATGGGAGAGTTTTCCAAGTCTCCAGGGTTGACCTGGCTACAGGAGGCAATCCTACAGGCTCTCACTTCTGATGGCTACGGGAGGCAATCCTACAGGCTCTCACTTCTGATGGCTACGGGAGGCAATCCTACAGGCT
>NC_034590.1:55419511-55424527 GCF_900095145.1 Mus pahari | reverse complement strand
ACGGGAGGCAATCCTACAGGCTCTCACTTCTGATGGCTACGGGAGGCAATCCTACAGGCTCTCACTTCTGATGGCTACGGGAGGCAATCCTACAGTCTCTCACTTCTGATGGCTACGGGAGGCAATCCTACAGTCTCTCACTTCTGATGATCTGAGTGCAGACTTTGCTCAAGGTGAAACCTCTGATGCCCCAGAACCCCTAAGAAAGTGACTGGCTCGGTATCAAGGTGTAGATCTCAGAGTAAAAGGTGGGGTACCCTGGGAAAGAGATGCAAACAGAGAGATTAGATAAAAAGGGTCTACACACACTCTAAAGGCAGCTCTGTCCCTCTAATCTTGTGTCCCCACCTCATCCCCCAGGCTCAGACACAATGGTGTCTGTATGCACCGAGCAGCTAAATGAACAGGTTGAATTTTATGGGCCCCACATTTTTGTAACAGTTGAACGTGAACAATTTCTTTTTGTTCAATATAATATGCAAAACATGTGTTAACCAGAACTGAGGTTGCATTTTATTGAATTTTCTCTGTGAGACCCTTGAATAAGTCAAGGGTTCTGTGGGGCCCCCACTCTCATGTTTTATGCCTCCTTTATATTGGCAAGTGACTATCTGTTTGTGTGCTACAAAGTGGTGTTTCTTTTTTTGTCTTGTTTTGAGACAGTGTCTTGTGGAGCTCAAGTTGGTCTCAAACTTATTATGTAACCAAGGGAGACCTTGAACTTCTAATCTCCTAGCTCCAGTTCCAAGGGTTGGGGTCATAGACATATGCCACTCCATTGCTTTATACAGTGCTGCGGATTGAACCTAGTGCTTCATGTGTGTTAGGCAAGCAGTCTGCCAGCTGAATTATGCCTCTAGACTACAAAGTTCTATTTTGATGCACTCACACATGGTGGAATGATTATATCACAGTAATTGGCAAAGCTCTCACCCCAGATGGGGCAAGGAGGATCTAAGGACCAGGCACAAACCTCCAGTCAGGTAGGAGGAATACTTTGGGCATTAGTAGGTGATTTCTGACGGCATGTATATTTCAAAATCACTGAAGGAAACGATTCTAAATACAGCTTCAGAGACTTAATTGCTGTGGCAAACAGAATCAGGAAAAGGCTAGAGTCAGGTGAGTCTGGTCACCCATCCTCTGGACTTCTGCGGGCTAAGTGACAATGCCCTCTTCTCTCTGCCAGGATACCCATCCCCTCTCAGTGAGGAATAACTTTTTTTCCAGAAGAAGCTTCTGGAAGATCTTGGGCAACGCAGTCAGCTTGGGTTAAACTCAGGCCAGTATCATAGACCTTTTCTCAACTCAGGAAGTGTAACCAGAGCAGAGGTGGGGACTATGCCTGCTGCTTGGCCACCATTTCTGGCTAGCAACCCAGCATGGGCTGTAGCCTGAGGGCCTAGGGGCTGCTTCAAGCACTTGGTAGACATTCTCCTTATATTTCAATCTCAGTACCTTCTCACAGGCAGGGAACTTGGGGCTGCCCTCTACTATAGTCAGTGCTCTGATTTTAGAGGCCATAACTCTCCCAGAGCATCTTGTTTTCAGTAATTATGAACACCAGTCATTTCTCTGAACATTCAGAGAATACAGCTGATGTATGCTTGGGCATACTCAAGTGCATGTGCGTGCTTGTGTGTGTGTGTGTGTGTGTGTGTGTGTGTGTGTGTGTGTGTCTGTGTCTGTGTGCGTGTGTGTATGTGTGTATAAGTATTTTCCTAAGCTGACTCCTCCCCATCTCTTGTCTTTTAATTCAGGATCTCACTTTGTATCCTGTGCTGACCTAAAATTTACAATTCTCCTGCCTCTATCTCCTAAATGCTGAGAATCTAGATGTGAACCACCACATGTAGCTATTATTTGAAAGTCTCCCAGACCATCCAGAAGGCAGAATACACTAACCAATTTTTGTGCTCAAGTGGATTCTCAGCCGGGAAACATGAAGGAAAGTGGTAGTGAGCATAAGGGAACATGGGAGAAAAAAAATAAACCTGAAAGATAATTTCATAAAATAGTTTGAATACTGCAGTTTAAAAGGAGCCCATGGAAATTTCCCAGACTCACAGAGCTGAGTGGCATGCACTGGGTGCAAGCTCCCACCTATTAACAGGCGAAGTTCCTCCTCCCCAGGTTATTGAAGCCTTGCCATGTGCTCTGCTGGATGCCTCCCAGTCAAGTGAGGATGCTTTTTTGACTCCCAGGACCTCTCAGCTGAGGAACCTGGAGAACAGAGAGGCGCAGATGCCAATCTCACCCCTTCCCATGTATGCGATCTTATTTTCTGTGGCTTCATTTTTCCATAGAAAGCCATGGTCCAAAACTGTCAAGAAGAAAATTTAGGAAATACATAATTCATACATTTAAAATTGAACAACACACCATGAGTCGAGTGATGATATCTCAGGGCATCCCCTTCTTTCCTGCCCAGAACTTTCTCTTAAGTCTATGTATCCACACTATGTTTGCTGTTAGCCTCTTAGGAGCCATGTCAGTTATCACTCTGTTAACATTGCATTAGAGTGCTTGTGTCCAAATGACCCCAAAGCTCCCTTTAGTGTACCATGTACACACACTTTGGAGCTGTCTGTGGTCCCTGGCATCCACCTGGAGATGTGGCCTGTACCTCCCATGGACAGGCTGTCTACTATACCTGGATCTGCCCAATCTGGCCCAGTTAGTTGTGGAGTGGATCTGAACCAAGAATGCCTACTTTCACAGCATCTTAACAGTCTATTTCAGTTTTCAGAGCAAATCTACACTCTTTTTTAGTCCCCAGTATTACTTTATGGGAATTGTCTAGAACATCAGTACCAAAGCCACCATGTGGCATACGTAGTATATATGTGCACAACTGGCTATGACTTAGCATGAACTCCTGATGACACATGCAACAATATCTCTAAAGTGCATTGGGTGTGAGCAGTCTTGCACAATGGGCCACATGCTCATCTCCGATACTCTCAGCTGGAGAATGGTTGCCCTCTGTGAATAGACTAGACTGGGCAAGGGCCTGTAGGAGCTTACTGGAGCAACAGCCTTGTTCTGTGCCTGCGTGGGACTTTGGTTAGTAGGCACAATATATTTGCCCAAACTCAATACACACATCCTTCAGCTTTGCGTGTCTCATTCACATGGATGAATTTTGAACTCTAGTGTACAATGTGCATATCAAACACATTAGAAAGGCAGTGATTTCTTCAGTCTACTTGGAAATGCATCAAAGAACTAAGGTTGACTTTTGAATGGATAGAAACATGGATAAATGAGTAGTTAGTTACATGAGAGATCAAACAGAGCAGGGTGTTGCTGGTAGCAGGGAGTTATGGATCAGTAAGATTCACTGTAAAGTGCTTTAAAGTTGCCTGTGCATTTGAGCATTCTCACAGTGGAATTTTGTATTGATAAAGAAAGCAATTATGTGGAGCCCTGGTGTCTCCTGGTGGCCAGTCAAGGATCCTGGGACTTGGAATGGGCTTCCACAGGCAGGAATTTGTGTTCTGCATTTTCCAGTCACAGCTCATGATCTTAAGCAAGTGCTAAAATACCAAAGTACATGTTTCCCCAATGAAGATAAGGCTGAGGCCCAGAGCCTTGCGATTTCCAGCCATGCCTTGCCAAAACTCATTTTCTTCTTGAGAATGTGGGTGTTTGTTGCATAGCCCAGGGCTCCGGGTCACACCTGAGAAATGGGATGAAGGTAACACAGTAAGCCAGGCTCTGAGAGAAGCAACTGGTTCTCCAGTAGAGCTCTTGCCTGCTGGCTTCCTGTTGGTGTATTTGGAGTAGCAGGAAACCACAGTAGTTATTACAAATAAATAACCCAGTAAAGACAAGTCTCTCAGATCAAAGAAGGGCTGTGGGTCCAGCCTGAGCCCAAAGCAGGCATGCCCCCTTGGCACCTACTGTGGCCAGGGGAGGAGGGCGTAGAAGGTCTATCTGCTGTGCAAACATTCCCTGTCTCAGCCCTTCCTGGGTTTGTGAGAGCCTGAGAATAGCAGCCTGGAGGAAGGCTGGCTCTCTGAACTGCTGCCAGGCCTGCTAGGCTAGATCTGCCTCATGGCCTTCCAGCCTGCCTGCCCAACCCTACACGGGCCAGCTGGAGCTTCTGGTTATATCCCAACTGGAAGAGCTCCTTTGTGGGTGATTGTCTGCCTCAGAACTCTCAGGGGATCCCTCTCTCATCACCCCCCCCCCCAGGGACTGCTCTGACTAGCCTTTTGTCATATGTGTGGTGACCCTGGGAGCAGGCACGATGTTGGGGGAAAGGCAGGGAGCAGAGAGGTAACATGAAAGGAGCCTAGACTCTTCCCGTGGCACAAGAGGAGGTAGAAAGGTGTCTCTGGGGCCAGCAAGTTGAAGTTTGCACACTTCAGTGTACACAGCCACTGCTAGAAATTGCCTATCAGTGGCCTGGGCTAGGACCTCTCATTACTCAGAAGCTTGCAAGTGATGTGGAGGCTACTGGTTACAGAACCACATTCTAAGTAGCATTAAAACTGTCTATGGTTCCTCCCTGCATGAGTTCACACATCCTAATCAAATCCATGATCATAAACTATGTCGAGTGAAGAAAGCAATAAAGAGACTACTGAGGCCAGAGTGGGAAGGGGGTGTCCACAAAAGCTCCCCAAGAACAGGAGTGTGCACTGAGCCCCCAGGCTGGGGGTGTAGGGATGGGGAAGGATATTAGATATTGGGGAAAGCATAGGAAAAGATCCCAGGGGAACACTGGCTTGGCATCTCCAAAGAAGTGTCCAACAGGCCAATAGAGCTGGAGCAGACGTGGGTGTGCGAGGAGAGTGGAGAGCAGCCATCAGATCTGATATAAAATGCCACGATTGTCCCTGGCAGGTCTGTGGAGGTTGTAAAGAGGTGAGAGTTGGGAGTAGGAGGTTAAATAGATAGTGTGGAAATGTCTTTCCTTTCCTTTCCTTTCCTTTCCTTTCCTTTCCTTTCCTTTCCTTTCCTTTCCTTTCCTTTCCTTTCCTTTCCTTTCCTTTCCTTTCCTTTCCT
>NC_034590.1:55390962-55419016 GCF_900095145.1 Mus pahari | reverse complement strand
TCCCTTCCCTTCCCTTCCCTTCCCTTCCCTTCCCTTCCCTTCCCTTTCTTTTTTCCCCTTTCTTCTATGGTGTTGGCAGTTAAACCTAGGGCCTTGCTTGCTGGGTAAGTGCTCTACCACTGAGCGATGCCTTTAAACCCTTTAAAATTCGATTTCATTCGGGACAAGGTCTCTAAGTTACCTAGGCTGGCTTCAGACTTGCAGGCCCACAGGTCAGGACCCACCTACTGTGGTGACAACACTGTTTTCTTTCTTTCTGGGGTGGCCCACATCTCTTGGGGACAGGCACGCTGCAGTGTGGAAAAGGAAGTCTTTTGTCCCTGTTTTATGAGATCAAAGAGACCTGGAAGAACTTTCATCTTTGCTTTCCCTTCTGGATCCTCACTAGTTGGGACCGTTTCCATAGTGAATGTCAGAAACACAACTCAGATTGGCTTAAACAAAATAGAAACTTTGTTGCCACGTGTAATTGAACACCCCAAGGATGCTATTAGTTTCAAGAATAGTTGGATCTGGATGTTCAAGGCTTGTTCTTTTTCACCCCCAGGCTCTCTGCTCCCCTGTGCACATGTCACTTTCATGGTGTAGAGGCTGGCACATGCCAGCCACTGCAGGATGTGAACCTGTATCCCCAATAACTCCAGCCAACGCCCCCTTTCTTTATTGGGTTATCCGGCAATCTCTGAATAAGCCTAGCCATCAGGAGCGCATGTGGATGGCTTAGCCCCACTCAAACCCATGAGAAGAATCAAGAGTGCAGAGGGGAGTGCAGACAGGCCAGCCAAGCCCCCAGCATACTCTGGGAGCCCAGAAAGCCTGTGGCATGGCAGTGCTGTCTTTCTACTTCCTCTTGGTCATGCTCCTTCCTGCCCAGATCCTTTACCTCCCTCACACTAAACACAGCATGTCCTTCCATCAGCCTCTGAGGCTTCACATTAATCACCATCATTCCAAACGGTGTCTGGACCCTCGTCTGATGAAGTCCTCAGGCCATGCTCACATACTCGCCCAGCCCCTGTGTGTGTGTGTGCGTGTGTGTGTGTGTGTGTGTGTGTGTGTGTGTGTGGAGAGAGAGAGAGAGAGAGAGAGAGAGAGAGAGAGAGAGAGAGAGAGAGAGAGTCTGTTTGCTCTCCAATTTCCTCCCAGCAGCATTCTGATTGATTTGCTTGTTGGTTGATTAGTTTGTTTATGTTTTTGGAGACGGGATATCTAGCCCGGGTTGGTCTTAAACTTGTAGTAATCCTTCTAATTGAGGCTGCCGAATGCTGGAACTGCATGTGGTGAGCCTGCTATGATTAGCTACTCTGTAGTGTGAAGGATGCCCAGTTCACAGTATAGGTATCCAAATTCCATCATGAGCCCTTTCTGTGTTTAATAGGTGTCAACCCTGTGACGGCTGTATTACACACAGCTCACGATGATGCCGGGACTGAACTGAATTGCAGGACACCTGTTAGTGTGTACAGAGACCTGGAGACTTGTCTGGTGTGAAGCCCCCCGGCATATTCGGTAGCCAGTGGTATCAGTATAGTTAAGGGGAAATGCTTTTCCTTTATTTTGGTAGAAAAGAAAACACTCTTCCTTTTCACTGTGCCTCCGAGAGAGCTCCGCCTATGCCAATCATCCAAGGGTCTGGCAGGGCCACAAAAGCCCGAGGCTGGGCCATGCCCAGGAAGCAGATCTCTGGGAAGTGAGAAAGAGACTGTAAGCTTGTCAGGTCTACACTGTGACCGCTCCCACCACACGCATCCACTCATACCCATTCTTTCTTGTTAAACACTCACACACCCACTACACCTCATCTCCCCCAGACCTCTCAACTCGTCTGCCTGCCTTCCGAGCCCAAGGTGTGCTTGCCTCGCTCTATTGCCATTCTCCTTCCTCTAGTGGGGGCAGCTTGAATGATACTCTTCCCAGGCATGGTGGATCATGAATAAGCTCAGCATTTGGGAAGCTGAGGCAGGAGGATTAACTGCAGTTTGGGGCCAACTTAAGATGAGAGAGTGAGGTCTAGGCTAGCCTGGGCTATAGAGTAAGACTATCTTGAACAAAGCTAACTTAGTAGTAAGCAACACCTACTCTATCCTTCATCATACAAAAGTAGCTTAGATGCCCAGGACAGAACTGTGCACAGAGCCTTTAGACACAGCTGACTTTCTTCAGCTGTCTCTCTGAAAAAATTTCCCTTCCCATGTGTACTGTGTGGGCTGGAAAAACCACTTCCCTGGACCTACCACATTCCTGCTCTCCCCCAGGGTCTAGATTCAGTTTTTAGCACGGCTCACTCAGGCCTTGTGATATACTTACCATGTTTTTGGAGACATTTCTCCAGCAGTTATTACAGTCAGCATGGGAGCCATAGGTGGAGCATGGCCCAGCACAATGGCAAAGGCACAGAAGGAAAACAGCAGCCGACAGGGGAAATGCCTCCCTAGACCATAGAATGGATTGCACACTAGCCAAGTGGGTCTCGGCATCCCACAAAGATATCGTTTCTCTGACATGCCCAGTTCAAATCCTTATTTCCTTCCCTGACCCTTGTCTATTCCTGGTAGAGCTCTTAGGGGCTCACTACCCACCTCCTCGGTCCATGGTAGCGCTCCTTTTGCCATCAGCTCAGACACTCTGGTCCACCTGAGTATGCCCAGACACTTTCAGCTCTACACTCTCTCTCTTAGGTCTGCCAACATGTCACCTTGTCAGACAGCTCTTTCCTTACCACCCTTCTCTTCTGCTCGCCCCACCCCACCCTGCCAGCTCCCAACACCAGCAGACACTCACATCTGCTTGTTTGGTTGGTTCTTCTGCTTTCTCCACCCAACCCCAGATAGACTGTAAGTCTTCACACGATGCAGGGCAGAGTGTTTCCTGACATGTCCAGTGATGACCTGCCTGATAGGCATCAGTGTGTGTGTGTGTGTGTGTGTGTGTGTGTGTGTGTGTGTGTGTGTGTGTTTGCCTGTGGTGTGTGAGTGCTTGTGGTGTGTGTATGTGTGTGTGTGTGTGTGCTTGTGGTGTGTGTGTGTGTGTGTGTGTGTGTGTGACCCTGAAGTTCCCAGAATGCTTTCATGCCTGTCCCAGGAGTACTCCCTCCCCACCCTGTCACTATGTTTCATAAAGCACACACTAGTCAACTTCCAGCTGCTTCCATCTTCCCATCTTCTGGTGGCTTGCATGCTTTCAGGAACAAGCTGATAACTTTACATTGAAGGTGCTTTATAAGTTGTACCTGCATCCTACACTGATCTGCTTAGCCTTGGCTTCCTCACTTTCATGTACATCCTCATCCCTTGTGGAACTATGAGCCCCCATCCATTTACCCCATGCATACCCTAGAGAGGAGCAGCGTGGATCCCCAGCCTGATGGGACACCTGGTGGAGATGTGGCACTTGGCAGAAATCTTTCTTGAGCCTCAGAAACAAGTGAGCATGCATGGGGAACTCTCAAGCCAGAAGGAACACCCAGTTGATTGCTGATGCTAGGATTTTCACTTAAACTACAGCTGATGAAGTGTTTCCCACTGCCGTCACTTTCTGAGCCAGGGAAGACATGAGGCCAGCGACTCTGACTCTGCCCCACAGGAACTCTCCATGTTCTGTGATCCAGCCAGATGCTCATGGTCTGGTGTGTCCTGGCCACAATGAGTTAGCCCAGTCTGCCAGGAACAAAAGCCATCGGCAGATAAAGGCTTAGGAAACTACAGTTGAGGTCTAGGGCAACTTGCCTTTGAATCCAATTGACAGGCTCCTGTCTGCAAATTCCTACTGGAATCAGCATACTTGTAAGGAGGCCAAGGAACCTGGGCTGGGTAGTACAGCTTCAGTGTTCTTTCCAGATAAAGATCATTTCTCTAAACCTGCTTGATGGGCTGAGAAGACTATGCTCCTATGTAGGGAAGGACAAGAGGCTCCTGAGAGAGACATGTCACAGTGGGAAAAGGTGTCTGTCATGTGCCACGCAGACAAGATACTGGAGCTGGAGGGACAGTGAGGAGGGGCCTTAGGATAGAGGGCGAAGCTACCCATACAGTACATGTTATTTAGATCTCCGCGTGCTGAGAAAAACATTCTTTGAGCTCTTCAATGCCTTAGTGGAATGTAAACTCAGCTCAAGTTCCATTTCTATCCAAGTGAGATGTAAACCACTTTCGTTGTGAGATAGGAGGCAGCCATGACCCCACCCCACCCAGGGATGTCTCCAGCACTGGGCATGGAGCAGTAGCAGCAGGGCCAGAAGCTGAAACTGAGTTGGCAGGAGTGAAGCTAGAGCTCCATGAAGCTCAGAGTGGCAGGCACAGTGTGAAGTCCCAGGTCCTGCTGCACTCCTCACTGGATTGCTGGCTTTTAGTCAGCCCAGGTCACAGTGAGGGACCCTGTCTTAAAAAAAAAAAAAAAAAAAAAAAGCTAGATGTTTTCTAAGAAACAACACTTGAGGTTAACCTCTGGCCTCCTCACATAAGAGCACACATATATACCCAGATAGAGATGAACACACACACACACACACACACACACACACACACACACACACACGTGTTCATTCAGTAACCTGGGGATGCAAAGAAAGAAGCAAAGATGGAGACTTTAAAGACAGGGAGAACTCAGGGAGGTAGAAACTGAATATTCAACTGTGAATTACAAAATGTGTGGAGTAGCAGCTGGGTTGGCAGTGGTGAAGTGGGGTGACATGTTTTTTTTTTTTTTTTTCTTTTTGGCATTTATGTGTTTTATTGTAAATTCATTAGTTATAGCTAATTTATTCATCCTGTAGCGATATTTCTTTATCAACTGACCTCAGTACTTTCTTTTTATTAATTATTTCATTTATTTATTTACATCCCAAATGTTGCCCACCCTCCTGATCCCACCTCCTAGACTTCTTCACCCCATCCTCCCTCCCCTACACCTCTGAGAGGGTGCTTCCCCTTCCCCACAGGGCATCCCCCCTTCCCTGAGGCATTGAGTCTCTATAGGATTAGACCTGTGCATCCTCTCCCACTGAGGCCAGACAGGGCAGTCCTCTGCTACATGTGTGCGGGGCCTCAGACTAGCCCATGTATGCTCTTTGGTTGGTGGCTTGGTTTCTGGGAGCCCCCAGGGGTCCAGGGTTAAATGACACTGTTGGTCTTGTGGGGAAACATTTAAATCAAGGAGGCACATCATAGACTGTGAGGGAGACCTGTGGGCATCAAGGGGACAAGGTAGGCTGATGCTTAATGAATCTGCTCTCTGGGTGCCATGAGTGTCTCTATTCTCTTTCTCAAGTATGGCTTCATTCCTGGGCCCAAAACAGTGACCCTGTAATGCTGAGTTAGGTGGACAGGGTCATCGTCTTCCTAGATTTTCATCTCTCTCCTCTTTTGGGGGGAGTTGGTTTTTGCTTAAATTCAGGGGACAACCAACCCTCCCTGCTCCATATGAAATAATCTGAGCAAAATAAAAATGTAATTAAAAAGCGCAAATAATCAAAGAAGTGTCCTTCTCTGGCACCCTATCCGCAGCCTCTGAGGTAGAAGGCCAGCTCCCAGCTTTCCTGTACTCTCTCCAATAAAGAGGCTGGCTACATCGGGGATCAGGGCCCCTAATGGAGTGGTGCATTCACCATGCCGCATTATCCAGGTAGACCCTTTGCCTGGATGGAACCCAGTGTGTAGGTCCCGTTAGGTCATGTTTATCTTTTCTTCTCACAATGCAAACATACTGTCCCATGTTGCCGTTTCCTGCTGGCAGTCCTGGTGACAAGCTTTGAGAAAGCACTTCTAGTTAGATGCCACCAGCCCATTACTGAGAGACCACCAGCCCTGTTTAATAACCCAGGCTGACTGTCGACTAAGTCAGACAGTGAACATAAGCCAGATATGGATGATGGCAACGTGCCAACACCTGAGGAGGGTCACCCTGGACCCCCACTGTGCCACACACTTTAGAGGGATTATCTCACTGCCTCCAACAGCTCTATAACTCTCCATTTTGAAGCTGAGCGAACTGAGTCTTGGGTTGTTACAGGCTAAATTCACATTCAAGTGGCCCATCAGAGGCCCCCGCTGCAATGCTTCAGGAATTGTCAGCATTTAGCCAATACCATGCCATACATTCACAAGGCTGACACTTAACTGCTGGTTGACACGTGTCCCTTTTAGACTGAATTAATACTCTGAATACATCACAATCACTTGGAGGCTTTGTTGGAGAAGGTTGTTTGACCCTTAACAGGACAATTTCTGATAAGGTGGTCAGTAGGCCTGAAACTATGCTCTAACCGCGATTGCCCACACTGGCCCAGATCATACCATGAGCCCCCTTAGCTCTAAAAAGACTTCATCACTTCAGTGTGCATCGTTTGAATCACTGAGCACCAAGGCTGGCAACCAGAGCTGAACATGAGCAGATGGTTCGGGTCCAATGCTCATGGTAGGAACCCTACCACACACTTCACTTGCTTCGTGTTGCTAAGAAACTAAATTTGGGGCTTGGGAAATAATTCAGTCAGTAAAGTGCTTTTCATGTAGGCATGAAGACCTGAGCTCAATTCTCAGAAAAAGTTGGAAATAGTAACATATAGCTATAATTCTAGTGCTGGGGAGGCAGAGACGTCCCTGGGACGCATTGGCTAGCCAGCCTAGCCTCATCAGCAAACTCTAGGCCAGTGAGAGACCTTGTCTCAGAAAGCAGAGTGGGTCATGCTTGAGGACTGACACCCGAGGCTGTGCTCTAGCCTTAATATGTGTGCAACGTGTGCAACGTGTACATGCATTTAGATACAACAGAGGGGGAGAGAGGGAGAGAGGGAGAGAGAGATACAGATAGACATACATAGAAACAGACATACAGAAGGAAAGAAAGGGAGAATCTGAGGGTTATTTTTTATCTTCACTTTAAGTTGACATAGCCATATGTAATAAGTAGATACTGAATTAGAAATTAGACAGTGAAGCTCTAAACAAAAAAACAAAAAACAAAAAAAACAAAAAACAACAACAACAAAAAAAGGAAAGTGAGTTGTCCCTTGCAGGGTAAAAATATAAGCACCTATGTTGAAGTAAGCATCTACTCTTCCTGCAAAGTATCTGGCTTGCTGGAGAGCCGTGCCCATCGTTTCAATTTCGGGGCCTTCTGCTTGAAGTGATGTGATTGAGGGGCCTCTGAAGACAGAAGTCTGGTTTACTTCTTCCCACACCAGTGTAGTGCTCATGGGGCACCAAGTGTGGAGGGGAGCAGGGACCCGGGGCTGCCCTTTCCCAGCTATGTTGTCACAGCTCACTGCCGAGGATGGCGTGATAGGTGCTTAGGTGTGGGATAAATCTGTGGTGAGGACTCCAGCCATTTCGGGTGCCCTGCAGCACCCAGGCATGGCTCCTACAGGTGGCTCCAGTGGGAATTCCCCAGATCAAAGGAAGTTCCCCCCAGGCAAGGGAGTGAAGATGGAGATGATGGATGACTATCTGAGCCTCTGCAGGGCACCCAGGACATGTGTTTACAATCCAAATTGTGACTTGGGGGGAAGCAAAGGGGACAAGGCATACACCCTCTCAGTTCTCTCAGTTCCTCCTTCTTCCCAAACAAACTAGATGGCAAGGAAGGCAGTGTGTGCCTTCTAACTTTGGTCCAAACATTCTCTGATAGATACTGAATCAGGCTTTCCTTTACCTGATTCTTCTCGATGTACACAACTTCCTTCTACTCTATGGGTCTCAGTTTGTAGATTGCAAAGTAGTAAACTAGGTCCTTGCTACCAACAGTCGACTACCCAGCCGTATTGGCCCCACTTGAAAGCGTGTTAGAAAGCCTCAATCAGAGCTGCATATAGTGGCACACGCCTGTCATCCCGGAACTTGGGAGGCTAAGGCAGAATCATGACTTTGAGACCAGTTTGAGCTATATAGACCTTGTTTTCCCACTCCCCCCAAACAAATAAATTGAAAAAAAAAACAAACAAAAATCCAACAACAAAACCTAAAAAACAAACAAATGAGCTGAGCGTGATAGCATACATTTGTTCCAGTATTTGGGAGGTAGAGGCAGATGGCCCTGAAACTCAGTGTCGTCCTCTGATGACACAGGGAATTTGAGGCCAACCTGGCATGCATGAGACCCATTTAAAAAAAAAAAAAACCCACAAAACAAGCAAAAGCATAAAAAGAAACGTAAAACCACTTTTCTTAGCCCTGCCAGGTGAGGATCTGCTCATAGAAGAGTTTCCCTGGTAACAGGTACCCACAGGGAAGTGCAGCTGGGAGGGGCGTCTGTGGGCTGGAGAGGAAGATTCAGACTGTTTCATCTTAGGAAGCCAGTGGCTTGGGAGAGCTGCTGGGGCTCAGGTCTTTGCAGCAGTGAGGCAGGTCTCAGCAGTGCAATGTGATGGAGTGGCTCATGTCCAGTTTCATGGAGTAGCCTGAGGAATACTCAGCATCAGAGGCAAAGGGTCCTCTCGGTGCGCCTATCTGAGGGACAGGCTAGACTCTGTGACCCTAGGGTCCCTTGCACAGATGTCTTACATATATCATCAAAGTAGATTATGCTAACAGGGCACCCTGAGAAGAGCAAAGGGGCTCAGGACTAAGGGGGCTTCCTAGGGACTCAACTTCCTGTTTACCCATTATTCAGAGCAGGACTCAATCTGTCTACTCTCCTGCCTCCTTCTCCTTTAGAGTGCTGCTTCCAGATCAGGTGGCCGGAGAGATATATATCCCCGTCAGGAGAAAGCTAGGCCTGGGTACAGATAAGGTGTAACCAAGGGAACAGCTCTTGCCTGGCTTAAGGAGGGGGTGGCTCCCTTGGAACATGTTGGAGAAGGTGTCTGCTTTGTCATGTCTGAAGGGCTTGCTGCCCAATGAATGAGGTCTCCTGGCTTTGGCATTTCAGTTTTGCCATGATTCTTGGTGGCTACTGGGATGTCCTGTGGGTGTCCAGAAAAAGCCTTAGCCAAGACCATGCAGGTGATCTGGCTCTTGGAACCATGGTGGAGGTGTGGCGTTCACGGAGAGAAAAGCTTGTTCTTATGAAAGAAGGTTGAGGCCACAGCCTTTCTGACCTCTAGAGTGTTGGTAGAGACATCTGCCCACATCTCAAAACCTTGTTCCAACCTTACGTCAGGGCCACAATTAGGTCGTCAGTGGGTTATGGTAGAGATAAAATTGGCATGCCGATTTTACAGGGTGGGATGCTACTCAGACCCAGGGGCATTTAAATTCTGATGGAGCTGCCTTCCAGCTTTGTCTCAGAACTGTGTGTGAGAATGTTCCTTTTAATGGGCACTCTTGGGAACCTATGGCCGTGCTGAGGTGTGAAGCGTACTTACTAGACAATGTCTTGTGTTCCTGCCAGCTCTGGTGTTCTGAGATCCTAGGGTTAAACTGCACACAGCTAACCGTAAGGAACCGGAGCCATAACCTTGAGGAGAGAGCTGACTTTGAAGCTTACTGCCTCTTAACTGGGTGATACTAAGCCACACTATGTTGCGTGTCTCAGTTTCCTCACATGTAACTAGACACTTTGCAGAGGGTGGCTGTGAGAGAGCACAGTGGTGACTACTGGAAGAAACCAGGCAGTGGTCCTGTCTAGCAGGAGCCGTGTTTGTGCCTGTTCTGATTGTCATAGATGAGAAAACTCCGCTGCAGAAAGATTGTAACCATTTTCAAAGATCCGCAATTGCATGCTGGTGTACCTGTCGGCTTTCTGTTATGGTAACAAGCACCTGTGATAAATCAAGAGCTTTATTTTGGGTCACAGTTTAGAGGGTCCTGGCTCATGATCAGTTGGCTCTATGGCATTGGGCCCTGTGCTGAAACCCCACTTCATGGTGAGAATATGTGGAGAGTGATAAAAGCTGCTTGGTGTGTAGCTGGCGGGCACGAGCGAGAAGGGAAGTCTAAGATGATGTGCCTGACTACCTGTCTCATGCTCCTCGTAGGACACTCAGGAGTCAGTTCTCTCCCTCTACCTTCTTGAGGCAGAGCCTCTCTTGTTTCTGCTCCAGGGGTCCGTCTTCCAGGCCAGCTGGCCTGCAGACTTCTAGACGATTGTCTCTCTACCTCCCTCATTCCTGCAGGTTTGTGTGGCAAGGGCTTTTACCCGCTTAGCCATCCCACTGGCCTCACGAACTGGCCATGAACTCTATGATCCGATTGCCCCTCACAATGTAAGTCCAGATTGTGAGGACCATGGCTGCTCCCATTCTTATAAGAAAACCAAGGTCCTGCTGAGTGACCTGCTGAGAACCTCCTAGCTGATGGGAGCTACAGCAGGAACCCAAGCCCAGAGTTTTAGATTCAAGTCTTTCGGGTTCTTCCTACTGGGCACTGAATGTTCCTGGTATGAGTGGCTCCCAGTGTTCCTGTGCTGTCATCAAACTCAGAGTTTGTGGTCTTCATGGGAGGCATCTATTCTGATGCTTGTAATGGCCCTGCAGCTTGTTTCTATTTCATTTCATTTTTCCGATCTCAAAGAATGAGAGAGCCCTATGGCTGGGACCTTAGGAAGGTTCTGGTGCTCACAGTCCTGACCTCCTTGTTGTATTGTTCATCTGTTAGCTCAGGCTTGTCTCGGGCTTGGCTGAGTAACAAGAAAGGAGATATAGCCCCTGCCGTGACCCCCATAGAAATGTGTTCTGGCTCACTCTGGGGCCCTTGGATTCTCTCTGCCTATCTTTATTTCCTTGTGGAATCCCTACAGAAAGTCTCACCTTCTGCAGCCTTTGAGGCATCAGGAGTTCCCATACCTGGGAGCTGGGAAGCCACAGGTCACAAGTGTGCTCACGAGTGCCACCATCACTGGGACACCACTGGGTCCTCTTTAACACTCTGCTTGCTCTACAGGTGATAACCCTGGGACTCCAGGACAGTCATGGAAGGATGAACCAAGCCTCTATACATGGCAGCCATGGACTCTCTTGTGTCTCTGTTGATCCATGCATCTCCAAGGCTGGTACAGCATCTAGATTGGGAACACTGGCCATCTGGAAACTCCGTTTGTTACTGTGAAGATGTTCAATGGCCTGTTGTGCAGGTCTGCTGAGGAAACCATACGACTCCTCTCATGTGCTGATGGGGTTTCCACACCCTTCAGGGACAGGCCAGCTGAGACCATCATCACTAATATCTTAGCAACCCTGAAGCCTGACCAGTGCAGACTCAGCTGATTACCCCCTAAGAAGTCCCCAGCATCATTCCCTGTCAGCACTTCTGAGGCCTTCCACAGCTGAAACCTGCTTCCAGCCCGTCTCACCAACGAAGGAGCTTACTTCCAACCCTGCTGCCAGAAGCTTCGGCGGCCAGCTGAAAGTGCGGTCCTTCTGGGTAGACAGTTCCCAAGAGAAACTTGGGCATCTGTAGGATCCACGGCAGCAGGACCATCTCCAGGCCCTGGGAGCCACTCTGTGCTGGAAAGCTTGAAGTCTGTATGCTCTGCAATGGGGGCAATGCTGGGCATAGGGACCTCTCTACCTCCTGTGGCTCAGACGCTGGAGAGAACACAGCCGAAGGTGTAATGTCAGGAAAGGGTACTGGACATCATCCCCTTCTGTGGAAGCGTTCTTCCACCCATTCACAAGGGAAACATCCTCTGACACATGACCTCTTACGCATGACTCGTTACATGAGAACTGTGAGATCCTCACAAGTCCATCCTGGGGAATGTCCCCCTACCTCATACTGTACCCCCCCCCACCCCAGATTCCATCATAAAGTGAGGGTGCCAGTTGTCCAGGTCCAAATTCCCTGGAGAATGTGGTGACCCAGTGAGGTTATAAGGCCCATTGGCAGCTGGTGGCAGGCTGCCTTTTCTTTCTTTCCTTCTTTCTTTCTTTCTTTCTTTCTTTCTTTCTTTCTTTCTTTCTTTCTTTCTTTCTTTCTTTCTTTCTTTCTTTCTTTTTCTTTTCTTTTTTTTTTCTAAGCCAGCTGAGACCTGAGAAAGGTGTTGTGTGTTTCCCCTGAGGTCTGGATGCACCACTCACTACCATCCCTCTTCAAGCTCTGGAGCACTCCTCTCTGGGAGCCATGGGAAAGGTGGCCTCCCAGATATGAGAGACAAGTGCCTCTGTTGTTCCGGCAGAGGCAGTCTGGGTCGGGCCCGGTGCTGGAAGAGGACACACGGGCTTTGATTCGGAGTTTTTTCCTCCTCCCCAGCCCGCCTCCCAGCCCACCTGTGCAGAAGGTCCCCTCTTCCTGCCCCGGTTGGCTGAGCTGGCACAAAGAGCCTCACTGAGCCCAGGGTCAGGGGCATCAGATTAGCCACTGAGCAGGCCTGAGAGGCGGAGTCTCCGTGAGCCGCTTTCTGGAGATAATGTCTGCTTGTTCTAGGCACAAACACAGGTCTGTTGGGAAGGACCTGGGGAGATGGCTCAGAAACTAGAGCGATCCTTCCCAAAGCTCAGACAGAGTCTCTGGGCACAAAGACAAAGTAAAAAAACAAAACAAAACAAAACAAAACAACAAAAATCTGTGTTCTTAAAATTCCCATCTTGATGTAGATTCCTGTGTCACCTTCTACATGAGCAAAAAGTAAAATAAATGAATCGCAAAAATAAGTCTATTAAAAACACAAGTTTAGTGAGATAGAAACTAAATTGTCTCAACATAAGAATGAGGCCACCATCCCATCATCAGCCACCAAACCCAGACACTATTGCATATACCAGCAAGATTCTGCTGAAGGGACCCTGATATAGCGGCCTCTTGTGAGGCTATGCCAGTGCCTGGCAAACACAGAAGTGGATGCTCACAGTCAGCTATTGGATGGAACACAGGGTCCCCAATGGAGGAGCTAGAGAAAGTACCCAAGGAGCTGAAGGGGGCTGCAACCCTGTAGGTACAACAACAATATGAAGTAACCAGTACCCCCTGAGCTCGTGTCTCTAGCTGCATATGTAGCAGAAGATGGCCTAGTCAGCCATCATTGGGAAGAGAGGCCCCTTGGTCTTGCAAACTTTATATGCCCCAGCACAGGGGAATGCCAGGGCCAAGAAGTGGGAGTGGGTGGGTAGGGGGTGCAGGGCAGGGGGAGGGTATAGGAGACATTCGGGATAGTATTTGAAATGTAAATAAAGAAAATATCTAGTAAAATAAAATAATAAGTTTAAAAAAAAAAAAAAAAGAATGAGGCCACCACCCAGAGTTATTTTTGCGCTAGATTTCCTCTCTTTTGCTTTGCTGTTCTCACGGCTTGCTTCCTACTATATGGCTCATGAGAGTTACTGGAGGTCCAGCCATCCTATCTGCATCCCAGCCAGCAGAAAGGCAGAAGGAAGGAGGGGAGTCCTTTTTCCTTTCCCTTAATGGCATTTGCTGGAAGTCTACGTTATTAGTTGAACTTAATCCCGAGGCCACAAGGAGACTGAAGAACGCTCTGCCAATTCAAGGTGGCTAGGCACCTCTATAAAAATTAGGGGTTCTGTCACTGGGCAAAGAGGAGACAGATTAGCAGCACACACTAACAACATCAAGTTCAAAGATCAGCAGACCTACTACATCCCTGATTAGGCAACAAAGTCCAGAGAAGTCCGAGAATCAGCAGAGAGCAGACCAGCAAGCCTGTGGCATTGGATTCTCAGCTTCCGCTTGGGTTCTTCTGTTTCTTGGCTTAAGTAGAAAGGTGCCTTGGCAAAGAGAAGGAGCTTGAGGGCCACTCAGCTGAGAGCTACAGGACAGGGGCAGAATGGTGACCGAGTTGGCGTGTCTGGCCCTGCCTGGCCCTGAGTCATGGTAGGTGAGGAGCTACTCACACGGTCTCCGCTCTGGGCCTGTGGGGTGTGCCTCTCCTGCCATGTCCCTGTCCCCTGCCTCGGGGTGGGTGAGTCTCTTTCGTGTTGGTGCTTACTGTAGGGTTGTGCTTCTGACCCTCTGCTTGTGTTTCAGGGAGCAAGCTGTTGGAATGAGAGCTTCTGGGAGACACGATGTCTCCCTCAAGATTGTGCTGGCCATGGGCTGCCTCCTCCTGGCCGGCTTCTCGGGGGCCTCATCTGCAGGTGAGATGCCACAAAAGCTGGACCTCCATTTCAGCCAGGCTACAGGGGGAGGGAGCTCACAGGGAGTCTCTCAGGTAGGGTCCTCACTAAATACCTTGGATTCTGGCAAGCCTCATCCTGCCCCAAGTTTTCTTAGGAAATGACAGGCTGGCCTAGAGTCGTCCCAGGTTGCAAGCTCAGCGTCTGCCTGGATTCCATCGCAAGCGAACCTAGTTAGAAAGGTACCTATCACATCATCTCCATGGAGCTGAGACTTCCCTCACAGAGCACCCATCTCTCAATTCTGGATAACTGGAAAGGGGAGACATTGTTATTAGATATTTTGAATTTTTAAAGGAGACCTGAAATTTGGATTTTTATTAAAAACCTTGTTTTTAAATGTTAGCTGCTAATACAAAGTTTAAAATCTGTCTGAAAGAGGGTCAAGGATCAGAGAGGGAGAATTCATCTGAGACTTGGCTTTCTACCTCTGGTCTACTCAGTTTCAGAGCATCCCTCCCCACAGTGTGCCATCGGGTCAGGATCTGGGCCCATCAAGCCCTTTTCAGCCCCAATGCCCTCAGCAAGGATTAGATTGTGTTTTTCTTTTTTTGTTGTTTAGTTTGGTTTATCTATTAAGATAGGACCTCACAAGGTAGCCCTGGCTGGGCTTAAAGTCACAGATCAGCTTGTCTCTGCTGCTGGAGTTCTGGGATCAAAGGTATGTGCCAACACACCCAGCTGTTTTCTGTTTGAGAGGGTGTCTCTTTCAGTATGGTCCAGGCTAGCTTCTAACTTGTCATCTTACCTCCTCAGCCCGCTAAGTGCTAGGGTTACAGGCCTGTGTTACAGCTCAGCACCCTGCTCAGAGCTCCCTTACTATCTCAGGATGGTCAGCTTTGCTTCAAGTGCTTATTTTATCTTCTGAGGTTTCTTTTTCTCCTTTTACTTCGTGGTACCAAGCAAGTGATCTTTAAATGAATTTTAAATGAAGATTAGAAACGCAGGGCGCTTCACCCAGGCTACAGAAGCAGCCACTGAATAACTGGCACCTTTGGCAGACACTGGAGGTACAGAGTACAAATCTTAGAAACTGAGCAGGGGTTTTTATAAGACCACCACGGATACCATTGCTCATCTTAAAATGCTATTATTACTCGAGTTTTATGTTCTTCCATGATAAAGGACCTCACATTGAATCACATTGTTTACCAGCCCACTGAGGGTAGGAAGCATTGTGTAGCATAGAATGCCTTCACTGTGATTTCTTACATAATCTCTTCAATTCCTGGGTGACATAGCAAGAAGGCAAAGTGTTAGTGTTCAGTGCAATGATTTACGACATTGCTTGAGTTCATTCATCGGCTCTTTCAATTAATAAACACAAATTGGGTGTTGACTCCGGGCTAGGAACTGTATTTGGGTTTATGTATTGGGGTGATTCAGCTTGGGGAGTATTCAGATATTTCCTGGGTGTTTCCTCCCACACCCCAGTTTGCATATAAACCCTTTGGAATGGAGGCTGTGCCTCTCTCTGGTGCCCTTCAGTCTGTGTTCTTTGGGAGACAAGTAGAAATTGCCTTTGTCATTCATGCTTTAAGTAGTCGTTGCCTGCATTCCCTTATAGTCTGCTTCACAGGCCCTGTGCCGTAGCCAGGGAAATCAGTGTGGTTGCCATGGTGATGTTTCAAAGATGGTACTGGTGATTTTCAGATGATTTACTGATCCATATGTATGAATACCCAGCTTCCACAAAGGAGGGCCCAGCACATCCAGTCACAGAAGTACTCTGTCTTAGCCATAGGCTCAGAGCTTCTGGGGTGGGGCTCATGATCCTGATGGTGGGCAAACCTGTAGTGTGAGGCCCCCCATAGCCAAGCTGAGATGCAAAGTTGGCTGCAGAGTCATATGCCCAGACCGGGAAAGGACTGTGGGCTTGGCTTGGAAGTGAGACACAGTGAGACCCGAAGCGCTGTCCACTTAGTGGAAGTGTTCCTTCCCAGGAGGCTCTTGGTCTGAAGCACTGGACACTCCAGGAGGCTACATTTGATCTTCACACTCTGATAATCAGCTCCTTGAGACTGATTCCCACATCCAGGACCAGGTGGAAGGCTACTAGGAATTCGTGACTATCCTCTTTGGAGATAAGCCTAGGTGTGGGATTTAGCACCCAGCTCTCAGAGCTATTGCTTTGAGCACCAACTCTGAGCATTCTATATCAAGGTGGGGAGCTGCCACCAGCCTATGTATAGGCTGGTGGCAGTTCTTCTCTCCAGCCAGCAGGGAAGTCTACATCTGCTATGTTGTCATTACTTGAAACTAGGATCTGAAGTGGTGACTCAATGAAACCCCACAAATGTGGAGTTCTCATTGTAGTGACACTTAAAAGTCGGAATTCGCACCAACAGTGAGACAAACGGAACCAAAGGTGCCGGCCGCACACATGGGAGAGAATGTGGGGGCTTGGCACCCACACTGTAAACTTGGGCTCAATGAAAGACTGGGCAGTCCTTATCTGGTGCAGTTGAGGGTAGATAACAGCATGTCTCCCTCTAGGCTCTGCTTTAGATGTCTAACTACAGCAATTATGGCTTCTTTCTTGCATAACTGAAGAATAATCCAGTTCCCCTTAGAGCAGCTACGCCTGCCATGGTACTAACTGAATTGGAACTGGTTCTGGTCCCATGCTGTAGATGTGACTCCTGTGCCAACTTTACCTGTGGAATGTACTGATTCTAAGTCCCCTGCACTGTGGCACTTGCTTCTACTCCTGATACCCACCTTGGTCTCCCAACAGAACCCTTTCCCTTGTGGGTTCACCTAAGCCTCACCTCCTCTGTGCTATTTGTAAGTCTGATGTATTCTTCACAATCTAATTGTTGAGAAAATGAAAATAGCTTCACATCAATTAGCCCCTTCTCCCTGCTTCTTTTTCTGGACCTCCACTTGCTTTCCACAGGGTGGTTCTCCCAGCTCCTGGGACATAGATATCCCCTTTTGTATTTTCCAGGGCATAGATTTGGAGCAGATCCCAGGAAACCTTGTGAAAATCCAGGAGTCTCCCAATCCCACCAAACACTCTGGCTACAAGCTTGCTGGCCACACTTGGCTATAGAATGCCTTGGGGGCATATAGGCATGAAGCACAGCCTGGCCTCAGAGCAACAGCAGGTGGCTCCCTACCCTGGAGAGTCCACACAACCCATAAACCCACTCCTGGAGTGACAGCTCAGAACAAAAGAAATAAGAGCAGCGTAGCCAGGAGGTGGTGGTAAACGCCACTGATCCCAGCACTTGAGAAAAACCCTGTCTCAAACAAAACAAAACAAACAAACAAACAACTAGCCAGGACAAGTGTAGAAACTGCCCTAACTCAGTGACCTTATACTCCACCAAAGCCAGTATCTCTTATAGTGATGCTACACATGTCACATGGTAGATGCCTGCAAAGGACATGTGTAGTGATAAGAGTTACCCTCAGAGGAGCCACCAGGCAGAAAGCTATTTAGGACAGGCATGGAGGAGGTAAATACAAGACTTGCCTAGGCATACGGTTATTGTTGTCTCAAAAATAATACTAATACTTTATAGTTGTTCCTTGTTTACAGGTCATTACCAGTGACATGTCACACATGCTTTAATCAGTGCTACTTATTTATCCAATTCATTTTTTACCATCTTTCTCAGGTCTCTAAGGGAACAGTTTGAAAGGTATTGAATCAGAGGAGGAAACAGGCTGTCCAGAGTCAGGTGACAAAATCATGAAAGGGATTTGGCCATATCCAGGGTACCTGCTTCTCAGATCAGAGCATCTCTCCAGTGTCTAAGAACTTGTTTTTAACCCTGGTAGAGAAGAAATATGTGTTGTGAAGTGTATTGGCCTCACCCTATCATTCTTTGCCTAGTGATACGGTTGATCTGCGTGGTGACATGTCATTATCTTTGGCAGTGGCAACTGAGTGTCCTGACCAGAGTCCTGAGCTGCAGCCTTGGAACCCTGGCCATAACAGAGACTATCAAGTGCACATTGGCCATGGCAGGAAGCTACTGCTCACCTCTTCTGCCACAGTCCACTCCATCACTATCTCAGGGGGAGGTAAGCCTTCCTGTCCCTTCCACCACCTTGAGTCCTGCGAATGGATCTACAGAGTCAGGAGCTGAAACAGACAGAACAAATGCTCCGTGCTTTGGGCTCACGTCAGAAGATCTGGAGATTTGAGATCATCATCCACTCAGAGCACTGAGAAGTGGCTTGTCAAAATTCTAATCTTGAGGGGGAATAAAGAGTGTTTACAAGGGCAGTTCCTATTGGTGCTCTGAAGGGACCTGTTATTCTTACATATACATGCTTGGTAATTAAGCTCAGGACATGGGGTAATAGCAATGAATCAGATGACCACTGTGTATATCTTGTAAAGTAGATGATGGAGAAAAGTAATTTCTGCAAGACAACGGGCATTAGAAGTGCTGAAAAGATGCCCTTTTGTCTGCCTTTTGTCTGGGCTCTGCTCTAACATTACCTAAGATTCTTGCCTCCTTAGACATTCCCTTTCCTCTCTTTTCAGGAAAGCTTGTCATTAAAGACCACCATGAGCACATTGTGCTGCGCACCCGGTACATCCTGATTGATGACGGTGGAGAGCTGCATGCTGGGAGTGCCCTCTGCCCTTTTGAGGGCAATTTCAGTATTGTGCTGTATGGAAGGTGGGATGACTTTGCTCTGTTGTCAAGCACTGCTGTTGGGTCTGATAGGAAGGAGGTTTTCCAAAGGAGAGTTCTAGACTTCTATAAAGGACAGGAGCCCCACTGTGTCCCACTAGACCATAACCATGAATAAGATAGGCATGATGAGGTGGTATCCAAGAGGCTCTTTGTCCATCACACTGTATATGGAGTAACCACATTGCAGAAGTCCCAGACAGGCTCTCAGTAGCTTTCCAGTCAGTCCATGATTTGAAGAAACTCTGAAAGAGGTGACTTAGTGCTATAAACAACAAGTGTGCAATGTTTCACAGAGAGGTATGAGCAAATGTATTTACTCCAGTGAGGGCACCAGTGACAGACCTGAGATATAATTCTACCCAGGTCTAGCTTGTGGAACCTATAGGGTTGTTGGGGTTACTTTAACCGGCATAGGTAATTCAAAGTAGCTGCGTCACCTAGAAGCAACCACAGCATGGGTGCTAACTCAGGAAAACTTCATCCCTGGAGCTTGCAGCCCAACAGGCAGGCAACTCCACTGGAGAGTCCCCTCTACCTAAGCAATTATTTACTGCTTGTATATAACCAAGGGAGGGGCCCTTCTGAGACTTCTAACTTGCCTTAGGTTTCTGAGTCTTATAAGCATCCCTCCACTTTCCAGGAGAAAACATTTGGAGAAAACAGAAGAACAGCAATAAGACTTAGGAAGGTTCCATGTGCCTTTCCCTTGGGCCTGTGACCCATCTTTGCTTCCCTCCCTGCCTTTTTTTTCCTGTGACCCATCTTTAAGCAATTGAAAGTTATAAGAAGTGATGTTTGACTGTAGGCAGGAACACAGTGAAAGTACCTGTTATTCCATAGCCAATACGGCAGAGACAAACACCAGGGCTGAAGACAGTGGCGGCAGACAGTGTCTGCTAGGCACTTCTGCTGTCCTGTGTGCCCACTGTCACTCCGCTTTTGGAAGGTCAGCTTGCAAATACTTTTTTGCAGACCAAATGTCATCACCATAAATGCAGATTGACTGTCTGAGGCCACAGTGGGATTCAGGGACCAGTGATGCTCCCCTAGGGGGCTCAGCATCTGACCGAGATGTGTTGGCAAACCTTTTGGAACCTTTCTCTTTACAGGGCTGATGAAAACATCCTGCCAGACCCTTATTACGGCCTGAAGTACATCGGAGTGGACAAAGGAGGCACTCTTGAGTTACATGGGCAGAAAAAGCTTTCCTGGACTTTTCTAAACAAGACCCTTCATCCTGGTGGCATGCAGGAGGGAGGATATTTTTTTGAAAGGAGCTGGGGCCACCGTGGAGTCATTGTCCATGTCATTGATGCCAAATTGGGCACAGTTGTCCATTCTGACCGGTAAGGTTGGCTTTCTTCTACTCATGTCCTTGCTTGTTCAGGATCCCAGCCAGAGAACTTCCCCAGGGCGTGGCATGCTGTGTGAATGATGTGAAGGGAAGTCCTGCTCTAGAAAGGCGCCTTCTTTCCTAGGCATTTACCCAGCAAAGCTGAATTTAACACAAATGTGTGCAAGTACACACACATACACAAAAACATACACTTCAAGTGATGATAACTGGTGATAGAAACGTGAAAGGCATAGTGGAATACAGTGGAATAATAGAGAAGGAACCAGCGGTTCACTTTACATGGGTGATCAGGAAAGACCAGTGTGAAGGAGCAGCCTGTGAGCTGAGAACTGTGTCAGAGAAAAGCTCAGCACAAGTACAAAGGGCCAAAGGTGCCCAAAGCACTGCACTCTTGGATGAGGGAGAGGGGCTCAAAGGTGGACATGGGGAGCAGGATGAAGGAGCAGAGGTACAGGTGACAGTAAAGAGGTAGATTTTATTTTCATAGAGATGTAAAGCCATCTGAGGTCTTGAAGAAGAGCATGATCTAAATGATGACTGGGAAGAAAATGGGAGAGTGCTGGAGGGCAAAGTGATGACTGTCAAGTGTTGTCGAAATTATTTCATCACAATCCAGGGTTTCTTTGTTGCCTTTGACCATGTAGCTCCCAGATAACACACACACACACACACACACACACACACACACACACACACACACGACCTTTATATTTATAATAAGCCTTAATCAGCATAACAACTGGGCAGATAGCTACCTCTACGCTATTATGTCTATTTCCCAACCAATAATCCCATTATATAGTTTGCCATATTTCATCTAGGCTGCTCTTAATTCCAGTTAGCCAACCCACATGGCCATGTTTTCATGACTCACATAAACCATAATAGCTTCCTCCTCTCCCATCTTCTTCTCCCTCTCATGGTTCTTCTCCCACCTCAAGCTCCGGAACCCTAAACCCTACCAATGTCTCTTCTGCCCAGCTTTTGGCTGTCAGCATCTTTATTTACCAATCAGAAATAACTTGGGAGCAAGCAGACTCCTTGTCTCTGGGGCCACCAGGTCTTGGGGGCCTGCATTTAGCATTAGAATACATAACCACAGATCAGACCTCAACAGTCAACAGGCAGTGGGCCAGGTGAGAGGTGTAGGTGGGAATGAGGCATCTGCAGGAAGTACTGGATATAGAAGACTGTAGGATCGCTTGGAAGATAGAGCAGCAGGCCTCTGGGGTCTACCTAGGTCCCGTAGAGCTGGACCTGACCTGTTTCCTCGGGGCTTTTAAGCTCCCCTCTAGAAAAGATCCCCAGAAGGATACAGCTGCAGAGTCAGGGACCTTTGGGGGGGGGGGCAGGTATGGGAATTCATGTCACATAGCCCAGAGGCAGTATGAAGGCTATTCAGGAGGAGCTAAAGTGCTGTCAGTATAGGAGACAGCTAGAACAGGTGTTTAACTGAGTGGCAGGTGCTTGCTTCACCTCCTTGGCTTAAAGAATGTTAGAGACCTCAAGGATCCCATAGCTGAAAGTATGGAGAGAGATTAATAAGCACAGACAATGCAGGTTATAGTCACATGGAAGTTTATCTGAAGGGATGAGAATTGGAGTTGGCTTTTAAAGGTGGCTGGGCTTTGATGGGGTTGAGGTCAAGGGAGAAGGCAAGGCTCCTAAGGAAGAGTGGATGTGGCATCATGGGTCTTTGATAAGGGCTGGCCTTGGGGACAGGCTGGAGAGGCCTACACTTCAGAAGCAATCTTGAGCCAGATGATATGAATCTGCAGCTGGGTAATACTTCTCCAATTACCACACTACACTGTGGAACCTTGTCCTTTTCAAAATTTTCTTAGCTAGTCACACTGGCTTATTTTTCAAGATTCATTTTAGAAGACTTGGCTTGTTAAGTTCCAAGACAGATCTCTCCCATTATAACTGGACAAAATCTTATATGGCCAGAACAAGGACCACACCAGTAGACATGGCAGTGTGGAAGTGGGATGTTAGGGCCTCAACCCTACAGAAAGAACTCCAGGCAACTAATGAATGCCGAGAGTGGGAGGAAATAGCTTTCCCTGGGGAAAAGCCACACTAATTGGTTACTAATACCAAGTGGTCAGTTCTGAAAACATACATGTGAGTAACCTTATACAGACAAAGCAGGTTGTATTTAGAAATACACACACACACACACACGACACACGACACACTTAATGAAAAAGGTCATAAATTTGAATGAGATGCAGGTGGATGTACATGGGAGGAGGGGTTGGAGACAGGAAAGGGAAGTTTGAGGGGAAAGTGATGTAATTATATTATAATCCCAGAATTAAATAATTATTAAGAAAAGAAGGTCCCTTCTGTGGCATTGCCACCTTAGATTACTGATGCTGGAGCAATTGTTTGCCTTTATGATTTCTTACTCTCAGGGTATAGTTGTTGGCTTTAAACATCTGTATCTTGTGTAAGTTTCACTTTGTAAGAGTGAATTAGCCAGGCACAGAGGTGTGCATCTGACATTCCAGCTATTTGAGAAGCTGGGAAAGGATTACTTGAGTCCAGGAGTTCAAGGCCAGCCTGAGAAACAGTAGGATACACTCCTCCATCTCAAAAAAAAAAAAGTTAGAACCCAGTGAGATGGCACATTCCTGTAATTCCTGCCTTTGAGAGGCTGAGGGAAGGCTCTCTCTGAGGTTGAGGTCAACGTCAGTCTCTGCTATATTGTGGGCTATTCTCGGCTACAGAGTGAGAACCTGTCTCAATCCATACACCACACATATGCACACACACACAATGTAGTAAGGGATGATCATTTCTTACAACATTGTGCTTGTAAACATTCACAATGTGGTATATACTTAAAACTTGTTTAAAATCAGTTCTTACAACATGGCATTTGAAGTCAACCATAATGCATTACATACTTAAAAGCTTGTTTAAAAGGGTGAATTTCTTGATTAGAGTTCTTACTATACTAAAGTAAAATGTTTTTTTTTTTTTTTAAGAGAAAGAATAAGGAAAAAAGCACAAATGCAATAGCATTCATAGTGATTTAAAAGTCTATCCCTACTGCACTAGAATCAGACAGGACAGTTTAATGACTGAAATACACATGAGCTGCTCCAGGGTGGGAGACAGGACATGAGGCAGCCTCGCTGTCATTCCTGAGGACTTCGGAAGAGTTGCTTTAGTCTAGATCAGAGATGGAAATCCCTGCTGCTTAGGTCTCCCAATTGTCTCCTAGTGCCAATCCCTTCCAAGAGGCATGAGCAACAGCTCCCAGGAAAAAAGGGGACATGTAAAGCCTGAGTCCCAAGCATGTGACTTATTCTACATCCCAGATCCAAAGCTCTCTGCCATTGGAGTTATTTCTGAGGTATTTGCCTGTGTGAATGTTAAGTGTGACTAAGTCAAAGCTCCCCTTCTGAGTATCTCTGTATGGCAAGCCATACAGCCAAACTTGCTTGCTCTTTGAAGACACTTCTTTTTTTTTTTTTTTATAGCCCTCAAGGACTATGGACAATATATTAGCTGCTAAAACAGATGTGTACCTAGGTCACTGTCTATTTCAGATTGCTGACAAGACTATCCACATCTTCACTCTCTCACTATTTCTTTTAGGTTTGACACTTACAGATCCAAAAAAGAGAGTGAACGTCTGGTCCAGTATTTGAATGCAGTGCCCGATGGCAGGATTCTTTCTGTCGCAGTGAATGATGAAGGTTCTAGAAACCTGGATGACACAGCCCGGAAGGCAATGACCAAACTGGGCAGCAAGCACTTCCTCCACCTTGGATTTAGGTACCGCCCATCACTTCTGTCTCCTCTCATCTGAAGCAGTCCATGCTAAACAGGGCATGTCTCCAGTTCCACAGGACTTAGAAGAGCAGCACAGGGCATTGCAGGCACATTGCTTACCCACACTGGACAAACTCAGGCATGGTGCTCAAAGGCTATTTGTTTTGCGTTGGTTTAGTTTGGTTTGGTTTTGGATTTGGTTTTGGTTTGGTTTATTTTTACAGGCAAAGCCCACTACTGCAATGCACAGGTTTCTATATGAACTTACTTCCTCTATCAGTCACTTACAAGCACTGAGTTTGCCTAGAATGAGCAAGGAAATAAGAACCCTGGTGGACATTAAAGGTCTGTTTACCCTTTCAAGGTTCATATTGTGCCTTGGGGGTTGGCAGATAGTGTTTTAGGGATTATACAATTATCTCCACCCAGCTAAACACCCAAGGAAAGGGAGCCTTATTTAACAGGTCCTAGTGTGTAGCCTCTTGCTTTTCATTGTAGCATCATGCCTGGTGTTGGCATGTGCACACACTGACAACTGCAGGAAGTCCCTTGGCACACTGCAGTCACATCTTTTGATCCTGCAAGCCAGCTCTCAGTTTGGGTAAAATTGAGATGATTTGTCCCGAAGCTGTTTGAGATTATGATACCCATTCTTCAGCTCCTCAGGTAAGGGCAAGCAAGAGATGCTCAGAGCCTTTTCTAGCCTGCAGAGAAAATTAGCTGGCTGGACAGAGATCCTCTGGGCAAGAAGAGACACCCTAGATTCCAGGCCATATTCTCGGGCTGCTGCTTTTGGAAGGGGAACTAGGGCAGGAAGCTCAGGCAGCCAAATATGACAATGATATCTTGCTATGGCAGGGCTCCTTTGTCAGTGAACGCCAGACACACTTCCATTTCACCACATTATAAACCAAAAGTCAGTTTATTAATTTATGATGAGAGAGGGACTATGAAGAAAAAAGGCGCCTGAAGGGCCTTGGGAGAAGGTTGTGGTGGCTCAGAGCCCGAAGCCTGACTTCTGATGTCTGGCTTTGAATCTGTGCTGCACTGCCTCTGAGGTGTGACCACAGGCAAGTGACTCATTCCCTTGTCAAATCTGTAAAATAGGGTATCTCAGGATCTATCGCAAAAGAGTGCTGGGAGGGGTTCCACCGGATAATATGAGTAACATAGTTGTCACCCTGCCTGGCAGTTAATGATTGTTCTCTCCCTATAAGAGAGTCATTGGAACAATGGGAACCTCCACATGCCATCCTGGTCACAGCAAGCAGGAGTTACATAATCACCTCTCCTATAAAGGAGATGTTTATGTTTGGGTGATAAGAGCGGAGCATCTAAAATCAATAGATGTGCTAGAACTGGAACCGCTTATTTATTAATTCAGGAAATAGGAGGTGTGATGAACTTGCACAAGTAGATGGAGATAAATGCGACCCATGAGAAAGAATGAGAGAGAGAGAGAGAGAGAGAGAGAGAGAGAGAGAGAGAGAGAGAGAGAGAGAGAGCGCACAGGGGGAGCTGATCCGAGGGGAGTGGGCAAGTGCAGGATCACAGCTGGAGGGAGGCCAAGCCAGCTGTGAAGACAGTGGAGTTGGGAAGGACTAAGCAGTGATGTACATGGGAGAGGTGCATGAGAGACAAGGATGCAAGACTGACATTGGAGGGTCAAGCTCTGTGCTGATGAGCTTCAGTTTTGCTCATGGGCAATAGGGAGCCATTGGAAGATTTAAGTACGAGTGTGACATAGCAAAATCTTAAACATCTCCTGAACATCATTCAGCACCGACTCCCCAACACAAGTGGTCCAAACAAAACCAAAAGCTACTCACATCATGTGATCTTTTACCTTGTCATAGAGAAGCACTTGCTAAATTCTTGGGGTACGGGAGAGTCTTGAATAGCCTGATCCTCATTAGAAAGCTACACAGATTTCACTATGCTGAGTTAAACACTACGAAAGACCTCTCTACGGAAGCAGAAGTCATAAGAATCCAAATAGTTCAACCTGAGTATTTTTGTGCTAAGTTTCATAAAATGCAGAATAATAAGAAAATCTGATAAGATTTTCTCCAATAAGCCACCTGTTATGAACAGACTTGGGGTTCTTCTCAGAATCCCTCTCCATTCAGCTCTAGAGAGGATATCTTTGTCCTGGGGTTAAGGAAGAAAGGACAGATTTCTGCCAGTTCTCAGTTCCCTTCAGTATAGAATGCTTAATATGCCAGAGTGGTGTATTAGGGTGGGGCCCTTACCCTAATCACCGCATGTAGCATGCTAGGCAAAAACCACTTAAAAAAAAAAAAAGCCCTAGTGCACACTTTCAAAGAGAAAGGCTGTGTGACTTTTCCAGACCACACGCCCTTCTTTCCTTCTTGCCCCATCACTAGGCCAACATACTTCATCCCTTTCCAAGATCCAAGGCTGATGGCTAAGGTGGCCAGTCATAGTATCCTGTGCCATTTTCCTTGAGCTTACCTCTTTGGGACAACGGGCATGAGTGGGATCACCTCTGTTGGAACCGGTCCGACATTTGCTGCAGGATCTAATTGGCCTTGGCGGGGTGGCATGGTTGGTTGAGTTGTTGGCATGTTTGTTTGTGATTCATAGCCAGTCTTTGCCAGCATTGAGTAAAACCATCTCCAGGGAAGAGATGCCCAGGCTAGCTGGCTGCTGAGGAAGCAGGCAGTCTTGTGCTTGCAGAGAAAGGCTCTTGTTTTATGGGAAAAGGAAGCCCATGGGTGAATGGTAAATTCCCCTAGTAGCTAGGGAGACTCAGCTATGAGAATGTGTCTTCACTCTGTGAGCCTTACTGAGCGCCAGCTCCAACATGTAAAAAACCTGACTCTCTGTTCTTTTCAGACATCCTTGGAGTTTCATCACTGTGAAAGGAAATCCCTCCTCTTCAGTTGAAGACCACATTGAATACCATGGTAATGAATGGTTGGTGAGAGTCCAGGTCCCCTCCAGTATCACCCTGATGAGTGGCTGTGGGTTATGAGTGACTAGCTGCTCTAAAAACATAGCTGCCCTTCTCCAAGGACCCAGCTAAGAATCTGGCCACTTCACTCACTGCATTATGAGCCAGTAGCACAGATCCAGGCTAGAGGAAAGTCAATCTCTCCCTAAGACTTTGTATGTCCAAAGAAGTCTTCACTGACAAAGAAAGCTAAGAGCTGGGGGGTGGCCTTCAGAGGAATAGTATGGGTAGAAACCGTAGAAAGTTTGTTTTTTTTGTTTGTTTGTTTTTAAGACAGAGTCTCAGTAGCCCAGATTGGCCTCAAAATCAATATATAGCAGACAATAACCTTGAACTTCTGCCCCTCCTGCCTCTGCCTCCAGAGGGTTGAGATTACAGGAATATGCATACCCCCATCGCATAAATCTACAGCTCTATGCATGCTGGGCAATCACTTTGTCTGAACTACATCCATGGCCTGTAGAGGGTCTTTCTCATTCAGTGTCTTTGCCCCATGTGGTTCGGGTGACTACTGCCAGTTCTAAGCCCAGGGCAGAACTCAGATCATGAGAAATAATAGATTTTTCTCAACTTTCTGTTTTTCAGAAGGGTGTAATTGAACTTTCAAAACTGAAACACACACACACACACACACACAAGTGGATGTAACCTCTTTCTAAGTGATAAGAATAATTTGATTACAGGAAAAATATTCCTTAGTGAAATGGTTCAAGATCCTTGAGTTTAAAAAAAAAAATCCACTGTGAACTGGACTTGGTAGTACACATCTGAAATCCCTGCAATTGGGAGGTGGAAACAAGAAGATAAGTCTTAAGTTATCCATGGCTATATGGTTCAGGGTCAGCTTGGGCTGCCTGAGATTCAATCTCAAAACAAAAACAAAATTAAAACACTAAAACTAAACCAAATCAAAACAGAGACATGGCTGTAGGGTTTTCCCTGTACTGTAAGGTCAACATCACCATGGGTTAAGGTCTGTCAGCTTCTTCACACTTCTGGTCCTTCTGACAGGTCACAAAGGCTCGGCTGCTGCCCGGGTTTTCAAACTGTTCCAGACAGAGCATGGTGAACATTTTAATGTTTCTTCATCCAGTGAATGGGTTCAAGGTGAGACGTTTAAGAAAGACTGCTAAAACCAAATAGTAAGCAGCACAGGCCAGGAATAGCAAGGATTTCTTCTTCTTTCTTTCTTTCTTCTTCTTCTTCTTCTTCTTCTTCTTCTTCTTCTTCTTCTTCTTCTTCTTCTTCTTCTTCTTCTTCTTCTTCTTCTT
>NC_034590.1:55378330-55390692 GCF_900095145.1 Mus pahari | reverse complement strand
TGCAGCTAGAGACACAAGCTCTGAGGGTACTGGTTAGTTCATATTGTTGTTCCACTTATAACAAGGACTTCTTAAACCAGTAGGGACACCTTACTAGGCATCATCTGAGAAATTGCAACTGAAATTGTCTTTCATTAATCAAGCCACATTGGCAAATTGTTAACAAGATCCCACCTGTGGTTAAGATTTGCATTGTACTTCCATGAGGACTTGTGGCACTTGATTATTTTTATATGCCAGGTCATGGGGTTGGCCAGGAAATGCAAGTAGAGGCTGGGTTAGAAGCTGACCTTCGCTACCTCAGGCTTGCAGAAAGCAAGCCATAGTAGTGATGGGCGTTGGGGGCAGGCTTACGATGGGCTTTTATTTCTCTCCATCCTGTTCATTTCTTTTGTAATAACAAGAAACTTATATTGCCTTTATAAAAGGAAACAGTCGTTAGGAGACAAGTCAAAAGGAAACAAGGTCCTGTCTGACCTCGTCTCTGCTTTCTGCCTAGATGTGGAATGGACAGAGTGGTTCGACCATGATAAGGTGCCTCAGAGCAAAGGTGGGGAGAAAATTTCAGATCTGCGAGCAGCTTACCCAGGAAAAATCTGCAATCGACCCATTGATATACAGGTATCAACCGCACATCAATCAGGGAGTCTGCAAGGCTTGCCTTTGAAGAAGGCTCTGTGCATCAGAACTTTTATTTTTTCTTTTCTCTCTCTCTCTTTTTTATGTTTTTTCCATTAATTAATTTATTCACTTTATATCCCAATATCAATTCCCCCTCCTCCAAGTTCCCCCTCACATATCTCCTGCCCCCACATCCCCTCTCCTTCTCTGATACCAAGGAAGTCCCACCCTGGGTACCAACACACTCTGGCACATTAAATCACTGCAGGGTTAAGCACATCCTCTCTCACTGAGGCCAGACAAAGCAGCTCAGTTACAGGAGCAGGATGTACAGGTGGGCAACAGAGTCAGGGATAACCATGTCTCTAGTTGTTGGGGGACCCGCATGAAGATCAAGCTGCAAATATGCCACATATTTGTGGGGGTTGGAGGAGCTAGGTCTAACTCATGTGTGCTCTTTGGTTGATGGTTCAGTGTCCTGGAGGCCCCAAGGGTCCAGAGTAGTTGACTCTGTTGGTCTTCTTGTGGAGTCTCAATCCACAAGGTCCACTCCACGTCCCTCAATCCTTCTCCCAACTCTTCCACAAGAGTCCCTGAGCTCCATCTAAATGTTTGACTGTGGGTCTGTGTCTGTTTCAGTCAGCTGTTGGTTGGAGCTTCTCAGAGAACAGCTGTGCTGCGTTCTTGTCTGCAAGCATAACAGAGTATTATTAGTAATGTTGGGGATTGATTCTTGCCCATGGCATGGGTCTTGAGATGGGCCAGTCATTGGTTGACCATCCCCTCAGTCTCTACTCCATCTTTGTCCCTACACTTCTTCTAGGCAGGACAGATTTGTAGAGGGATAAGGATACCAACTCACTCCGAGCTTTTCCTGTCACCTGGGTGGAATGACTCTCTGCCCTCCTCTGAAGATGGAAAGCTAGTCCCACCTGAGAGACAGAAGTGAAAGCTCCCTGTCTGTCCCAAGCCATGACTCCAGCTCCTGGCTGAGTTCCTTCTCCCTCTTGTCACTCTGCTTCTTCAGCCATGGCCGCAGGATCCTGCTTGGCCCACCAAGCATGCCCTGTGGGCCCGTAGGCACACAGTGGGCAGATAGGATTTGAAGTGCAGCCTAATCCCAGCAGTTACATAAAAGTCAGCATTCGTGGAGTCTGCAAAGGATCTCCACTCATAGTTTATTCTACCTGGAAGAGGAGATGACCTCCACATTGGGCACACGTTGAAGGGAAAGAGTCTCATGCGCCATCTTTGCCCTCACAGTTGCCAAATGCTTCTCACATACTTGGGGGCTCAGGGCACTCACTAAACCCTCTTCATGGCTGCACCACCCCCACTGCCCAGGACTGCATCTGACACAGGCTCTGGACACCTGTTCCACATGGATGTAATTAGATCATCTGGGGAGAGGGTTGGACGGACATCTGGGACTTCCAGAGGACTGGAGAATGGGGAATAGCAACAGGATTGTTATTGTCACCCCACAGTAGCTGACATAGGGATGGAAGCCAGAGAGGTCTGACTAACTGAGAAGGTCCCCATCCACATCACTGACAGCTTTGGGCTGCCTGCTGTGAATGTTCTGGGTGGCATGCCTCCTCAGGGTGACTGTGCGTGCACTACCCTCAGAGTGAGCAGTTTTAAACCCTATGCTCTAGTTCTGCGTGTACACTCTGGCTGTAGATGCACATCAAATTATTTGACTTTATGGCTCAGTGCAAAAATATGGGTTATAAATATTCCCTCACAACTTGGTTTCATGGACTGACCATGTATGGACACGGGTGGTTGATTGTCCTCTATAAATTTTATTCAAAAACCCAGGGAGGGATTTGAGACAGGGTCTCACAATGCCTGGCTGGCCTGGCCCTCACTATATAGACCAGGCTGGCACAGAGACCCACCTGCCTCTGAATGTTGTGATTAAATACAAGTGTCAATGTGCCAGAGTGCCCTGCTCAGAATTAATTTAATTTACAGTTAAAATGAATCATTAAGTATTTTATTATCTGCAAGCATGGCTAATAATATTTCTTTAAAGATTCCTGCCATTTAGCACTGATAGATCTTTTTACTCTTCTTATACAAGACCGACTGAGGTCATTAAAAGAGAAAGCAGTGTAATTAAGCAGTTCTCTTGAAATCATTACTGGATTTTTTTTTTTGTCCTGTGACAAATATCCAACTCTTATAGGTAATGAGTTGAGGCTCTGTTGTCAGAGTGACAGAGTTCCCACTGAAGATGGAGCTGGCTTTGTGGGGTTTTGAGGTCAGAGGAACAGGGCTTGACAGTTGATGAACTTGAACTTGATGATGACACCTTTGGGTTTTAGCAGGTACCAAAGGGATAGGTTTACAACCTGGTCTCAACTGTAACAGAGACCATGGAAAGAGCAGGACTTTTGACTGAATTTTATTATGCATGTCTGGGAGACCTCCTTTCAGGCCAAAGATAAAGCTGGCTCTGTTGGTCTGTTAGTTAAATTCTAGATAATCTTTCCTAAAAAGTCTCTCTCTCTCTCTCTCTCTCTCTCTCTCTCTCTCTCTCTCTCTCTCTCTCTCTCTCTCTCTCATTGGTGATACTTTCCTCCCTTCTCCAAGCCTGTCTCCTTGTCTCCATGGTTTCTGTGCCAAAGATGGCCACAGTGCTTTTCTAAATTGCATGTCTTTGAATGACAGCCACAGTCTGCAGAGGGACACACCCTGGCTTTGGGATGAGCCCCAGCTGGCAGGAACCACCGTCCTTTGAGCCTGTTCTTAATTCTATCCTGTCCTGTGCTTCTTGCTTGGCATCCCTGCTCAGCTGCAACCTCACTTTCAAGGCTGCAGTTGGGGTGGATGGGTAGTGGGGATGAGAAACAGGACATTTGAACAAAGGATATTAGGCTGGGCATACCTGAACACTAGAAGCTGAATGAACTTGGGCTTCAATTTCCACTGCACCTCTTACTGGCCTTGTGATGTTTGGCAAGTTACTCATCCTCTCAGAAGGCCATGTTTCTTATCTGTAGAGCAAACTACCCCAACATAGTTTCACCATGAGAATGTAATGGATATTCACACGCATTTAGGTCTTTAACTGAGAGAGTTGATCCCAAACTTTCCTACCTATTAGAATCACCTGAGCAGTTTTTAAAGTCCGGATGCTTAGGTCACAACCTAAACACACCAGATCTTAGCCTTTGAGGGTAGTGTTTGGTTGGAACCACTGCCCACCTTTGCACAAACTGCTAAACACCATCTGCTCTTCTTCCCTCAACCCCATCCATACAGGGAAAACTCTGGCCTAACATGTTACCACTCTGCCATGTTTCCAGCGACCCACCTGAGGGTGCCCGTCCAGAGGCTCAGGTTTTGAGCAGATATGGGCACAATCCCACCTCCTATCAGACACGTCATCCCTCCTTACCTAAACTCTGTAAAGCCCCTTGCTTTAGGGGGAATGCTCAAGTTCACTTACCTGCTCCTTTGAGATCAGTGAACCCGAAGGAGAGCTACCTCCCAACAAATCTGCCTTTGTATTCTTGTTTGGGCTGAACTAGTTTATTGTGTCAGTAGAGAAACCTATTAGGTAGAGCCTAGGCATATAGACTTTTGAGATTCCTGGTGGTATACAGAAGCCCATTTGGGCACCTATGGGTTGTATAGAGTGAATCCCCAGTAAATAAATGTTAGCTCGTTACATAGACTGCAGGTGATGAGATGGTCATAAGACGAGACATATCAGGGTCCTAAGAGAGCCTGTGTATGGCGGATGCTCTGTAAATGTGCACACAATGATGAGAAATAAGTAGGACTCAGGACTCCTGCTAGATCACAAACCTTCTAGCTGACTCTTTCCCAGAAATCAGGCCTCACCACCTCCATTCCTGAGACTTAACACTGTCTTTCTTATAACAAAACTCAAAAAAGACTATTGGGATAATAGTCCAGGGCTGTTGTAAATAAGTTTCACAGTGGGGACAATTTTAGACTTGTAAATATAAGTTGAGGACATTAATCAGCACTTTCCCTCTTCATAAAAAAAAAATCCTTGCTCTGTAATTTCCATTCCATTCTCAGGCCACAACAATGGATGGAGTCGCCCTCAGCACTGAGGTTGTCTACAAAAATGGCCAAGATTACAGGTTTGCTTGCTACACCCGGGGCAGAGCCTGCCGCAGCTATCGAGTGCGATTCTTATGTGGAAAACCCGGTAAGCAAGCAGATCCTAGCTCCTTATTGCAGTTAGAACTGCAACTGAGCTCTGATCCCCAACCTGATCCCTGACCTGGCTTCTATGCGCTGTGAAATGGGATGGCTGGGTCTGCTGTGTTGAGTATCACAGTGTCACAATCACCCCCACTGAGTGCAGAAGCAGCCAGATGATCCCAGGCATTGGAAGCAGATAGCAAATCTCTGGCCTGTCATAAGCCTTTCTAAAAGGGGTGGGCATGATCCAAGAATGCAGTGTGCTGATGGACAGGACTGACATAGACTCTCTGCCTCTCTGGTGCTGTTGTTTCAAACCCAGTTCCCCCAGGCAGTGCTCATTAGAAAGGACTGGAAATGGCTGGCTTGTTCTGGAATCAGCATCTCCAGAAAGCAGTCATTGGACTTGGAGGTGGGACTTATGGCTACTGTAAATAATAGTGGAGAGGAACTATATTTGTTTTACATCTTGGGCAAAGTGGGTGTGGTGAGGCAGCACACTGAACACCAGCTTAGAAGTCAGTGGAAAATTCCTCTGCCCAGAGCTAATGAATGGGTCTTTTTTTGGTTGGGTTTTTGTTGACTTCAAAAACCTGTAAGTACTGAGACTGGGATGAGAGAAGAGTCTGGTGATTTGGGTTTTGGAAGGCACACCTGGCATTTACCAATTTCCAGAGGGGAGGGGAAGAGGTGGGCAGCCACTTGTTTGCTGAAGGCCAAGGGCTGTATCTCAGTCCTTCCTGTTTTGGGTTACAGTGAGGCCCAAGCTCACGGTCAGCATCGACACCAACGTAAACAGCACCATCCTGAGTCTGGTGGACAATGTGCGGTCATGGAGGCCTGGAGACACCCTGGTTGTCGCCAGCACCGACTACTCGATGTACCAGGCAGAAGAGTTCCGGGTGCTCCCCTGCAAAGCTTGCACCTCTACACAGGTCAAGGTGGCAGGTAGGCATCTCCTCACTTCAGGCTGCAGGAATCTGAACACTGGTAGACCTCAAGTGAAAGATCTAAATCTGTGAGCTATTCTCAGAGTCCTACAAACCAAACAAAATGCTGAGATATTCACTGTATAAGCACTGGCTACTTATTGATGCATCAGTACATCATCCAGGCAGGCAGCCTAACTGATATCTGAAATAAATTCACTTAAGAAGAATTTCATGGGTTTGGAAGCTTCCGTTCATGGTTTGTTAGCCCTGTTGTTTAGGGCAAGAGCTAGTGATGGAGGAAGTTGCTTATCTGGTGGCATCCAGAAATCAAAGAAAGGAAGATGCTAGAGTCCCAGCACAATAATTATAAAAGAGGTGTGTAACTGGGCAGAGGGATTCCACGCTGTTGGAGTGGGTGTGGCACTTTCCCTGAGGAATTCATGATTAAGTGGGAAGCTGGGAGAAGATGACAGAGTGGCCAGGAAAGAGAAGTAGTGCTGGAAGGGAAGGCATGTGGACACATCACCTGAGTAGGGGTGGGCCAGCCATGAGGACTACAGAGCAGACCATGAGAGCACCTAGGATCACAGAAGGGAGAGGAAGCTGCTTGACAATCAGGGGCTTTACTTGCGTGCACAGGAAGCTACTGAAGGAAGGGTCTGTTGGATGCTCCTAGCAAGGAAGGATTTCCCAGGTCTGCATCTGTAGGGGGACACTTAGGTCATCATCACAGTACATGGTAGATGGCCTCCTGGGATGTCAGAGGCCCCTTTGGCAGATCATTTGAGCTCATGTCACTCCTTGTGCCTCCAGGCAGCATGCTGCTATGCAGGATGGGCGAACTTCCAGCCCTTGCTGCTTGGAAGTAGAAGGAGGATTTCCCCTAGGTTTGGGCTAAACCTTGAGTACACCACAAGACTGGGCATCTTAAAGGCCAGACTGGAGATCTCACTTTGAGCAGGTCCTGACAGGGCATCTGTGAATGCCAAAGTCACCCTGAGGTTGAAGAACCCATGAGACTCTAGGTTCACACAGCAGAGATTTGGGGATTCATGCTGAGAGCTACTGCTCCTGATAGAATGTTAGCAACCTAACCAACTGCCTTATGAGTGTGCCCAGGCTGGACCAAGAATGTGAAGGTGCTTCTTGGGGGCCAAGTTCCCAAGGATGAAAGTATGAGTGGAGATGATGCTAGACATCCTTCATGATGCCCTCAAGTCCCTTTACCTTTGAAGGATTCTCCTCCAGCCCTGCCCCCAGTCTCCTACTATGTATTAAGAGTGCACCATCAAGCCGGGCGTGGTGGCGCACGCCTTTAATCCCAGCACTCGGGAGGCAGAGGCAGGCAGATTTCTGAGTTCGAGGCCAGCCTGGTCTACAAAGTGAGTTCCAGGACAGCCAGGGCTATATAGAGAAACTCTGTCTTGAAACACACCCCCCCCCAAAAAAAAAAGAGTGCACCATTCACTCTGCTCAGGAGTTTTGGGTCCCCATGGGAACAGCTCCTACTGGTGAGTAGTGTCACAGAAGTGCCAGCTGGGGCTGACTATGCATGCACAGCTGTCTGTCCTGAGGAGGCACCTATTGCTCCTCTTTCCAAGGTTCATTCTCTGCTTTCCATCCCCCACTAACACACAGCAAGGACCCCTCCCATCCATCCCTTTCTGTACCTGAATTCTCTCACCTGCTGCATTCTTTCAGGCTCAGCTCCTCAGTCTGGCTGTAGAGAGAGTTACATTCTTCTTGGATCCTACTCTCTCATAGATCCCTATTTCCAGCCAACAGCCCTCTTTGCATTTTAAGATTTTTGTCAGTGAAAAACAGATGGGGGTGACAATGTGCTGGAAATATATGACTCACCTGAAAAAGTTTTTTCAAAGTTTTGCCAGCCTCATTGTGATTCTCAGCACCTGTTGATGTGGTCATGGCACTTGAAATCTTCCCCTTGGTTATTTTGTCACCCTCTCTGTCATCATCTCATTTGCCTTATAACTACTTCCACCCTTTAACCACTATGACCACTACTTTCAACGAGCACCATTTCCTGTGATAATCTCAGTTCTGTATGGGTCCACCTGTCCCATCTTTGTGAAGCCCTCACTATCTGGGAGTTCCTGTTTTATATAGGAAGCAGATGAAGAAACTGAGGCTGTAGAAATCAAATACCTAAGTCCATGATTTCCCTAGTGGTAGCCACCAGCCACATGTAGCTACTTCAATTTAATTGACGTTAAATAAAATTTCACCCTGTTCCTTACAGTAGACAGATTTTTAAGTGTTCAAAAGACACGTGGGCTTAGTGGCTACCATGTGGAACAGCATGGAATCTGCTGTCACAGGATGCCCTGGTGGGTGGTGCTGGTATAAACCAAGCAAACCAGTATCTTTCCACCCCCCCCCCCCGCTGTTCAGCTGCAAACCTATGCATGCTGCGTTGTCTTCCACAAAAGTTCATAATCTTAGCATCTCCATCTGAAATGGCCATAGGAGTTCTAGGCTATTCTTGTCCCATTGGACCAGTCCTTGCCCCTCGTGGTATGAGAAGAACCTAATCTCCACCTTCCCCTGACTCCCTGGGTTCTAAGCTGTAAGTACCTGTTGTGCCTGTTTCCCAGAGAAGGTGTCTGTGGTCTATTCTTCTCTTGTTCTTAGGGTTTCTGGTTCTCTGCTTGTCCTGTGAATGTTCAAAGAGTATGGTATTGAGGTGCCCATGGATAAACCCAGAAAATACCCACGTCTAGAGCTTCCCTATGCCCCAGGTCCCCTCCCCATTTCCTAGTAAGCCTGAGTCATTTGAGACAGTTCTGGCCTAGTCAGCCAGCATGAGAATGCTGTGAGAAGGTTGAGAGTAGGGGTGGGGTGGGGGAGATGGAGAGTTGTGGGAGAACCCCCACACTCAGGAAGGGATGAAAGAAATCAGGCACACCACTTCCCTGGGATTGCAGTTGGGAGTGGCCTGTGAAAGGGACAAGGAGAGATAACTGCTTGCACTGTGGACAGAAGCAATGTCGTAAAGGTTCTGATAAGGAGTCTTGGACTAGGGGAGGTGTCTGGGACTGCAAAATTCCTGCAGTTCTCAGTGGGACCTGCATTTCCTTAGTCCATGGGAATCTAATACACACAAGCCTTCCATCTACCTGAAGTCACTCGTGCCGTTTCCCCTATGAAACCAGCTGTCCTTTAGTTCCTGTCCCTGGTGAATCTCTGGAGACAAAAGCCCTGACAGCTGCAAATGTCATTTCTGTCCCTCTGGCCTCCAACCATGTGCCCAGGGGTGTTTAAGCACATTCTATGAGTTAACTAACTTGTTGATCTAGCTACCTTTTGGGATGTGAGCTATTTTTATCTCTGCTCCATAGATGAAGGGCCCAAGGTTCAGGGAGTTTAAACCATAGGCTCCAAGACTCCATTGCAAACTGTGTCACACAGCCTGGCTCAGAGCCATGTGGAGAATGGCTTTCCTCATAGAGGCATCCAGGTGGATGGGAACTCTGAAGTAACAAAGGCCCTCAGGAGGCAATACCAGCCAGCCTGGAGGGACATGAAGAGATGAGCCCACCAGGAGCCAGGGAGTCTGAACCATCCACCTTGGCCTATTAGAGATGGACATCTGGGCTGATGTAACTGAGTCACTTGCTTATAGTGCCACCTGTTCTCAAAACAAGTCTAGCTTTCTGGGAACATATGGAAAGCCAGTTCTATGCTGCCTTGATGCATTCATGGGCAGTAGCAATCCATTCTCCCTCTGAACCCCCTGACACAACCAGGCTGTCTTGCTTGATTGAGAAATCCTTTAAGAGTATCCCTAGGCATTGACCTTTGGAGTTTCCACTAGGAAAGATTTGCTCTGGATCTAGCATGATTGGAGGCCTGGGACCCAGAAGAACAGGATCCCAGATGCCCTTGGGGACAGATACCCAGCTTTGTCAGAAGACCCAGTTCTCTGCATATTGAGTTGGGGCGGTTTAGGAGAGCAGATGCTCTCCATGACAAAGAAAAGAGAGAAGGAAGATATATCAGATAGAGGTAGATGTGTAAGAGACCGCCTGGTAAGATGCATGTGAGAGCTCTTCCAGGGAGCTCTGAGACAGTTAGAGAGGAACAACAGGCACTCTGGATAAAAAGATGGGAGGAGTTTGAGGCCCTGTGATCTAAAACTGCAGGAGCTAGAATTAAAGGAACAGTAGTGGGAGGGGATTCTCCAGTCCTTGTAGAGAGGTCACAGTGGCACACTCCTGTGGTCATCATAAAAAAGGACACAGAGATATAGTGATCTGCTCAACCCTTGAATCAAAAGCTAGCAGATCAAAAGCAGGATGGTAAAAAGATCCTCCATGACCAAGACGTCACAATTAGAGATGATATGCATCAACTTATAGATTGTTTCTTTCTGAATTTGAGTCTCTTTCCTTTTCATCCACCAGACAGGCTTCATGTTGTCTCTGTCTGGCTCTCCAAAGCTAGTAACCTTCAGAAGCTACTTTGGGGGACAGGCTTTGCCCTTTAGAGGGCAGGCCCTGTGGTTAGCTTGCTTGTGAAGGTCACAGAACCAACAGGCAGGGAGAACAACAGGGATAGAAGCAGAGGCTTCTACATGAATGGCTCTAGGACCTTAAAGCAGTAAAGATGACGCATAGCCCATGACCCAAACCAAAAGCCACAGTGGGTTCAGAGAGGAAGAGCTTGTTTCCAATGACTTTCTCTGGTACGTTAGACCGGTGTGGAACTGTTGGAAGGTGGTAGAGTCTAATGGAAGTTTTAAGTTCGTTAGGGATAAGTCCTAGAAGCAGACTGCGGGGTACTCATCTCCTTTCCCTGTTTCATTCCTGGACACAAAGTAAGTGGACTTCCTCTGCCATATGCAACCACCATGATAAGCTGTGCCACCGTTGGCCAAAGCAACATAGCCAATGGGTCTCGGAATCTCTGAAACTATGAACTGAGATATAAACCTTTCTTCTTTATAAATTCATTTATCCCAACTATTAGTTAGAGTAACAGAAAGCTGACTGACACTGTGCCTGAGACTCTTAAGGGCTCTGTGGTAGGCTGAATCTATGTTGTGATCCTTAGTTCCTGTGAACATTGCCTCACATGACAAAAAAAGGGGGGGGGGCTTACAATGATGACTAGATTAAAGTTCTGGAAATGAAAGTGTCCTGGATTATATGGGTGGGTCCAATGTAATTACAAAGGTACCAGAGAAGGATTATGGGAGATTAGCGAAGAGAAAGCAAAGGAATGACAGAAGCAGGGGGAGCTATGACAAATGGAAGACGGGGGTCTCAAGCCGAGGAATACAGGTGACCACTAGAATCTGAAAATGCCCAGAAACAGATTCTAGGTGGTACTTTCTCAAGCAAGCAGCCATGCCAACACCTTGACTCACACCACAAAATTAATTTCAGACATCTAACCTCCAGGATCATAAAAATTAAGCCTGTGGTAATCTGTCTCAGCTGCAACAGAAAACACGTATGATTCACTCGCCTGAGGTTGTTTTCTCAGCTTTAGTGTGCACCAATGTCACATTGCTTCAAAGAGACCACTATCTCACTGCGTCTGCAGAATCCTCAAACCATAGGCTTCCTCAGCAATACTGTCAGCTCCCAGGGTGTGTGCTTGGCGATGGGGAGGGCAAGGGTCAGCGCTTCCTGTGGATGAGAAAGCAGAGGAAGGTCGCTGCGGTGGGCACTGCTAATTTTAACGTGGCCCTCACACGTGGGCACTAGTGGTATCTCAGGGTTGAGGCAAGCGCCTGCTTGATCAAGTCAAGGCCAGAGAGAAAGCCAAGTGGTGTAGGTGTTGTGGTTTGGGCTGTTAGTCCACAGGGGAGAGTGTTGCTCTTTGTAATTGCATCCTCGAATGAAAGAGAAAGTATCCGCAAGCCCTGGCGGCCTTCTTAGTGACGAGCCTGTCTTAAGCTGTGTTTTCTGCACAGGCGGAGAAGAGATGGGAGGTAACATGAAGGGAATTTGGCTAGAGAAGGGTGAGGTTGTGGGAGGAAGAAATGGGCAGAACACAGGGTCAAGGATTCAGCCACACAGGACAGGGACCAGAGTCAGTGTGGGAGGGTGTTTGGTTTGCTAGACTTTTCTCAAGGATAGCAAGGGCAGGGGACATTTGAGTGCAGAGAACATAAGAACATTCTTAAAATGCAAATGAGGGATGAGATGGCTGAACTGGGAAGGACTGCCAACTGGAGGCGATGCCTTCTGAATGTGCCATAGGACAGTGCTAGGATCCATGGCCTCAGAGAGTGCCTGCACTGAGGGATGCAGGATGAAGCCAGCACAGATCAGGGTGAAAGTCCTTCCCCATTGCTCTTTCGGTACCACGGAGCGGGGTGGGGTGCAAGCCCAGGGCTCTAGACGCAGGAATGCCCCCCCCCCCCGCCGCCTGCTCTTTCTCCTCTGGGCTGCTGAGAGGAGAGCATGGATTGACCATGCTCAGAAGCAGGGCTCTGAAAGAAGGTTTGTTTTATCCTAAGAATTACAGCTAGAAACCCGCTACAGTGCAATCTCTGAGGAGTCATCTGGAGAAAGGGTCTCTCTCTCTCTCTCTCTCTCTCTCTCTCTCTCTCTCTCTCTCTCTCTGTGTGTGTGTGTGTGTGTGTGT
>NC_034590.1:55334280-55378190 GCF_900095145.1 Mus pahari | reverse complement strand
TCTCTCTCTCTCTCTCTCTCTCTCTCTCTCTGTGTATATGTGTGTGTGTATGTGTGTATGTGTCTTCTTTCTGTCTCTCTCTTGTTGCTCTGCCATCTCTAGGCTGCGGCTTTCCTCTGCTGGATGAGGTTGGCTCACCAGAGAGACAAACCAGGGTTACACCTGGCACTTCTCGGTACATCCTGTGGCCATGCCTCCCTGTAAGGGAAGTGGGGAAGCACAGCTCCTCTCGGAAGCCCTGTGTGAGATGACTGATGGGAGAGTCTATCTGAAAATCAGAAGCAGAGTGTATATAACTGGACAAGTAGCCACACCTGCCATGGCCTTAAATGCTGAGCATGGGTAGCTAGGAGCTATGGCTCCACTCCTAGGCGTGGGACTACATCCAGGGCTTTGCTCTTCTGTGTCATGGGAGCAAGGGCCATGGGGCCCAAGATGAATGAGGGTCTGGTGAAAAGCAAGCTACAGCTGTGGGAGTACTGGATGGGAACACAGCGGGCACGCTTCATCTGTACTTCTGCTTCCCTTCCCCTCTTGTGCCCTAGGGAAGCCACAGTACCTACATATTGGGGAGGAGATTGATGGTGTAGACATGCGGGCTGAGGTCGGACTCCTGACTCGGAACATTGTGGTCATGGGGGAGATGGAGGACAGATGCTACCCCTACACCAATCACATCTGTGACTTCTTTGACTTCGATACCTTTGGGGGCCACATCAAGGTAGGAATGTGCCTGGCTAAGGCTCTTAGCCCTCCAGGAGGGTACTCAAGGTTCCAGCTGTGGACAGAGACTCATGGGAGGGACAGGGATGGTGGAGCAGGGGGTCGGAAGAGACGTGTACCCTTAGGAGATGTCACCTTTACCAGTCATGGGACTTTCACATGGGCCACATATCAGATACTTATCTTAAGTCCGTGGGAAAGCGCTGATATTTTATAATTCATAACAGTAGGAAAATTACAGTTACAAAGCAGCAATGAAAATATTATGGTCAGGAGTCACCACAACATGGGGACCTGAATTAAAGGGTCAGAGCACTAGGAAGGTTGAGAACCGTTGGTCTAGAAAGACAGCCACAGGTAGCAGCAGGTCTCTCAATGTCATACAAAGAATCCTAGTTCCCCAGCACTCCTAATAGTTCTTCAAAGAGGAACTTTGCTTATCTCTGTTCAGAATGCCTGTTTATCAGGCCTGGTAAATAGTCCATTAAACACAGAGGTCCTCCATGTTACTCCATGTTCTTGATGGTTATTGGCTTCAACTCTTAAGAGAGAGCATCAGAGTGAATTTTGTAAAAAGAATTCTCTTAAGGCTAAAATCATGTGCTGTAAGCGTAATTCTTGTTAATAATGTAAACAAAGAGGTTGATGGCGGGGAAACAGAGTTCACAATGGGAGTTCTGCTGATCTTTTAGATGGGGAGAGCCTTGTGGTACAGATCTACATTTTAGGAATTCTGGTCTCCAGTCCGTAGTCTGTGGATCTTTTCTGTCTATTGTCACCACTGAAGGTACCTGAGAACATAGTGAGATCCAGTGGAAACAGCAGTCCTCTGTCACACCAGCTACTGCAGCCCCTCTTGGTGTTGAGGATGGCCTGAGTTCCCACGCCCCTCTTGCCCATGAAGCCCAAGCTAGACTCATAATCATTCTCAACACTGCTCTCCAGGCATTGCCACAGGACCAGCATTTCAGTGGGTGCCCAAATCTAGGAGAAATGGTCATTGTGTCACCAACTCCTCTGACAGAAGTTGGCAGAGCCCACTTCTGATCCTGGTCACTTTAGACTGTGCGTTCTGCGGAGCTCCTGGAACTCAGGCATCATCTGCCCAAGCAGCTTCCCTGAGCACATCCAGGAGCAGCCCTGTGCTGTGACCATCTTCCACTCACATGCATGTCCCCAGACAGATGCTCATGCTATCTCCATCATCAGAGAAGGTTTCACACAGTAAACAATGATACCCCGAGTCCTCCACTCTCCAGCACTCACAGGGCATGTTTTAGGTCACCCCTACCCCCTAAGCATTTTAGGATTATCCCTTCCTCATAGTTGGCTATGGAGGTTGTAAAGGAAGATCAAAGCAAGCCTATTGTCCTGGGCATTTCCAATCCAAACAGTCTGATATCTTGCAGCATCCTGTAATGCCTTGCTGGATTCCCTTAGTGTAAGAAGGACCAGGCATCCTCAGCCATGTACACAGAGCCTCTTTGATTTATTGAGTAACCAGGATGTACTCAGTAAAACCCAGTGACAAAGCACTAGGAAGGTAATACCTCTGTCCTCTGGGAATGCAGGTCAGCTAGCATGGTGGGAGAGGGGGAAGATCAGGGGCTGCCTTGGCACTCTTTTGACTTTCACTTTGCTGTTGCAGTTTGCACTGGGGTTTAAAGCAGCCCACTTGGAGGGCGTGGAGCTGAAGTACATGGGGCAGCAGCTGGTGGGCCAGTACCCAATTCACTTCCACCTGGCTGGAGATTTGGATGAACAGGGAGGCTATGACCCCCCTACCTACATCAGGGACCTCTCCATTCATCACACATTCTCCCGCTGCGTCACTGTCCATGGCTCCAACGGTCTGTTGGTAAGTGCCTGCTGGAAGTGTGTCTGCACTTAGGCCATGCGGGGCAAGGGACACCTTGTGCTATGCTTTCACACTGTCTTCCAGTGTGGATATGGAGAAGTACTGAATCAGTTAGGTCTTCCATGTCTTTCCTGTGAGTCCCGCAGACCACCGTGTTACCTTCAGCTTGCTTGGAGAGAGGATGAGAGTGAAATAGTCCTGGCTGTATTGTCCTAGCAACTCATCTTCAGAGCAGGTAGTCCAGGTCTTACCACAGAACAGCTGGCATTGGGGAAGCTGAGTGGGCGTGTGGCACAGCACCAGGACAGCATGGGTAGCCGGTAGCTCAGTGAGATAGAGTCTTCCAGAACTGGTGTGGAGCCATCCCCAGGAGTCTGTGTTGTCTCAGCGAGGTGGGGGAATCAAGAGACTGTGGTGGGAAAGGGAAAACAGTGAGTTATGGCACCCACCCCACCTCCTAGACCTGGCCTGGAACAATTAGATCTGTCGATGGTCCCCACAATAGAGTCAGACACTTAGAGCAGAACCCTGGACAATTTCATCCAACAAGAAGATCTGTGCCACACTGTTAGCAAAGACTTCCCCCCCTGCCCAGTTCCTGGGAATGCCAGCTGCCAAATTGGGGAGGATCTCTCAGCTCCCTTGTCATCCGTCTACCACACGGTTGAGGTGTCAGTTTCAACCTTAATCTAGTGTCCATTCAGGGACCTACCACCAATCAGTTCAGAACTGCGTTTTCTGGCCAAGCTATGGAGAGATCTGGTGGGGGCAGTCTTGTTGCAGCATTCCCAAGGAGGAACCAAACTGCATGGCTTGCCATCGAGATGGTCCAGGTCTCTGGTTCTCTGAGCCAAGCAGGCAGCAGCAGGGCTATATCCCAGACAGACGGCAGTTTTACAGATTGGCTTTGAATGCTCTTGGAATGTGTGGTTGTACGACTTCCAGAATGCCGCTGCTCTGGGAGCTGGCCTTCGACACTGCTTGCTTTTCTTTGCTGCCTGAATTGACGGGTTTACCAGTGGGTGACTATGCTTTTTTGGGGTGTGGGGGTCAGTTAGCAGAACCAAAAGAATCCATATAGAGACAACCATGCTATTATGCTTTAGAGTACAGAGGACATGGTGATGTGTGTGTGTGTGTGTGTGTGTGTGTGTGTGTGTGTGTGTGTGTGTATGTATGTATGTATGTGTTAGAAGTCTTTTGCTATCACAATCCCTGGCCAGAAGTGGGTAAACCCCAGACGAGCAGTTCCCCAGGACACTAGAAAGAAGGGATCCTAGCTGTATGGAGCCGAGAGGAGCCTCAGTACCGTGCTCTACCCAGCAGGTCCTGAAGTGTCCCAGGAGGTCTCACATCTCTTCCATCTCTCCCTCCTTGGGAGCCAGCTTCCTACATCCCCTGCTTCAGGCACACACACACCGCCCCCCTATCCCCTCATTTATTATTTTATTTTTAAAAAGATTGTTTTCTTGTATCTGTATGAGTCTTCACATTGAATGTTACATATGTATACCATGCACCTGCCTGGTACCCACAGAAATCAGATCCCTGGAACTGGAGTTAGGGCTGGTTGTGTGCTGTGATATGGGTACTAGGAACCAAATTTGAATCCTCTGCAAGATCAACAAGTGCTTTTAACCTCTGAGCTACCTCTGCAGTCCCTTCTAGTTCAAAGTTAATCCAATTCCCTCTGACCAAACAAACAAACAAACAAACAAAACAAAAAACAAGCTCTTCAACGTCTGCTTTCCTCTGAGTTTAGGGAACAGCTTTCAGCAGTGTGGCTCTAAAATGCTAATGAGTCTAGCAACCCATTGTTCCCTCAGTTCATGCATCTCTTTGCTTTTTTCCTCTGTGTCAGTGTTGTGGGACTCAGCAGAAACTCAAAAGTCACCAGCACAGAGCTGCAGGAATGGATGGAAATGTCCTGGGCCGCAGTTTCCTCCAGGGAAAAGGCTGATAGAGTCGACTACAAAGGGTGGTTAGGAGGATGAGGCCAGATAACACGAGTGACATGCTTTGAGGGTACAGTAAATAGCAGCAGCCCTGTGTGCCCCTGCATCTCTATGTGGTCTGTGAAAACACCTGTTTCCGTGAGATAGCAGCATATGCTTCCACCAAAAAGTGGGGCCAGTGTAGCTAGCGACTCTTGACTTCCCTGCCACTTTGAAAAGTCCCAATGCATGCTCACATAGGTAGGGTCTACAGCAGAAATCTACCACATTGTTGGACCTGTTAGCAATGCCTGCCCTCCTCTGGTCCCAGGGCCCTGCTCTCACACTGCTTCTGCAGTTCTCTAAGTCCCTGTTCTTAGTCCATGGAGTGAAGCTGTAGGAATGTCTCCTGTGATAGTAGCATTGTTGAGGATGTCCTTCTGGCAATATAGCAGAACACCCAGGCTCCCTGGCAGGTGCCCACAGGAAGCCTGACTTCAGAAGGAGACTCTGCACTAACTCTCCCCAGGATGCTTGCAGGTACAGGATGGGAGACTTTTCCCAAAGAGAGATTCTGCATACACTCTCTGCAGGACCACAGGGAATGGGCTCAGAGCATCTTCATGTGTATTTTGAGCTCCTAAGCAGGACCTTGAAATCATCTTTCTATTACTGGAAGGCAATCGCTATATCCCCGACCTGTAGCAGGAGGTACATAGACCTCAGTGCAAGTTCTGCTCTCTTCAATCTCCCTTCTTTAAGCCTGGGAGACTGCGCAGAAGAAAGCACATCCTTTCTGAGGACTTGCTCACAACTTATCTTTATTATAAATGCCTGTGCTATGAAGCCAAGATGTGCCCAGAGGGTTGCAAGTGCTGTGCTCCGCATGGCTCCAGTGCCAGAGGATCCAGTCAGCCCCTAAGCATTCTATCTCCGAGACCACAACTTTCACTTGGCTTTCTGCTAAAGAAGGCTGGAGCCCATGATGGGGAAGCCCAGCATCCTCTCTGCCATCTGCACAGCCCTGGGAATTGTGGGAAAGGCTTCCATTGTCCCTGAATCACCCCCCCTTTTCCAGGGTCTTTGAATGTATCCTGCACTTCTCAAGCTGTGTACTTGTTCTCTCCTCTCCTTCCCACTTGAGCCCAGATGTTGGACCCAGACTCCATCTTTCCTCTCCCTCAAAACGACTTGGTCCAGGGCTGCACTGGGAGACCGAGGAAGAGAACACTCCAGAACAGGGCACAAGTTGACAGTGTGGAAGAGAACGCTGGTCTCTCTGGTCTCACTGCCCCTTGCAGGTCACATGCTTTCCCTCGGGCAGCACCCTGACCTTGCAAATTCTATCCTCCCCCATCCTTGCCCCCCCACCCCCTCCCTACCTTCCCTGCCCAGCCTTGAAAGCATTCCTTCCCTTTTTAGGTAGGGTTTTGTTCAGTTTCCTCTCTCAACTTCTATTTGCATATTCAAAAACTCATTAAGATCTTCAAAACAAATGACCCTTGCCTGCGCTCCAAGGCCAGCTTCTCCTCGGGAATTTTATTTTTAAGTTTTTTTAAATAATGTCAGAAGCTTGGAAGTAATTTTTCTTTTTAAAAGGACTGAATTCACTGTGCGGCTTCTCAGTGACATATATTATATCATTCGTACCCTAGACTGCAGAAATAGCATCCGCTTTGGTCTCACTGCCCCCTGCAGGGTGCCAAAATTCTTCAAGTCTAGTATAAAATGACCTGGTATTTGCATCATACCGATGTGTTTGCTCCCGTGCACTTACAATTACCTCTAGTTGGCTTATGATGTCATGTAAATGCCTAATAAACAGTTGGCATCCCATATTGTTTGGGGACTGATGGCAAGGTGAAATAATCTCGGTGCATGGTCCTCTTAGGCAGTTCCTTTAAAAGAAATATTTCCTGTCTGAGCTTGATTGAATCTATGGTGGAATCCTGCATAGTCAGAGAGTCAGCCAACCACTAATTTCTGCTTGTGCTTGGGTAATTGAAGCCCCATTCTTCTTAGAGAATACAGGTTGTTGGTGGACTGGGGTGATCATATATCTTGAGGTACACAGAAAACAGTCTTCAGACCTCCAGCTAGCCTCCTCTGTCACTAGCACCCCACCCCACCTCCATCCCCCAACAATGCCCTGACATTGTGATGACAGCTAAATAGTCTCACTATTGAAGCAATACCTGACACGTTTCTTGGTCTTTCACTACTGGCAGAACCTATGAGTTTTCTCCTTTACAATCCCATGACCAGACCTTGCTACAGTGAAAGACTTAAAACAGCTTCCAGGAATCATGAACTGCAGATATCAGCAGGCAAGAACATACACAGGAAAACAAAGGGGAAATATAGTTTTAGCTTTCTCAAAGAGAATGGCAGAAGGGCTTACACATTATTTCTGGTCAGCATATAAGGATAGCCTCCTACTGGGCGAGGGAGTATTCATTTAGTTGCTATGTCTATCTACATGAATCTATTATCTACCCATCTGCCTATCTATCCTATTTTTCTGTCCATTTACTTATGCAACCACCATCTGTTCATTATTTACCTGTATGTCTATCTACCCACTATCCCTATCTATCTATCTATCTATCTATCTATCTATCTATCTATCTATCTATCATCTATCTACCTACCTCCCATTTACCTATCTCCTATCATTTATCCTTCCATCATCCATTTCTATCTATCTATCTATCTATCTATCTATCTATCTATCTATCTATCTATCTACCTACCTACCTATCTATCCATCTATCTACCTACCTCCATTTATCTATCTATCCCTTCACTTATTATCTCTAATAGTCAACTCTGTGAAATAGTCTAAGGAGAAACGATCTGAGAACATTTTCAGCATCCCCTCTATCACACAGGGATGCTCAGCGTAGCAGAGTAAGTCTGTGACTGAGTAATGATGTGAATTACACTTCATCTCCTGCTCCAGACTTTCATCTGCTCTTGCCCTGCTTTTCTCCTGACTCTGGCAGACTTGTTGCAACAGCTAAGCAATGGGCTGGTTTCTGTTTCCGGCGTTGATGGAAATCAAGTCTGAGTTCTGTCCTTGCAAGTGGCGTCCACTGAGATAAGGTTGAAACATGTGTAAGAACTGGACTTCCAGCAGCAGCTGCTTTTCTTCCTTTTGGTGAAGCCTTTTCTGTTCACAGCACCTCTCACAAGTCTTAGAAGCCAGCTCCTCTTTGAGTGTTTGTTAGAAAAATGTCCCTAACTCATTCACTCAGTTTCGGAGCTCTGAAGTGCAGGGCAAATGGGTAGGGAAAAGTCAGAAAGATCATGAGCAGAAGACAGCAGCTCCAACATATAAATTCCCTGGGATACCCCACATCCCTTCTCTGGGCATGGTTTCCTCCTCTGTAAGGCCGGACATTGAATTTGATCTTAGAAGTCTCTGCCAGCAAGAGCAGCCGCATCCCCTCCCAGACTTGTCTTTCTGGGCTATTTTTAACAAGCTTTCATTTCTCACTGGGAGAGAAGGGAGCATCCCACTGGATGACCTTGGCATTGACTGAAATGCCCATTGAAGGAGTGAATGAGCCTCAAGGTCATGCCCTTGTCAAAGAGTAAAGCCAAAGATTAAAGGAAGGATGCTCATTTTAAGAGGCAGACAGCTTGCCTGGTATAAGCAAGGGGAGTGGAGAGTGGAGTAAGCTGACAGAGTACACAGGCCTGAAAAACCAAATGTCTCTGCCCTGGCTTTGCCCACTAAGCTTTTGTGTCCTTGGGCAATTGCTTAGCATTTCCCAGCCTCATCTCTCTCATTTCTTTTTTTCTTTTTTCTTTTCTTTCTTTTTTTTTTTTTTTTTTTGTATTTACTTATTTTTTATTAGATGTTTTCTTTATTTACATTGCAAATTTTATCCCCTTTCCTTATTTCCCCTCCAAAAACCTCCCATCCCATCTCCCTTCCCATATCTCTCATTTCTAAAACAAAAATTGCAAGAGGACTTTGTAAGATTGTGGAGAAAGTAAAGTCTATGAGGCCAGCCTGTGTTCAGTCATGCAGGGACTTTGTGTGGGTGTGGTTCTAACAGCTGATGGACAGTTAGTCATTTAGGGAGCAGGCACCTGCAGTGTAAGGGAAGGACCTGGGTTGCTCACCTTAGATCAATGCTTTTCCATTAGACACAGCCTTGTCATCTTTCCTACACAGTGGATGACTGAGTGATGGAAGTCCGGAAACAACTTTTAGGTAGTGTGTGATATTGACACCTGGCAGGGACAGACTAGGGTTACTGAGTGTCCTGCAGTGAGCAAGACAGTCCTTTGTAGTGAGTGGCACCAGGGCTAAGGGCAATGGCCTTGGTATTTCAGTCAGTGCCAAAGGCATTTGGATGGTATACAGATTTTCCAGCTCCTGGTACACTGGCAGTTCCTTAAGAGGTGTGGGTTGATCTGAGGTCACAAGGAAGCAGGGAAGATCTCATTGGATGAAGTCACTGGACAAGCAGGGATGGAAGACTACAGTAAAGATGTGCAAAGGTCTCCCACCCTCACCCACTGTCCCTTGTGCTTTCTGATTTTCTATCCAGGAAGGTGAACTGAGAGCTGAATTCTCAGTCTGGGGTGGAAAAGTGTCCTGGTGGGCATCGTGGGCTAACAAACTGGCTTGGGTTGAAGGGCTCCTAAAAGTAGATTAGTGTTGCCGGGTGGTAGTGGTACATGCCTTTAATCCCAGTATTTTGGGAAGCAAAGGCTGGTGGATCTCTATGAGTTCAGGACAAGTTTGGTCTACAGAAAGAGTTCCAGAACAGCCAGGGCTACACAGAGAAAGCCTGTCTGGAAAACCAACCCAACCCAACCCAACCCAACCCAAACCAAACCAAACCAAAACATATCAGACCTTCATGAAAGGTCCCCCAGGCCTCCTGTGGTGCTACCTCCTGAGGGAGCTGCTCTGCTCCCCACTCTGGCCCTGGAGACCCTCCTTAAGAAGTCTTGGCAAGCTGTGTCTTCAGCAGATTGGTCTCTGGAACACAAGCTCAGTCTCCCCCTTGAACCCACCTTTGCACTTCTCGTATTTTATTCCCATCCTTACCCACCAGAAGCCTCATCCCCAGCACATTCAACCTCTTGTCACCCACCCTGCCTGAGGGCAAGGTTGTCTCTACCCCCAGGCTACGCAAGCCTGGTATGGCTCAGCACTACTTCATGCTTGATGAATAACTATGTATACATATGAACATTGGGTACCGAGTAAAACTCCTGTCTTGACCCTGCAGATCAAGGATGTTGTGGGCTATAATTCTTTGGGCCACTGCTTCTTCACTGAAGATGGGCCAGAGGAACGCAACACGTTTGACCACTGCCTTGGCCTCCTTGTTAAGTCAGGGACCCTTCTCCCATCGGATCGGGATAGCAGGATGTGCAAAGTGATCACAGAGGACTCATACCCAGGGTACATCCCCAAGCCCAGGCAGGACTGCAAGTAAGTGCACACATAGTACTGCAGGATAGTCCTGGAGGGGAGAGGGAATGAGCATGAATACTCAACATTCTGCCTCAGGACCTTTAAAAACAAGATGCTCACCTCTGCCTGCTTCTCAGAGTGAGGTACCAAGAGTAGCTCTTCCTTCTTCCCTCCTCCCTCCTCCCTCCTCCCTCCTCCTCTATCCTCCCTCCTCTGTGAGCCTCAGTAGCACTGTTTGGTCTGGAGAACTGTGGCTCACCTGTGGCTCTATACCATATGGAATCTTGTGAACAGTTACCACAATCACTCCTGATATGTACCCATAGTACCACAGTAATCTCTTTTTTAACCAGAGAGAGAGAGATGGTGTCACAAAGAACACAGAAAGGCAGAGATAGAAAAATACAGACAGGTAGGAAAACAGAGACAGACATGGGAAAAACAGAAACAGACTTCGAGACCCAGAGATACAAAGGTAGAGGGAAAAAAGGAGAAATGGAGGGAAACACAGACATGGAGACAGAAAAACAGTGAAGAGACACACAGAGACAGAGAGGCAGATGCAGACAGAGACATGTCTCTTCCTGCCCAGACAGCTTCCCTTAGACAGGTCTGCTTTCTCAGACGCAAATTCAATGCTTCTGCAGAGGTACAAAACACACCTCATTTTTCCAGCCCTGAACAGTGCACAAACTTAAATGCTCTGTCTGCTGGTGAGAAAGTGAAGTCACAAACGGACACCCCAGCCTCAGACAACAGCCTCCACTAATACTGCTGACTCACAGGGCTCTCCCACTGGGTAGCAGAGAGAGTGCTGGAGGTCTTTGTTAATGACTGTGCTCAACTTCTGTCCTCTCCCTGCAGTGCTGTGTCCACGTTCTGGATGGCGAATCCCAACAACAATCTCATCAACTGTGCAGCTGCAGGGTCCGAGGTAAGCAGAAATAAGCAAGGTGGGGCTGGCAGCGGCTGCCCTGGAGATGCTATGTTTAGAGCTCAAGATCACTCATCTATATGGTGGGGAGTCCTGCAACTTGGCTTTGAACAACAGTTCAGCCTGTCGCTTCATAACCCTGGTGACCATAGCTAATAAGTCATTTATTTTGGCTTGTGACATAAGAGATTACAGTCCATAGTAGGAGGGAAGGTATGGTGGCTGGAGTCACCTGTGGCTGTGACAATAAGAGCATGTACACATCTGAGTAGATCAAGAAACAGTAGAAGGGGCTGGAGAGATGGCTCTGTAGTTAAAAGTATTTGTTTTTGCAGAGGGTCTGAGTTTGAGTCCCAGCTTCCACATGGTGGATCACAACCATCCATAACTCCAGTTTCAGGAGATCCTATGTTTTCTTCTGACCTCTGTGGATACCAGGCACCCATGATCTATACAGGCATACATAAGAACCAAATGCTCATACATATAAAACATTAAAATAAAAAGATGTTTTAGAAAACAGAGAAGACAGGATGTGGAGCTAGGCTATATAGTCCTCAAACTCCACCTCCAATGACCCACATCCTCCATTTTTTCTTCCTCTCCTAAAGGTTTCACAACCTCCAAAAGCAGAGCCACTACCTGTAGACCAAGTGTTCAAACACAAGACCCTGTGGGGGATGTTTCATCCCAGAGCACTAAGCAATTTATGTACAGTCATTCGTTAGAGGATGGGTCATTTCCCCTTAGGATGGTGCCTGGTACGTCAGTATAAGCTAACACCAAGTGATTCTAACATAAAGGGTGGGCTAGGGTGGAAGCTAAGACAGGAGACCTAGCGTGTCCAAAGCCCCATATAGCTGAGTGGTGGCAGATAGGCAACAAGCATCATGTTCTGCTCCAACAGCCTTGATCTAACCCAGTTCTCCCCCGCTGCTCGTTTTGCTTGAGGCCGTGACCCTGACACTGTCTCTTGTTCTTTCTGGGCCTCAGTGTCCAGATCTCTAAGGCATCTCTATGACATTTGCTTTTGGAATTCTATCCATCAGGAGTCTAACCTCTGCAGTGACCCAGTAACTCACACCCTCTACTGCAGACAGAGAACAAGTCCGATGTGAAGAGTGAGAGCTGACAAGGACCTCACAAATTACAGTAGCCTCAAGCTTTTCCCTTTATCCCAGCACTGAACCACATAGATATGTCTGGTGGTGAATGGTGTATAAACAGTGGACCACTGAGATGTGTGTGGAGATGACTTGTTCTGGTCACAATACTGCATCCACTATCCCAGCCTGGGTCACTCAATCAGGAACTCACTGCCACTAATTTCTCTGTGTGTGTGTGTGTGTGTGTCTCTCTCCTGTGCCTTGTCCCAACAGGAAACTGGATTTTGGTTCATTTTTCACCATGTGCCGACGGGCCCCTCTGTGGGAATGTACTCCCCAGGTTATTCCGAGCACATTCCACTGGGGAAATTCTACAACAACCGAGCACATTCTAACTACCGGGTAAGTCTTTCTGTGATGTGTCACTATGGCCAGCCTTTTCACTCCCCTGTCCCAACCTGCAGATGATTAGAGCCTGGAAGGGCTGCATTCTTATTGTGGGTCCAAAGCAGCCTTCCAAAGCCTGCAGTTCACTCACCACAAGTCTCCTGTGGGGCCCTGCCTCATCACAGCAACTGTATAGCCAAAGGAGCAAGGTGTGCCTTTACCCCAGCTTCCATATCCCAGAAGATGGATGTCAGACTTGATTTTGTGATTCTATTGTAGGCATCAGTGATATTGACTATGAAATGAGGCCTGGCCATGAACTTCAGGAAGGTTGGACATGGTTCTGAGTGGCATTGGCATCCAGGACTTTCTCTTTCTTTCTGGGGAGTGGGTGGCTCCATCTGTGCAGGGTTAAGTCAGTAGGTGGAAAATGAGAAACTTCTTGACCACCTTCATTTATCACCCTCCTATCCTGAGTACCAGTGCAAGCTCTGCTCCAAGCTTGGGTCTAGAGCAAAAGGGAGAAGCATTAGGATGGCTGGGGCCTCAGTTTGCAAAGAACATTCCCATAGGAGCAAAAGATAAGACTGGAGCCATTGGACACACCAAGAGAACTTGGAATAAGGCTGAGATAAAGATGAACCCCTGTGTCTCTAGGACATAGGGATAGTAAACAAACAAGCTGGTATCTGGTCCAATTCTTAATAGTACACTCAGGGGACTGCCAGAGAGGAATGGTTGACATCCAGAATCAAAAAAAGGTATTTCAGAGAGCTAGTGTGATAGATCAGTATTTAAGGTTCTTGCCATACAAGCACAAAAGCAAAAGTACATGCCTGTAACCCTGTTGATAGGAAAACAGAGACAGGCAAATCCCAAAGCCTCTGGCCAGCCATTTAGCCAGTGAACTCCAGATTCAATGAAGGAACATCTATCAAAATAACAGCAACAACAATAGAAAGCAATAGAAGTCACTTGTCATCCACCTCTGGTCTCTGCATTCACATACAAAGAAAACCTGTTTCAAAAACACGGAACCTGGGAGAAGACCCAGAAAGAAGGAACGTATGTTCAGAGCAGATCCGTGCTGAAACCTGGGGGTAAGAAGACAAAAGCCAGTGATAAGGGGAGAGCCATGAGCAGGGGAGAGGAGGCACTTCCTTAGTCATGTCTCAGAGACAGAGCAGGGGGACAATTCCAGAGGCAGTGGCAGAAATGTGGAGGAGAGTTTGTGGCTGGATGTTGTGCGGCCCCATGCAGAGTCAGGCGCTTAGACCATATCACTGTTAGAGAAGGACAGAAAACACATTGACCTCTTAGTGGGACCCACCATTCCCTGGACCCTCAAGATTTCCTACTGGTGAGACTGGGCAGCAAAGGGGGTTGGGATGGGGAGTAATGAAGTCAAAAGCAACATCCTTAATAGGAAGGCAAGACAGAGTCAAGGACATAGATGTGTGTAGGAGGGGTGCTTTAGCACTGTTGAGGGCAGGATGGACTCTTATCCTCTGAGATAGGCAGGGAGAAATGAAAAGAATCTACAGCTGTACCGGCTTGACAGTCTAAGCAGAGACTACAGGGTCTGTATCCTGGATGCTTCTATCCAGGAAGACTGACACCACACTCACCTCATGTAGTCATTTCTCAGGCATCTTGTACAGTCACCACAGCTACTCTGTGAAGGTGGTATCATTAGCCAACTTTACAGATAATGATATGACTAGCCAAAGAAGTGAGGGGTCTTACAGATAATGATATGACTAGCCAAAGAAGTGAGGGGTCTTGCCAGCATCAGTGTGTGAGAACAGAGCCAAGAGTGTAAGCTCTCGTCATCACTGTTGTGAAGTTAAAGCCCGTTGGAGAACAAACAGGAACTTGGAGACACAGCTGGTATGAGCCTCTTAAGAGACCGAGGGATCTGGGAGTGAGAGGGACTGGATGGTAGCCTCCAGGACTTCCACTTCTATTCCAACCCATCTTCTGTCTAAAAGGAGACAGCTTTGGCACTAAAGAAGAACACCAGGCTCGGAGCTAGGGACATAGCTCAGTTGGTAAGAGTGTTTGTCAGATGTGCATGAAGCCCTGGGTTTGTGTATAGACAAGATGTGGTCCCATGCACCTGTAATGCCAGCACTCAAGAGGCTGAAGCAGGAGAATGAAAAATTCAAAGTCACCTAGGCTGCATAGCAAGTTTGAGGCCAGCTTGGGTTACATGAGGCCCTGTCTCAAAAAAATCTTTTAAAAAAAGAATTAGCCTTTCTCCTCAAGTCAAGCAGGAGCTGGAATAGGCTGTAGGAAGTCACGACTCTCACATGATGGGAAAGAGAGACAAGCTCAGAAAGTCTGTGTTGCATTTCTGAGCACACACTGGTAGACCTTGTTTGGGAATCTGGGATAGGAACTCCATAAAGTAGTGTTAGTTCTGTATATAGAATTGGCTATATGGCTCCAAGTTAGACCCTCTAGTTTAGACCCTCATTTATGGAAGCTGGGGAGATGGCTCAGAGGTTAAGAGCACTGGCTGCTCTTGTAGAGGTCCTGTGTTCAATTCCCAGCAACCACATGGTAACACAAAACTATTTATAATGTGATCTGGTGCCCTCTTCTGGCATGCAGGGGCACAAGCAGATAGAACACTCATACACATAAAATAAATAAATCTTTTAAAAACACTGGTTTATTCATCTACTCCTCCCACACACCACACACACACACACACCCACACACACACACACACACACACACACACACACACACACACACACACACACACAGGTCTGCTCCTCTCAGCTCTGGTCAGAGAAATGCAGAATGACACTGGCTTTCTCCTTCTCTCACTGTAGACCCTATGTCCATGAGCGTAGTGTAAGAACTGCTGGGTATATGGACATATTCAAAAGCATGTGCCTAGGCTGGTGTGAGAAGATGGCTGTGGGCAGTGGTAATAGCTAATGTGTCCTTTGTCCCCAGGCCGGCATGATCATAGACAATGGAGTCAAGACAACTGAGGCCTCAGCCAAGGACAAGCGGCCCTTCCTCTCCATCATCTCTGCCAGGTAAGAACCCCTTGTCCCTTAGGACCTCTTGGCTTGCTTCCTTTTCTTCTGCTTCAGTCTGCATTTCTTCCCCTAATGAGTGCTCACTAGCTGGCACTGAGCCAGTTGTTATGGTACTGTGCTAGAAGTCTAAACTAAGTCTGAATTAGAGTCCAGACTCCAGTAACTGAAGGGAGAGCTGAAATTCCTAGCAATTTCCAGACCTCTCCACAGAGCCAAGACCATAAAACAGAGGAATAGGGATGGCCAGAGCTGTGACATGATGGGCAGGGATACAAAAGTGATCAGAAAAAAAAAAGCATTTACTGCCACTTTATTAATGGTAAAGAATTTGATAGCCAGGCTGATAAGTCAAGCCAGAGTTTAGCTGAAGACCAAAGGCTGCTTTTAAAAGGTCGTTGTCAAGGCTGGATGTGGTGGTACATGCCTTTAGCTACTTTAATTCTGCACCTGAGAGGCAGAAGCAGGAAGATCTCTGCAAGGTCAACATGGTCTGCACAGTGAGTTCTAGGCCACCCAAGGCTACATAATGAGAACCTATGTCAAAGGAAACAAAAACAATGTTGTCAGACTTCAAGATTAGCAACAGTGGGACCCCTTATCTGTCTCCTGCATGGAGCTGGGTCCTAGAGATGCAACCTCCTGTCTCTAGAAGCTCACAGCTGTTCATGACATAGCCAAAGAATATCTGCTGAGTCAGAGGTATCTGGGACCTGTAAGTGGAAAGCAGAGCTCAGAAAGAATGTTCCCTATATTCTCCCATGCTCCAGGTACAGCCCTCACCAGGATGCAGACCCACTGAAACCTCGGGAACCAGCCATTATCCGACACTTTACTGCCTACAAGAACCAGGATCATGGAGCCTGGCTGCGGGGTGGGGATGTGTGGCTGGACAACTGTCGGTGAGTCTGGAAAAGAAGGTGGCTGCCACCAAAAAGGCTTGATGTTCCTCCCCTAGGCTGAAGAGTGAGCAAGGCAGAGAGCTTTCTAAGCTTAATGACATTCAGCTTTCTGTTCCCCTTGCAAGACAGGAGTATAGGATGATAGCAGACAGTGACCAGGGGAAGAAGAAACCACACAGCAGCATGCCAGATTCACCAACAGTGCTGGGTTACTTATGGGGACTCTCATTCATGGTTACAAAGGTGGTCAGTGCAGGAAGGGAAAAGGGAGTCATGGTCCTGAGTACTCACTGTGTGCCTAGACTTTGGTTTGGTTTGGTTTGGTTTGGTTTGGTTTGGTTTGGTTTGGTTTGGTTTGGTTTGGTTTTTTCTCACTGTATTTCTCAAGAAAGCAAATTTTAAAAATAAAAATAAAAAATCCTAGCTCCACTGATGATAAATTGAAGTTCAGTTAGTGTCTTAAGTTGCATAGCTAGTAAGTGGAAAGAGAGAGAGAGAGAGAGAGAGAGAGAGAGAGAGAGAGAGAGAGAGAGAGGATGAATTGATGCTTAAGGCCATTAGACTCTACGCTCAACAAAACGAGCCAGAAACATTGATTTATGGTGTAAAGTCCCCAGAAGTCTGATGCCAATCATGGTTCTCCTGCAAGAAAATGATGAAGCACCTGCCAATAGGGGCCACATCTTCTTATCCTCTACTAGACAGTTTAAGGAAGCCCAGAGTCTGGCTGGCATAGGGCTGTGGTACACATAGACAAAGTTGACATGGTCTAGAGCTGACAGAATGATATCTTCCAGGACTTTGGGTATTAATCCAGTGTGGCTGCTGGGACTTAGGGAGGCTCTAGTATCCCTGGATGCAGGCAAGGATGGAAAAGGTTACTCCTAGAGGTAGGAAAGTAGACAGCCAACTGGAGTACCACACTTTAATTCTGGTGGGAAAAAATCGTAGATAAGGAAAGTGTGGATAAGCCCAAGAATTCAGCATAGTGAGCAAGTGGGGGTGGGTAGCTGTGTTTTAAGATGTGCTGAGTTGGAAATTCTCACAAAGTATGCAGGATAAATGTCCCAAATCTTCCAAAAACAAGATAGGACAAGTGTTTGAGTCACCCATATGGATGGAGAAGGAAGTTATGAGTATCTGTAATGTCCCTAGGGTCACAGTGGAATGTGAAGGGAAGGGGCCATAGCAAAACACCAGGTGATACCAGAGATGAGGAAAAGCTGGGGACAGGGATTAAAAGAGAACTGGAGAGCTTGGTACCCTAGATGAGAATGAGTGATTGGTTTGGCTAGATAGATCTTTGAGGAGGGAACATGGAATGCTGAAAGAGATCTGTTGAGGTGTGTTGGGAACTGGAAAGCTTGTGGAAACCAGGATCAGCCCAGCATGGCTGAAGCAGAAGGGAACAGGGATGACTTGGGGCTTCCCTGCCAGAGCAAAACCTGGGATTGGGCTTATAGGAGATGTGAAGCCACTGGAGATTCAAAAAGCAGCAGATGGCACATGAAAATGGTGCCCAGAGGAGATGAGCCTCTTGGGATGTACTGGACAGAAAGGGGGACGAGGAACAAAGGAGATGAAGGCAGCACCGACCCAAAGACCTGCTCTTTCATGAGGCTATTTCAGTTTCTTACTATGACTAAGAGTAGTCCCCACATAGCCTACCTTCAGTAGTGCTGGCCTTGGCGTGGGAAAGCACAGCCCCCCATTCTACTACCCACTGCCTGCCATTTCTCCTGATCAACCCCACAGGCCCTGGGGGCTCAACCAGAGGTGGGCTGGCAAGAGAGGCCTGTGAGTCCCAGCCCTCCTGTAGCTAAAGCTCCGTGTTCCCACATGCTGAGTCACTGAGTACCTGTGCCAATGTGGGTACATCTTCTAGCTCTTTACCTGCCACTCCAAGGAATACCAAATCTGTGAGTAGGAACCAAAATAGCCATTTGCTGCGTAAAGTGGAAAATTACGATTCCCTCACCAAAACTCCTACCTCAATGATGTCCACGTAGATTCTAGTGACAAAGAAAAGTCCTTCCTTCTGCCACCTCATTGACTGTGGAGCGAGAGCATGGGCTAACTGTCTGCTCTTGTCCCTAGGTTTGCTGATAATGGCATCGGTCTGACCCTGGCCAGGTAAGAGTGACTATCATTGTGACTAGTCTTTTGTGGGAGTTTATGTTTGGGCATCTCATTCCAGACATCTCTTCTCTGCAGTGGTGGAACCTTCCCATATGATGATGGCTCCAAGCAGGAGATAAAGAACAGCTTGTTTGTTGGCGAGAGTGGCAATGTGGGCACAGAAATGATGGACAACAGGATCTGGGGACCAGGTGGCTTGGACCATAGTGGAAGGACCCTCCCTATTGGCCAGTAGGTTTGAATTGGTGGGAACTGCCCTTTGTGTGTGTGTGTGTGTGTGTGTGTGTGTGTGTGTGTGTGTGTGTGTGTGTGTCTTGAATCATATCCATGAAAAAAAAAGAAGCTAGTGGGTGACTTCTATTTGTTGACTCTGAATGTTTCTGCTCTCTATCAACCTGCAATGTGTCATAGTTGAGACACAATGAGGATGAAATCTGGAATGAGGAGAGAGATGTCAAAACACACTTGTAGACGAGATTCCAAAGAGCACACAACCATCAGATGTTCATATTCAGGGGAACATGGTGTCCAGAAAGTGGGATTCTGAGTCCCCTTAGCCACTCACTTGAAGTCCTTCACTTCTGATTATGGCAAAGAGGCGATCGGAATGAACAGAGGTAATCAAACCTGCAGCCTTGTCTCACACAGATTGAACTCTTCCACCAAGAGACAGATCATCCCTAGGTGGTCACGTCTCAAGGTGGCCATGCTTGCCACAGGCTGGGCTTGTTCCACCAAGGCCCTAGAATCGGTTTAGTCCTCTTTTCATGAAAAGAACGGTTTTTGCTGTTACAATCGGGACAGAAACATACACACTGAGACTTCTGGGTGCACCTAGAAGTGTTTGCCTGATCTTCTTGACTAATCAGGAAGCCTCTTCTTCCATTTTAAGAGTCACGGAAGACCCTTTTCTTTATAAGTGACTCTGAGCCTTCATTTCTAGAATTTCTTTCTAGAAGGTTACCGCCCTCCAGGGACAGGATATTCTGATGACTTCCAGAGTTATCTATGGTAGCCTGACAGGCTCAGACAGGTTTCTTGCAATGCTTTTGAAAGAAGAGATCTAGGAAGGACCCTGCAGTTTTTAATGAGGTAGGTTAGGATCTTAAGCATATGGTTTATGTAGAACTAGCAAGAATGTGATACTTGGACACCTTAACTGGAAAAAATGCATGGACGCAACCCATGAGAACCAAGATCCAAGGTGATGAGTGCTTACTAATATAAAAATCTGGATGCCGGGCGTGGTGGCGCACGCCTTTAATCCCAGCACTAGGGAGGCAGAGGCAGGCAGATTTCTGAGTTCGAGGCCAGCCTGGTCTACAAAGTGAGTTCCAGGACAGCCAGGGCTATACAGAGAAACCCTGTCTNAAAAAAAAAAAAAAAATGGAAACACGGGGGATTTGGGTATGAGTGGAGACTTCTTGGGAGCCATATGCAATATCTAGGAGCCTGAATAGAAGACTCGGGACAGCTGGGGACAGTCTCACTCTGGGAACAGGGCCTTCATGCGCTTCCTTTTCCATCTTCATTCCTTTGCTTCCCTAAGTTCCACATGGAAGAGAAGGGAAGGGATCAAGCCAGAGCAGAGACGTGGGTATAAAAGGACATGTTAGGCATAGAAGATGACAAGCTTAGATTTGTGACCAGCCCTGGGAAAGGCTACCAAGCAATCTGACCAGTCCCCCATGGGCCTTCCTTTCACATACCCTCAAGTAAGTGGGAGAGGTACCGCTGAGCCCCTCCTCCCTGCTTATGCCACTGCTTCTTCCCTGGTCCCTCCACGTCTCCCAGCTCCCACCTCTTCCCAATTCCTTCCTGCTGCTTGCCAGTATCAGACCTTCCCAGGGGCCCTGTGTCAATCTGTGGTCTTGATTTTCTAGCAAAAGCTGTCTTTGCTTCTGACAATGTTTTAAAAGTTGCACTGTAATTCTTTTTAATCATTGCCTATTCTTTGTATTTCTGTTCCTATTTCCCAAACCCAGCACATTGCCTGTGGATAGGCTTACAGAGGAAACACATCTGGCTCTTAATCTGATTAAACTGTTATAGCAACTAAAACTAGGGCGATAGTGACTAACAGTGTTCCCCTCCCAAGGGACGAAATACTGGCAGTCTCTAGACGTATTTACAGTATTTTCCTAGTGACTGGACACATTGATGGGAAGAGTAGAGAAACTGCCTAAACAGATCCCAAAGCCAACAACTTGGTAGACATCTATTTATCTATCAACTTACCAGTCATCCAGTCAACTAGCTGTCTATCATCCATTCATCCACTCATCCAGCCACCCACCATCTATTAATCTACCATCCATCTACCTACAAACTCCCTATCTATTCATCCATTTATCCATCTGCCTACCAGTCAGCATCCATCTACCCATCCACCCATCCATTCCTCTACCAAACAGTATCTGTACCATCCATCACCCATCTATACAGACATTTATCCATCCATCATTGATACTGTGCCCATAAATGCCTTCTCAGTGAATTAATTAACAATGATTTTCAGTGGAAGGAGTTGCTGGAGGTGGGGATCAGGAATAACTTCACCCAGAAAAATTTCTTATCATTCACCTCCAAAGAAGCAAATAGCCATGACACTCAGCTAACACCTGACTTCCTTAACTCCACAGGAATTTTCCAATTAGAGGAATTCAGTTCTACGACGGCCCCATCAACATCCAGAACTGCACCTTCCGAAAGTTCGCAGCCCTCGAGGGCAGGCACACCAGTGCCTTGGCCTTCCGCCTAAACAATGCCTGGCAAAGCTGCCCTCACAACAATGTGACCAACATAGCCTTTGAGGATGTCCCGGTGAGTGTGGTGCCAGGACAGGCTCCTGGCACAGCCAGGCTTCGAGTGATGACTCACTTGTCCCCCACGGCTTGGAGATTGAGTTGTTGCCACCACCACAAGGGTGGAATAGCTTCCTCCAAGTAGGCTGGGCCATGTCCCAGTTTGCTCTCTGCCCAAACTGGAAAAGTACAAGCTCGGGTCGCAGCAAGAGGTCAAGTCTGGGTGAGTGCCCACTGGCCTTCCATCTGTCCCTCAGTAAGAGCCTGGGTGTGAACTCCTGGGTTCTGAAGATGTTCCTCCAGACCCTTAACACACTGGATGATGGAACCAGCCTGCTTGAGTTGGCACAGATCATCTCAAAATTCTAGTAGTACCCAAGGGAAGTCTTCTGAAGATATTGTTTGACTTCACCCTGAAAGTTGATATAAACAGGGCCTTCCTGGCTGTACATGGGGACAGTGGGGGGGGGGGGAGAGAGCTGAGGGTCAGGAGAGCAGTCCAAGGATGCTACAAGAACTGCTACTTCCCACTATCTATAGCAGACAACTTATATAGCCTGTGGAGAGAAACACTGTGGTCTTCCAAACCTTTCCCTCCTCCCACTCCTGACCTCCTTGCCCTCACCCTCCTCAAAGTTCTTCTTCCTTCTTCCTGCTACTGCCTTTGTCTGCCTGCTCACTCACAGATAAGGCCACTGAGACGACACAAAACTTATGTTATGGAATTTCTTTTCTCAGATCCGAGAGCCTGTAGGAGGTCAGTGACAGAGATATCCAATGGCTTTCACTCCTTAAACCCACCACGCATACAAGCTCATCCACACACTCACACACAGGTACCCCCTACACACTGTACACACTTTCTCATACAAACACCTACACACCCTCCCCCGTCACCAGCTCATTCTTCAGAACGCTCAAATTCTTCCAACCCTAAGCCCCTCCTCTATCAGACTAGCCTCTAAGGCCACCTACAACAGCCAAACCAGTGAGCAGAGCCATAATTGTGTGCTAGTTTTTTGGAGTTAAGGCATGGTGACACTCTGCCTGTTTTTTTTTTTGTTTTTTTTTTTTATGGGGGGGGGGTTCCATGAGATGGTCAGCCATGCGGTTTCTTCCAGTGCCCAAGGGCAGCCTCTGTCTGGCTGCTTTGTAATGTCAGCGGAAATTGGAAACTTTGCCCTGGCCTGATGACGGCTGCAGTTTCCGTTCACCTTCTGGCTCAGCCTTATTTTCCTGGGCTCTGTTCAGATTACTTCCAGAGTGTTCTTCGGAGAGCCTGGGCCCTGGTTCAACCAGCTGGACATGGATGGGGACAAGACATCTGTGTTCCATGATCTGGACGGCTCTGTGTCGGAGTACCCTGGCTCCTATCTCACTAAGGACGACAATTGGCTGGTCAGACACCCAGACTGCATCAACGTTCCAGACTGGAGAGGGGCCATCTGCAGTGGGCGCTATGCACAGGTGGGGATGCCACTCTAAGCCACTCACTAGCTCACTCTCTCACTCACGTGACAAGGACTCAGAGAGCCTGCTGTGTGTCCAGTTAGTTCTATGTTGGGCCAAGAACGATGCAAGCTTTTCCTTCCTTCCTTTTTCTGCCCCTCACTCCCAATCCACAGGATTTTCAGTTAGCACACTGTACTGAGTCCATCATGTCTGTTCCCAGCACTTACTAACTGCTGGTCTGCAGCTTCACCCTTGGAGTCGCAGCATCCTCATGTGTGAACTTAAGCTAAAAGCCGAAGTTCTGTGATGATATTTTAGGAACTGTTTCAGATAATACAAATAAAATCCTTCATCCTGTCCTTTTTTAGGAATAGAAATATAATGCCAGCCACAACTCCTAGTAGTCATGTTAAAAGGTTAAGAAAGAGAGAAATCAATTCAATAATATTTTACACATATTCAAGATATTATCCTTTCAACATGCAGTTAATATAAAAATTATTAATCATTTTTTTCTGTTCAAACTTCAAGATTTCATATCTATTTTATATTTCTAGTCCACTTCTTTTTTAAATACTTATTTTATGTGTATGAGTGTTTTGCCTGCACGTGTGTTGTACATGTGTGTGCATGCACTCCTTGTGCACTCCTTGCATGTAGGTGCCCACAGAGATTGGAAGAAAGTGTCAGTTCCCCTGGAACTGGAGTTATAGGTGGTTGTGAACCACTATGTAGGTGCTGGGAACTGACACAGGTCCTCTGTAGGAGCAAGCGCTCTTCACTGCTGAGCCATGACTGTATCCCACTAGCCCATTCCTTTTGAAATGTTAGTTCTCCTCAAAGTAACACAGAGGCCTACTAAAATAATCAAGTTCTGTTTTAATAAGAAGACGTTTTTTTTCACTGCTTTTGTTGTGAAATTTATTGAGCAGTTACTTTTGTGACATAGAGCTGCACTTTGTGATTTAAATTAATTAAAGTGAAATTTAAAAACTGGTTCCTAGGCCATACTGCAGCACTAGGTGTGTACATGTGACCCGTGACTAACACACGAAACAGTGCTATACAATGTCTGGAGTGCCTGAAATAATGCCATGACCTGTGACCATTATTGCCTTTACTTGGATGAATGAGTGGTGAATGAGAGAATGAATTAATGAATTGAAAGAGGCCAGAGAAAACTGTCTGATTAGGAAGGAAGCACAAGGCCAGGTGTGCCAGAGAGGAAGGATGTATGTGACTGAAGGTGTCTTCATGACCATGGTGGGCATCCTTATCACCATAGAGAACATCAGAAAGTGGAGCTTTAAGAGAATAGCTAAATGGAGATTTGGTGAAGGACTAGAGGTAGAGAGAGAGTCAGTGCCATGCTGAGAGGACAGGGCTCCAGGGGCAAGGTGGGCACAGAGTGCAGGCTAGGGGAAGGGTTGGCCTTAGCAAAAGGAGAGCAAGGACAGGAAATTGAGGCAGTTTCTTTCTGAACTGGTGAGGTCATGGACTGAGAATCCAGGAGTGGGCCTGAGCAGGATGCAGGACGGCCTGCAGAGAGCGATGAATGGCTGGAGAAGCCACTGCAGAACATGGGAACTGTTGACAAGAGGCATGCAGACAGCCTACAGAGCAGTGTTGAAAACCCCCAAGGAGATTGAGACAATGCCTCTCTCAATTGACTAGGGGATTTTCTCAGCCCCAACTGAGAGCTCTAGAAGCAATGGCAAAGGACAGTGATCCAGGGCCAGGCTTCTGCCACATGTGTGGACAGGGCAAGGGCGAAGATGCCAGTGGGAATGATGGTCTACAGAAGAGGAGGGGAGGAGAGCTCTGGGTGAGAATCATGCAAAACCATCAGGGAGCACCCACACTTCTGTCCTTATCCACATGGCCCTTGGGCTGAGGCAGAGAGTGAATAGGACTACACTCATAGACACACTCTCAGAGCAAAGGCCTAGTTGTATCTGCAGTAGAGTTTGAATACAAGCAAGCAGCCTAGTGCTACAGGCCCTGACATCTCAACTGCTAGGAAAGCGGAGGCAGGAGGATTGCAGATTCATGGCCTGCTAGAGCTACAGAGTGGGTTTTAAGACCAGCTTGGGCAGGCAACTTAATGAGACCTTTTGTTGATGCAAAGAGTAAAAGAAGACCTAGGGTGCAGCTTAGTGCTAGAGTGCTTGCCTAGCGCGTACACAGTGTTTAATGCCCTCTATTTAATGCCCAGTATGGAAAAGAAAAAGACAAAAAAGAAGGAAGAGAGGGGGGTGTAATGAAGAAAGAAATAAAGGAAGAAGGAAGGAAGGAAGGAAGAAAGGAAGGAAGGAAGGAAGGAAGGAAGGAAGGAAGGAAGGAAGGAAGGAAGGAAGGAAAAGGACAGGACAGGACAGGACAGGACAGGAAAGGAAAGGAAAGGAAAGGAAAGGAAAGGAAAGGAAAGGAAAGGAAAGGAAAGGAAAGGAAAGGAAAGGAAAGGAAAGGAAAGCAAGAGTCTTCTCCCTGTTTTGTCCTTCCACACTGCTTCCATTTTCCACAGTTCACGTGACTAGCAGCCAACTCAGTTCCAGTGGTCACACCTTCAGCAGAGGTCATTTTTTTAGAAATCATAGAACATGTCAGCTAAGCTGCACAGTGCTACTTGGGCTGTGTCCACCAGCACAAAGAGACATCCCCTTATTTGGTCTTCCTTTCATTCAGGCTCTGCAAAGAGACAGTACCTCTGAGAGTGCCCTCTGAGTTCAGATGTTAGCCAGACCCTCTAGAACAATCCCTTCTAACAGCCTCCTTGTACATTTCCTTTTTGGGTCTTCAAAGATGTACATCCAGGCCTACAAGAGCAGCAATCTACGCATGAAGATCATCAAGAATGATTTCCCCAGCCACCCGCTCTACCTGGAGGGAGCCCTCACCAGGAGCACCCACTACCAGCAGTATCAGCCTGTCATCACCCTGCAGAAGGGCTATACCATCCACTGGGACCAGACAGCCCCCGCTGAGCTTGCCATCTGGCTCATCAACTTCAACAAGTATGTGAGAGCAAGCAGGATGGCGTGACCCAGGACAGAGGTGCCGGCTGAGCTCAGGCAGGGGTAGTGAGGACAGCTCACTGTAAAATTTTGGGGTTACTGTTCACAGAACCTCACACTGATCCCTTTAGCCCGTCAGAAGTACAAAGATAGGTTCTCATTACCCCAACTTAAGAATCTAAGGGGACAGGCTGAGACTGTATATTGGGCCTACCTTTGTGCTGAACAGCTAACCTCTTGGAGGCTTGGGGTGATTATCACTTGCCAAGAATACAAAGAATGTGTAGTGAGCTAATGATAGGATCGCCCTGCTCCTGGTATTACCATGTGCTCAGTAAATGGGGGGAAACACGCAGGGCATTGCTGATGTTATTTATAGAGAAGGGAGCAAAGCTCTCTGAGGGCATCTTAATTACATTTTTGTTACTGTGGTAAGATATCCTAACAGAATGACTTAAGGAAGGAAGGATTGATTTTGGCTCACGGTTTGAGGTCTGTCATGGTGAGGATATCTCACGGTCAGGAGCTTGAGGCAGCTACTCACATTGTATCCCCAGTCAGGAAGCAGAGGGAGATGACAGCTTTGTTGTATTTGCTCCAGGACCCTAGCTAACGGAATGATGTCATCGACATTTAGGGTGGGTCTCACCCCCCCCTTAGTTAAGCTAATCAAGAAAATTTATCACAGGCATGCTGAGAGGCTAACGGAATCTAGATAATTGCCCAAAGCCAAGACCAGGGGATTGTGTCCTTTCCTAGGTGGTCCAAGAGCCTGTCAAGTCCACCACTAGTAACCACAGCCGAGAGGAAACAGTTGGGTTAAGCACATCAGGTCACACTGAAGCAGTTCCTGCATGAACTGTGTTCCCATCCCTCTGCTCCTGAGACAGGCAGTTGCAGAGAACAGGGTGAAGAACCCTCCAATCATCCTCTTTTAGGGCCAACCCCAGCCCTCAGTTGCTCATGGTCTTTAGTCAAAGAGTACTGTTTTCCCAGCCAACGCCCACACAGAGCATCTTTAGGTCATCCCTTGAATGCTCACAGGTGGCCCATCCTAATGGCTGTCCTCAGCCACCGGTGGTCACTATCCATCCTTTTCTCCCTGAACACTTTGCAACGTAGTTACTATTGTTTCAAAACTTCTCACTTAAGAATTCTATGGCCACTATTCCTGCAGTGTGCTCAAGGGCCCTTGCCCAGAACTAACCTCCCTTTCCTCTTTAGGGGTGACTGGATCCGAGTGGGGCTCTGCTATCCAAGAGGCACCACCTTTTCCATCCTTTCAGATGTTCACAATCGCCTGCTAAAGCAAACGTCCAAGACTGGGACCTTTGTGAGGACACTGCAGATGGACAAAGTTGAGCAGAGCTATCCCGGCAGGAGCCACTACTACTGGGATGAGGATTCTGGGTAAGGATGCTCCTGTGGTCTGGAGGAATGAGGCTCCTTCATTATGTATCATGGGTCTCCCCCATAACCCTAAGAGCTACACTGCCTGTGTACACCAAGTCTCTGGTATCAGGCTCTTCTCTCGAGCTGCCTTCTTTTCTCAGTTCCTTGGGACAGCCATGGTACAAAAGAGTCACAGTAGCCACTTCTCATTTGCCCTTACAACTCAAGCACCAACTAGTAAACAACACCCGCCACTTCCTTCATTCCAGCTCACAAGGGAGTGCAGCCTTTTGCCTCCCTATAGCTAATGAACAACCTATGAAGAATCCAGCGTGATTCCCTACTGTGGTCAGAGTGGGTAGCGTAGGCTCTGGTGCCCTGGGTTCACTCAAAGTTGGCTCTCCCGAAGAAGAGTGTGGAGACAATCAGGACCTTATCTTTAGGTTTTACAGACAGGACTCGGCTTGAGAGCATTTCTCTGAGATGAAAGAACAATCAATGCCAAGTTAGTACTGTGGCAGCTACACAGTCTGCCTTCCTGGAACACGGGCCAGGTTCTTTCACAGCAGTTATTATTGGAATAAGTTATGGCTTGAACAAAAGTAGAGTTAGGATCCATGATGGGATGGGAAAACTCCCAGCTCTGTTATTCCTAGTGGTGTGGTCAGTTCTCTGAGATAACTGGGAATTCCCAGTTCCCATCTGGGAATCAGTGTGAGAATAGTACACTGTGGGCAGGTTGACAATTAAGTGAGATGATAATGCCAACCTACAATTGTATGACATGTAGTTGGTCCTCAGAAAATATTTGCCAGAATTTTTAGCTTCTTCTTCACTATCTATCCATCCATCCATCCATCCATCCATCCATCCATCTACATACACACACACACACATTACGCATGCGCGCGCGCACACACACACTCACACACACACACACACACACGCGTGTGTATAATTATTATTCTAGCTGCATCTGACTGACAGACACCATTCCATGATTTAAGGTCCTTGGGAACGTAACCTCAGTGACCAGGAGACTGGCTATTTGTTTGCTCGTTTGTTTGCTTGAGACAGGTCTTAATAGGCAGTCCTGCCTGGCCTTGAATGTAATATGTAAACCAGCCTGACCTTGAACTTGGTTGGGGTAACAGGTGGGAGCCATCATGTCTGATTTGAGTGCGGAGGAGGTTCTAATTGCCCTCATAAGAATACTCAGATTCCTCTGTGCACAGGTTGCTCTTCTTGAAATTAAAAGCTCAGAACGAAAGGGAGAAATTTGCTTTCTGCTCCATGAAGGGCTGTGAGAGAATCAAGATTAAAGCTCTGCTCCCAAGGAACGCAGGCATCAGCGACTGCACGGCCATGGCTTACCCCAGGTTCACTGAGAGGGCTATAGTGGATGTGCCAATGCCCAGGAAGCTCTTTGGGGCTCAGCTGGTAAGTAGCTATGGCCGGCTGGGCCCTCTGCCTCTAGGAGGCTCCGACAGAGCTGAACTCATCTCTGGATACCTACTCAGCTCCACGACTCAATTCTGGGTCAAGGCACAGAGCCCCTGAGGAGGAAGAACCCTCAGACCTCACGGCCTCACAACTGTTCTGTGTTTGTTTTTCAGAAGACAAAAGACCACTTCCTGGAAGTGAAGATGGAAAGTTTCAGGCAGCACTTCTTCCACCTTCGGAATGACTTCGCTTATATTGAAGTAAGCACAGATTCTGCAGGTGCAAGGCTGCTTGCTGGTGTGGAGTAGGTGTATTAGCTGCATTGGTCTCACTGCGTGTGACACAGTACATAATCAATGGTGACTGGCGGGAGGAAAGACTTACTTTGGCTTGTGTTTTCAGGGAGCTTTGGTCCATTGCAGTGAGGAAGGTGTGACAGAATAGGCCAGCTCACAGAGGTCTGATGTCACAGTTACTGTTCTATTGCTGTGACATTTATCACACAGTGTAAATATTATCACAGTGATTCCCAGATGGGGAAATTAGCTCAGAAAACCAACTACACCACTGGGAGTAACAGAGCTGCGAGTTTTTCCATCCCATCATAGATCCTAACTCTACTTTTGTTCAAGCCATAACTTATTCGAATTATAACAAAATACCACAACCAAGGAAGCTTATACATGGAAGTGTTTAATGTGGACCTTACCGTTTCAGATGGCTTGAGTTCATGATGACAGAGAAAAGGTATGGTGGTAGGAACAGCTGGGAGCTTCCATCTTGATCTACAAGTAGGAGGCAGAGAGAGAGACCCTGGGAATGGCAGACTCTTTTGAAACTTCAAAACCTGTCCCTAGTGACACACCTCCTCTAACTAGGCCACACCTCCTAATCCTTCCTAATCAGTTCCACCAACTGGGGATCCAGTGGTTCAAATATATGGGCCTATGGGGCCATTCTCATTGAAACCACCACACCTACACATGTGACAGAGGCTGTTGGCCTCATGGAGGACCAAGAAGAAATGAGAGAGGCAGGAAGTGGAGGCCAGGAATAACTTCAAACACTGACTTCCTCCAGCTAGAGTTTACTTCTTAAAGGTTCCACACATGCCTAAAACATCATCACCAGGTAGGGAGAAAGCATTCAAAACATGGGCCTGTGGGGGCATGTCAGATCAAGCTGTAATAGGTGGTACTGTGATAAATTGCCCCAAGCTGGATGGGTTAAAACAAAAGAAAGTTATTTTCTTTCAGTTTGGGGAAGCTAGAAAGCTTCCTCTAACTTCTGGTGGCCATAATGGACCTTTGGATTAGAGTTACATCACTGACATCTCTGTCCCATCTTCATGAGGCCCTCCCTCCTTTGAGCCTATCTCCTACCTCTTACCTTTCTTCCTAAGAGGCCCCATCATTGGATTTAGGGCCTACCCCAAACATTCTAGATGATCCTGCCCTGAGATCGCTAATGTAGATGTCATTAAAACATCTTCGGCAACACTATTTCTAGATAAAATAAAATTCAGAGGTTCCTAGTGGGCGTATCTTTTGGGAGGTTACTATTCAAACCTACAGAGAGCACAGTTGGAAGGGGTGTGAAGGGTTCTTGTAAGCAGAGCAGCTGTGTAACCAAACTCTGTCTTTAGTGTCTACATAGGAAGGAGAACCTGGACCTCAACTGCCCCAGGATCTCTCACTCCTCTGTTGCTTTGGCCTTGCAGGTGGATGGGAGGAAGTACCCTTGCTCAGAAGATGGCATCCAGATAGTGGTGATTGATGGGAGCCGAGGTCACGTGGTGAGCCACGGCAGCTTCAGAAATGCCATTCTGCAGGGCATACCCTGGCAGCTCTTCAACTACGTGGCAGCTATCCCTGACAAGTGAGTCTACGTCTCAGTTTCTGAACTGTCCAGTGACACAACAGATTCCTGGCTAGGGCCCAGTCCCTCATGCCCAACCCCTCATGATTCTTGCCAGTCGGGATGATCTGCGCCTACAGATTGTGTGTGTCTATTGGGTGGAGAGAACTTCATGCCTGTTGCTGCACATGCTGGAGGCAGGTCTGCTGTGGATGTAGGTCAGGCTGAGGCAGAGGGGAATGCTGCCTCACTCCTTGGAAGGCTGCCTGACCCTCTGCCCCCATCATAGCGCACTCTCCCAGTGATCTCATCCCCACCCACACCTCCAATAGGATCCAAATGCTGGTGGCTTCTGAAGCTCCCCAGCCTGGATCTCTTTCCTAAACCCCAGACATTCACCTCCAATGGCTACTTCAAGGTTGCCACCTAGATGTCTTGAATGGAACTAAATTCTCAATCCCTTTTATCTTTCGATCCTCCAGATCAACCTCCTTCTGGTTTCTCTATACTGTTACCCATCCAGATGTTTGAACCAGAATCTGAACTTAATCTTTCACCCCCCTATTCTAACATAGTCTAAAACAGTCCATTGCCCTCCCTCCTGGTCCCTCCCTCGTGTCCTCTCTGGCCCTGTTCTATCACTGTTGGTCAACCAACACCATGACCATAGGTTTCTGACAGGCTCTTTTCTTCCCATCTCCCATATTGGAAGTTAGTTTGAATGTCTTAAATGCTCAGATCCTCTGTAGCCTCTCTTCACTTCCTTCCCGCTGTTTCCTCCTCACTGATGTCTTTTCCCATCCATCCACCATTCTCCACTGGAACACTGCTTGAAATAGAAACAGAAGCCTCAAATGATGCCTTATCAAGGAATCAGACTTCCTGGTGTTGACTCCACAATAGACTTACTTAGGCATGTTCAGTCTCTGAACTACAATGTGGGTGTGGAAATCTCTCTGGAGCCACAAGCTAGTGGAAAGCTTGTGCGATTCATGTGGCACCTGTCACCCCTAGGTGCTTGGCAAATTGTTAATGAGCGGAGACACAGACCCTTCAGGATGCACTCTTGGGGGTCGGGAGGGGCTAGGACTAACTCCGTGTGTGATTCTGGAGAACAGGCTCTATCTGTTCTTCCCACACTCAGTGTTCCTTTCACGCTATATTTGCATGTATGTGTGTGGAAGTAAACGTGTACATGTGTACAGGGGTATGCATGCATGCCAGCAGAAGTCGGAAGACAAACAACCCTGGGTGTCATTCTTCAGGCACTTGTTTTTTGAAAAAAGTTCTCTCACTGGCCTGGAAGTCATCAAGGCTGGGCAGCCTGGGGACCTGATGCTTGTCTCCACTGCCCTGTGGCTGAGATTTCAAATACAGATGTATCTACCATACCTGGCTTTATTTTATGTTCTGGAGTCTGAGTATCAAACTTGGGTCTTGTGTTTGCACAGCAAGCACCCCTTAATGACTGAGTGAGACCCCCGTAGCCCCACACTCTAGCTCTCAAGTGCAGATTCATACAGAAGAATCTGACTTTCTAAGTTGGGAATGTACATTACTCATCTAGAGATCAGTGGGTTTCAGGCCTTTTTCGGCCATGGGCCATTTCTTGAGATTAAGCAGATCACAGAAGCTTAGAGTGAGAAATAGCTCCCAGAGTTCTGTTTGGAGATGTGTGGAGTTCTTTGCAGCCTTTGCACGTCCCTAGGAGAAGTGAGGATGGTCTGAGTCAGACTTAGGCTGGCAGTGGATACACAGACAGGAATGGGTACCACTATCCCCTCCCTGGCCTCCTGGGAAGCAGCAGTTGAGTGGGAATGAGAGGTACTTCTGTTCTGTGGCTCAAACCCAGCCTGGGCCTTATCCCTTCCTCCCCCATCCATCCACAGGACCACCACTGACCATAGGGTCCCGGCCGCTCACACCTCAGACACTGTGGAGAACTCTGGAAGCCCCCTCTGACCTTCCACCTGTGGGAGATTATGTCAGGAGGCACAGGGGCTAAGTGGTCAAGAGGATAATGTACCAGACAGAGAGACTCTAATGTAAATCATACCAGGAAGCTGTATCATAAGCAAGCCCATCTCCCTGTCCCTGATGCCACCCCGAGTATGTGACCTTCTTTTGAGTTCACTAGTTCAGCCATAGGCCTTCAGTGTTTCTTCTCCTCTGAACAATGGGGAAATTTCCTCTTGGGAGCAGAGCCTGGATCCACCCCCAGGATGTATTAGCAATGAAGCCTTTCTCATTAATGGGCCTCACCTTGCCAATCCCTTGGGCCTCCTCCTTTTAGCCTTCTTAAAGAACCCAAGACAGTCTCCCCACACCCCTCTCATTGGTCCTTACTGTGCACTAGCCCTTTGCCTTTGTCAGCCTTCCTTCTGCTCCCAGTGGGACAAAATCGGGGATAATAGCAAGTTCCAGAATCCCATACAGTTTTTCCATGTCTGGACTGTGGTCTGTGGTTACAGAATCCCACTGAGATGGCAGTTAGAAACCCTGTGGAGCTTCTGCTCTGTTTCTGTTCTGGGGGTGGTGCTCATGCCCCATGTCTGGCCCAGCATGAGTCTGCCACCACAGAGGCTGTTTTCTTAGCACTGGGGGCTAAAAGCAGCCCAAGGGAGGAAGAACAGCTCAACTCTTGCAAATTGGGTTCTTCTGGCTCCTGCCCCCTTCCCTCCTGAGCAACTGCTCTAGGAAGCCCTCCTAGATAATGTGTAGCTGCTCAGTCTCCCATTGACAAAATCAGGCAGGCAGATCTTGCCTGACCAGAGAGGGTGGTGACACATAACAGAGCCATTCTGGAAATGCAGCAACTACACAGTATCCTTCCCAGAATGCTCTCAAACTGTGCCTCACTCTTCCTGAAGCTGAGAGGAGGTTGAGCGGCACAACGTTCAGTGCCTTCCACAGAAACCACTCAAATACACATATGGGCTCCATGCTTCTTACACATGTGGGACGAGAGCTCAGATCCCAGAACCAGTATAATAAGCTAGCCATGGGCCATACCTGTGCCTGTAACCTGTGGGAGACAGAAATGGGGGACTTCTCAGGACTCCCAACCTAGCAGAAGGTTCAGTGAGAGACTCTCGATCAAGAGGGTGGAAGAGCAGGACGCCTGACATCATCCTCTGGCCTCTACACGCACACAACACCCAGAGATCCTCACAAAAAGGAAGGCAGGAAGAGAAAAAGAGAGAATATGGGTCCCACTGGGAGCCTAATGTGGGGCACGGTCACTGTTCTTACGAAGTCAGATGTGGTCTTGTGGGAAAAAAGCTCATAGGTCAGAAGGCCTGCTGTGTGAAGGCTGCCTGGTCTTTATGAGCTCCCAAGTACAGCCACTGCATCAGGTCTCCAAGTCTCCCTGCTGTCTGGCACTCATGACAGTTTTGTCTTTTGATGGCTGCTTCCTCCTCTTTCCTCCAGCCCCCAGTCTCATTCCTTCTTTGTTCCCTTCCAGCTGCCTTGCCTTTCTCTATCATCACCTTCCTATTGGCTTTTATACAAAACAGTGTTGAAATGATCTGAATTAAGAAGTACATATTAGCTGGACAATGATAATGTATGCCTGTAATACCAGATTTCAGGAGGCAGAAACAGGTGGATCTCTATGAGTTTTGAGGGCATCCTGGTCTACCTAGTAAATTCCAGGCCAACCAGGGCTCATAGTGACACCCTGTCTCAAAACAAAACAAACAAACAAAAAATCAGAAAGGAAAGAAGGAAGGAAGGGAGGAAGGAAGGAAGGAAGGAAGGAAGGAAGGAAGGAAGGAAGGAAGGAAGGAAGGAAGGAAGGAAAAGAGAGAGGAGGGGAGAAGAGAAGGAGGGACAGAGGGAGGGAAGGACAAGAAGGAAGGAAACAGAAATGCACAAAACAATAAAATAGCTTTGAATTTTATGATAAATGTATCTCGAGTGGAAAAATGCAATGTCCTAAATAAAACTATTTTATGTTAGAGAGAGAGAAAGCAAGAAAGAGGGGGAGAGGGGGAGAGGGGGAGGGAGAGAGGGAGAGAGGAAATGCCTATGATGTCATACTGTGTTGATAGAGCACACAGGTGTTAATAGAGCACCCTGAGATCGCATGCTTCTCTCTTACAAGCTCTCTGTCCTGCTTGTTGGAAGACATTTAAAGCAGCGAACCCTGTCTAAGCTTGAGAAGGCCACAGACACCGAATGTGGGCAGATGCTGGAGGTTATTTACCCTTGAAAGGAAAGAGTATGTTCGTTAAGATGGAAGGGGGAATATCCTCTCTCAAATCCCTGGCCAGGCACTGGCACTGCCACCTCAGGTCCTATCCGAGGCCAGCATCCCTCCCACACACCGCTCAATGGAGTTTGCTCTCACTCCTGTCATCTGACCAATCTCTTCCTCTTCAGTTCCATAGTGCTCATGGCATCAAAAGGCAGATACATCACCAGAGGCCCATGGACCAGGGTGCTGGAAAAGCTTGGGGCAGACAAAGGTCTCAAGTTGAAAGGTAAGTCTGAGCGGGGTTTAAGTGACCTCAGAACCAGGGCAGATGGTGTAGAGATCCATTATCCCTGCTGCATTTAGGACATTGTTTGCCACTAGGCTTGGGTACAGCTCCCGAACCCTCAACATGGCCAATGGCCTCCTGGCCTGATACCACTTGCTTACCATCCCTCACTAAGGCACATTCATTTTTTTCCTTATGACCAGACACTGATAGAATACTGCTAGAGCTATTTGCCCCTCTACTCCTCAAGCAGCCTTTACTCAATGAAAGCGTCATCAGAAACTGCCTTGGCCTGACTATTCAGCCTGGCCAAGGGCCTGCATCCTCCTCACAAATCCAGATGATGCCTGCTTTTGTAGAATCTTTTACAGTTTGAAAATTCTTTTTTGTCTTCTAAGATAGGAGGCAAAGAGAGAATTAAATCCCGGAGGCTTGTTTACAGTCATACAAGTCTTCTAAGATGAAACCCAACCCAGACTCTCTGGATATGATGGATCAATCTAGCAAGATATAAATATCCACACGATGCTCATTAGTCATAGATTGTTCAGAGCAAGGCCCCAGGGAGGAATAAATGAGAGAGAGCAGATGCGTGGATGGTGGTGACCATGACAGCTACCGTTTGATGCCAGGATTGCACCTTGTTGGATTTCTAATAATTATCTTGTGCATTCACAGATAACTTGGGCAGCAAGGATAGTTCCCTCCACAGAAGAGGGAGAAATCCACAGTTACATAGTGAGGTGCTTTCTTCAGCTAGGCTATGGACCTTTGCCTCCCTGAACCAGGTCATGTCTATCTGTGTCCTGATTATGATGAACATCAAAACTAACAGCCTATCATGCAAATGCTTATCCCGTGTAGCCAGAGAAAAACCCGGAAAGATACAAGCCTGCCACAGCAGCCAGTAGAGAATGAGGATCAAGGTCCTGCCCTACAAACCCCAGGGCTATTTGGGGGCTTCTCTGTGTTAAATTAAGATGTTGTTGCCAAAGCCTCGGATAAACGATGACGAATATCAAGTGATACTTGTCCAGAGTTGGTAGATGTTCACTGCTCCCGAGTCTGGGCCACTCCTGAGTAGAGACATAGACCTCCAAGTCACTGAAGTGCAGGGCAGAGGCAGAGCGCACAGCATGGAAGCCTAAGGTCTGGGCGTCTATTCAGTCCCATACTGTGTGTCATTTGTCCTGGGACAATCCTTCCTTCCTAGAGCTGCAATGTAACAGTGCAGAAGCTAAGATCTTGAAGACAAATGCCACCGTTTCACAAGGTGGGATCATAGAATACAGCAACGTTCTGGTGATCCTAAGTCAATTAGAAAGCAGGCGGGGGTTGTACCAGTGCTCTTCCCTCCCCAGCCCCTGTCCCCTGCTGTCCATAAATCTTCTCTAACATACAGATCCTTTCCCCTACTGAGGTGGACATGAGGCTCAAGAGTGATACCTACAAACCCCGTACAAAAAAAATCCCAAATCCCAGCGCCAGCCGGGCTGAGAGCTTACTCCCGAGGGCCAGAGCTCAATGTCACTAGGAGGGGATTGCCCTCTGGGGACAGAGGATGCTGAAGGGGAGCACCAAGGCCTGGCTTGCAGCAACTCTCTAATAGCTGTATTATTTTCACCCACTTGGTTCCTTGCTTTACAGAAAAGATGGCTTTCGTCGGCTTCAAAGGCAGCTTCCGACCCATCTGGGTGACTCTGGAGACTGAGGACCACAAAGCCAAAATCTTCCAAGTGGTGCCCATCCCTGTGGTGAGAAAAAAGAAGCTGTAAGGAGAGTTGCCACTTGGTACCACCCCAGGCTGGACCCCTTACAGCAGCCGGGGTCAGGATGGCTAGGTCCTCTGGTTCTCAGCTCTGCTGGGCTAAGGGACAGATTTCAGAGACCTTGGTGCTGCCACCTGCCCCTACTCAAGTCTACCTGCAGCCCCTGGGCAGTGTTGGCCAATGCTACAACCTCCTCTTGGGTGCTTCTCTCCTATCTGTGCCTCATCTGTAGGCATGGGGACCATACAAAGAGACCTGGGTTGTGCTGGCAGCAAAGGGCCACTTGAGCAGGAGTCTGAACCCACCTAGGATATGGTCTGGATGATGGGACCACTCGAAGATTTCCACAGTCACTTTCAGATACATTAAGTGGCAGACGGAGGGAGTACATCTTTATTCCTGTAAGTGAGGGTACGGCTTCCTGAGTTTAGGAGCTGGCGTACAGACAGAGCTATCCAGCATGGTAGATTGCACTGGGGAGGAGATGGAACCCTGTCTACAGGGAATCCTTTTTCAAGAGCTGGCACATTGGGACAGGGACTAGGTGGCTCCTGTTCGTCCTTCCTGAGATTGCAGGACTCTACTGTGTTTTGCTGTGCCTGGAGCCCATCAGTAGAAGTAATCATTGTAGCTGACATCTCCACTGAGACATCTCCCTGGATACAGAGAACGGAGAGCCGAGAGCTCACACCAGGGGTCAGCTGGTGACAGGCAGCCAGGTCTCAGCATACTTTGATACCAGGTTGAGAGAGCAGAGGTGGATTGGAGGAGGGGAACCTCACCACACCCATGGGGAAGGCCTCTTCTGGGAGGTGATGGTCCTGGCAGGAGTCAAGGACAGAGATGACGAAGAGAGAAGAGGTGGCCTCTGGCATGGCTCAGAGGTGAAGGCTTTCCTGCCACCACCTGCAGCATCTGAGTCATGCTAGGTCACCTCTTGCCCTACGTGGCTGATCCACTTGTGGTAGAGAAGCAGGGTCTGCGGAGAGAAATGGACTGAGTTGCGATGCGCAGAACCTCGTTCAGACTGGTTTCCAGCCATCCCCCTCTTGACTCTGTGAGAGGACGAAATGAAGTTCACAGACCTGAGGCTCTACAAAGGGTCTCCAGTGCACTTCAGCTAGGCGCTGAACAGAAGACTCCAGGAAATCTGAACATGCTCATACCACAGTGAACCTGGGGTGTCAGAGATGGAAAGGACCTTGGGGGGGGGGGGCTCGAGGGCAATCTAGTCCAGTGTTTTGTACCTACATCTGAGGAAAATGGTACTCGAACCACATATCCAGGTCTGTGAGCCCCAAGCTCAGCAACCCACTGCCACACCACATTGCCTCAGTGACTAACCTGGGGTGTCCAGTATTCCCAAGTAGCTTTTGGAAGGGAGCATATCCCCTGGAATGGGGAGAAGAGGTCCGAAATATATGGTCTTTTGCAAAGGGCTTTTCCCTCTTGCCCCTCAGTACACACTGCCCACTCTCTGGGCAGCAGCCCTGCCACTGTCTTTACACTGCCGGCCACATGTGGGCATGGGCTACTCATGACTGTGGAATTCTCTTGGTGCCACCTTATTCCACAGTGGTGCTGGTATGCCCAAATGGGTAGCATCAGGATATGCCAATGTGCTTCTGCTGGGCCAATTGGCTCCTTGTGGGGATCTGAGAGTGGTTAGCTCCAGTCTGGGGTCTTTCAGCTTATGTTCACTCTGAGCAAATAGCTTCGATGCCCAGACCAGTGAAAACTATCCATGTCCAATATTCTTCTGAGACATCAGGGGTTCTCTGTGTTTCATGAATGGGATTGGTCCCCTTTCCTCCACAACCACAACCTTTCTTTTTCAAAGAAGATTCGCTTCGGTCCCCTTTGTCCAGTGGTGTTAAGGAGTCTTAGTCCCAGAGTCCACTCTCCAAGTTGAGCCAACTCCCAGGGGGTCTTTCTCACTGAATGGATCTTCCAGCTGCTGGGATGTGTCTGTGGGACCATGCCTCTTAAGACATAGTGGCTTCAGTTGCCATTGTCAGAGGAAAGGCCTCTTCTGGGGAGATGAGGGGGAGGGGGAGAGGATAAAAGTGACCTCATGTTTTTCTTGTCTAAGTTTCATTGACTTTTCAAGGCGAGGGTCTCACACTGTGAACCACTTAAGACTCGATCACTTTCAGGTGGCCGTGAATGTTGAATGTCTTTGGCTCAGTTCATTTTAGCAAATACCTGTTGGAAAGTTCTCTGGGTTGTACATATATGAACAGTACAGGGTTCTGTACAGAAAGCGTTCTTTCCTAAGCTATTCACCAAGAGTCAATGTACAGGCATTTTCTTGGTAGCACAAAAGTCTTTCTTGCTAAGAAAGTTGCTCTTGTCCTTTCTGTTGGTCAGCCATTGCCACTGAGTCAGGGGCCTTTGATTGAAAGGCTCATCTGTCCTGTTGGCTTAATAGCTGGCCCTTTCTTGTGAACTGGATGCATAGCATGTTTTGTATGTAAATGTTCCTTAAAAGTGTCACCATGAACAAAGGTATATTTTCTATTTATTTATTATATGTTCACTTCAAGAAGTCACTGTCAGAGAAGTGAAGAGTCATCTTAAGTATTATATTAGAGAATGTCCTTTGGACCACCGGGAGGAGGTGTGCCCAGAGCCAAGGACATCAGCCTCTGGTTTGGAAAAAATCCTGCTGTACCATATTAAACATACAAAGGATGTCATTGTCTTGTCTACTTGTTTCATTTCCTGGTACAGTGGGTCTCATTGTTAAACCAGTCATCTAGAGAAAATAAGATAGAAATCACCTGCGTTTGCCCCCCCCCCCCGTTCCTAGTCTTGTTCCCAAGAGCTCCGTATGTATTAGACTCCCACCTTCACCCATCCCACAGGAGTACCGAGAAGAGCAGATAGAAGGGTCCACTGGTAGAGAACACGCCTTTCATGTGACCAGGCAAGACAGCACGTGCCTCATCCTCATGTCCCTAAGCCATCCTGATGCTCTCGATCCTACCCTTCCTATCGGGGAGGCTAGGGAAAGCATCAGGGTCGGGGCTACACAACCAACTGTCCTTCCCAGATTCTGACCAGACAACAGACTCTGTGACTAAGAGAAGCACGGGCATAGCGACCGAGAAAGGAGTCCAACCTGATCTCCCGACGGGATAGGAATCGGGGTGGGATGGGCTCGGGAGAAGAATGAGGGAGGAGCAACGTCAGAGCAGAGGGAGATGGTCTAGACTACTTGTGGATACTGATATCTGATTAATTTAAGAACAGTTTAAAATGTAGTTCCATATCTGCACTGGCCACACTGCAGATGCTCCACTTCCACGAGAGTCTAGTGCCCACCATTGTGGACTTCATGGATATAAAACATGACCACCATCAAGGAAAGGTCTTTTCTTGATAATTTCCAGAAAGCTGCTGATACTCACATTGGTATTTTAAAAATCTATGCCCCTAATGTAGGCAATGGAGTGTGAATACAGGTGTATATGATTCACTTAATACCACTAACCTGCGGCTAGCAGGTTAGTGGTATTAAGCTGTCAGTACACAGTTAATTAGATGATCTAGCCCTGGATATACTGTATAGACAAAACAGTGGAGAATATAGTACCCGAGACTTATGGAAATGTCATCATTAAGTATGAGGGGTTATGTCTGTAATCCCAGCGTCGAGGAGGATGAAGCTGGAAGATTGTGAGTTGGAGAACAGTCTGCACTATAGACAGCTTACCTATAGTTGCCTCCACAGTACCTCCTGGTGTTCCTGGAGACCATGTCAGGAGCAACAAGACAACCCCAGGATCCACTCTGGTCATGTGTCGCTTCTTTCACTTTGAATCCTTCCGGTTGCTGCATGGTCCTGTTTTAGGCCCATGAGATGGTCCAGCGGGTAAGGGTTCTTACCTGGTGACCTAAGTTTGATCCACAAAACCCATGGGGAAAGAAGAGAACCAATTTCTGAAAGTTGTGCTCTGACCTCTACACATACACTGTCACATAGACATGCACACGTACAGACACACAGAGACATACACACACAGACCTACAGACACACAAGCACACAGATACACACCTACAGACACACAGACATACATGCAGACATACATCCATACATACACACACACACACACACACAGAGACACATAGATACCCAGAGACACACAGATACACATATATGTTATAATAAATAAATTTAGTCTGAAGAAAAGAAAGGAGACAGAAGAGAAAGGAAAACAGGGAAGCAGGGGAGCAGAGGAGAAACCTTAGCATCAGGAAGCAATCACATTTGTACTACGCCAGACACAACGCACAAAAAGCAACATGAAAGAGTAAAATATGCCAGGGCATGCCCAGGGAGGGCTGTAGCAAGATTCTTTAAATAGGGAGGATTGTTTGTCATCTAGAATCATCAGGAAGGTCAATGGGCTGGGCAGGGATACCAGAGTTCACCTAGGAGTTAGGGAGGACAAAAAAGGGGCCTTTACAGTCCGGCCAGGGTTTGAAGACTTGAGGACATCTGAGCACATAACATGTTACCTTGCAAGAGGGAAGGTGGAGCTGGGCATGGTGGCACATGCCTTTAATCCCAGCCCTTGGGAGGCAGAGGCAGGCAGATTTCTGAGTTCGAGGCCAGCCTGGTCTACAGAGTGAGTTCCAAGACATCCAGGACTATACAGAGAAACCCTGTCTCAAAAAAAAAAAAAAAAAAAAGGGGAAGGTAGGATGGTGGACAGGGCCCGATGGATGGTAGAGCTGATGACGGTGGTGGGGGTAGAATTCCTGAGATTTCTCAGCCAATTTTGTCCTCTTTCTCTCTCCCTCACTTTAGTAGGGGATTAACTGAGATAGTTTGCTGTATCAGACAATCTCTAAGGCATGTTCATGTTAAATTAGAGACTTTCACAGCAAACTATCAAAATTTGCCTGGGATTTGGAAATTACTAGAGTATTGTAAATAAAACAAATTATAACACTAGCAAGTAGTTTTTTTTTAATATTGTTTGGCTTATTTAGAAGATAATGTGAAACACATTTTTATTTTTTAAATTGATATACTTTTTTCCCTTATCAACTTAAGACTATCATATAACTGTACAGAATAAGTGTCTGGCCAGCCAGTAACAAAGACACCTGAGAGAATTGTAGTGAGGCCTTTGGCAGATGACTACCAAGCCCACACGGATGCAAAGAAGCAATATGGGTGGATCCCAAGACCCTTTGGTTACTTCTGATCCAGTCACCGAGTCCCCACAAAGAGCAAATGTAGAGGCATTGGGTAAGCGCTTTGCCACTGTTTAGATGGAGCTGGGAGGCAGCTGACTGGCTGGCTGGAGATGCACTTGATGCCACCAGCCTTGCAGAAGAGGTAAGGGCAGGAGAGGCTCATGGGAAGGAGCATGAGCACAATACACTGACTCTGGCTCTGAAGGACATTGCCTCCTGAGGACCCCAAGACACAGCCTAGAGATAAAAAGGGCGGGGTAAGGGGGAACTTCCTGCAGGCTGGAAGGGGTGAGTGAGGGTGAATCACCTGGGGAGACATGGCCTGGTCTTGGCTCAAAAGTATCCTTACATGGCATATGACCTCATCTCTGTCCCTACCACTTACTTACCTCCTGTCACCAGATAAGCCCCAAGTATACAGAACCTGTCTTTCCCCGCCCACCTCTCTTTTCTCCTGGACTTACAGGTCTTTGTCTCCTCCACTGGCAAACCCACCCCCCATTCTCTCCCAACTTTGCTCCTGAGAGTCACTCTGCAGGGCTCCACAAAGCGCCCCAGCCCAACCCTAGGCCCAGAATCCTGGGGTTTGCAGCTTCTGTGAGCTGTCCTTTATCCCTTCCCAGCAAGTGGTGAACTCCTGCAAACAGGGGCCATCTGTCTTTCTTATCTGAGGGAGCTGCCGGGCTCCACAGACAGCTCTGTGGGGGAATGTTGACTAGATCTCCCTTTTGCCACTACCAGTGACACCAGAACCCTACTAGTTCCTCAGGTCCCCACCCTGCTATCACTGCTGGGACAGTGGGAGTCTTCCTACTTTCCTCACAGCAGGAAAAGGAATGGATATGAGAGAGGAGGGCTACCTCCTGAAGAAGAGAGGGTTCCATGTCCACAGAGTCCACAGCCTGGGTTGAGGACGAGAAAGAGAGGGAATAGGGGAATGGAGAGAGAGGTGCTTCCCTGCACCCAGAAAACCCCAAGAGCATCTATCAGGATCAAAAGGGCTTTCCAGAGAACTCCCAGAGCTCTGTCTGCAGGCACTGCTTAGCACCGGTGTCGGGGATGCAGGCTCTTGGGGCTGAGCACTGAGCTCAGTAGAAAAACCTTTAACCTGGGTGTGGTCCCCTGCACTGAGAAAATGAAAGTCAAACTCTCAGAACCCTCTTCTGCCATGGGCACAAAACGCCGCAGCATGTTTTATTCGATGTAAAAGATTTCTCCGAGGAGATGGCTTGCTCTGGAAAGTGCTTGTGCGTGAACAGGAGAACCTGAATGCAGACCCCAGCACCCGGTGAAGGCAGATGTTGGGACTCAGAAAATGGCTTAGCTCTTGAAGAGGATTTGCCTTTGTTTTGTAGCAGCCACACGAGGTGGTCGAGGTGGTCGACACAATAGCTTGTAACTCTAGATCCAGGACATGTGATGCTCTTCTGGCCTCTGTAGGCAATAGCACTCGAATGTACAACCACGGATATAGACACAGCACAGGCACAGGTACTGGCACACAATAATCAAAAAGAAAACAACACTCAGAGGACTGGAGAGATGGTTCGGTGGTTAAGCGCATGCTGACCTTCCAAAGAGTCAGAGTTCAGATTCCAGTATCCATGTTGAGTGACTTGCAACCACTTGGTACCTCCAGCTCAGAAGGGGATTGGGAATGGACGCCCAATACCCACAACCTCCTTTGGCTTCTGAATGTCTGCACACATGTAGCACACTGTGATAGCTAGTTTTATATCAACTTGATACAAGATAGAGTCACCAGAGAAAAGGGAACCTCAAGTGAGAAAATGCCTCCGTAAGAATGGGCCACCGGTAAACCTGTAGGGTTTTCTTAATTAGTGATCAATGGGTGAGAGCACGGCCCATTGTGGGTGGGGCCAACCCAGGCTAGTTGTCCTGCTTTCTCAACAGAACACCAATGGCTTGTGCTGTAAAATCAAGAATTGACAAATGGGACCTCATAAAATTGCAAAGCTTCTGTAAGGCAAAAGACACT
>NC_034590.1:55324807-55333300 GCF_900095145.1 Mus pahari | reverse complement strand
AACTAACCAGTACCCCCTGAGCTTGTGTCTCTAGCTGCATATGGAGCAGAAGATGGCCATCATTGAGAAGAGAGGCCCCTTGGTCTTGCAAACTTTATATGACCCAGCACAGGGGAAGGCCAGGGCCAAGTAGTGGGAGTGGGTGGGTAGGGGAGAAGGGAGGGGGTGGGGTTTAGGGAACTTTCGGGATAGCATTTGAAATGTAAATAAAGAAAATAATAATAAATAAATTAAAAAAAAAAATCAGGCTGAGCAAGCCATGCGTAGGAGCAAGCCAGGAAGCAGCGTCCCTCCACGGCTTCTGCCTCCAGGTTACTGGCTGCCTGAGTTTCTGTCCTCATTGCTTTGATGATAAACTGTGTGAGTGAAATAAACCCTTTCCTCTCCAAGTTGCTTTTGATGTTTCATCACAGCAACAGTAACCCTAAGACAGGATACACACATACACACACACACACACACACACACACACACACACACACACACACATGCAATAGAATAAAATAAATCTATTCCATTATTTAATTATGTGTGAGGGTGTGTGTAGTGTGCACATGAGTATCCAAGAGGCAAGAAGGTTTCAAAATACCCTGAAACTGGAGTTACAGGCACCCCACTATAAGACACTTAATAGGTGTGCTGTGAACTGAATTTGGGTCCTCTGCAAGCGCAGCACATGCCTTTAACCACTGAGTGGCCTCTCCAGACCCACAGGCTGCATTTTAAATGAGTCCCAGAATAGTTGTGGGCATGGTCGGATGTACTAAGCATGGCTCTGAGAGACTCTGAGAACCTAGGAAGCTGGCTTGCCAGGAGTGTGGTAAATGGACTACTTAGCCATGATGACATCAAGGCTTAAGAATCAGAAGCTGTGCAGTTGCTCCCCACTGCCACCCAGCCCCTCTCTCCTGTCCCAGGTCTCCAATTCACTAAATTAATAATGACAAGAAACCAAGCAGTCTTTAAAAAAAAAAAAAAAAATTGGTCTGGTATCCAAGACTTGAGAGGGATGGGTGGCACTTGGGTGTGCATCCTGAAAAGATGTCATCGAGGTGATCTCTAAGTCATATGTCACAGTACTAAGAATTCTAGGATGAGGGAGAGATGTCAGAAGAGCTGGCAGCAAGGCCTGAAATGACAGAGATGTGGAAAAAGCTTTGCAGCTACCAGCCCAGCCTGAGGGCAAGCCCAGGGAAATCGGGAGCTAAAGAGAGTCTTCAGAGAGGAAGGCGATGGGCAGAGGCAGGGGAGGGAGCAGGTAGGAGAGGCTGTGCAGATCCTCCCACTTCCCTGTGGGAGGAAAACTCCAGTATGTTGTCCTAGACGTTGATCGGTCTGTAATTGCAGGGTAAAGAACGCAAACAAAACCTAATGATGATAATTAGTCCTACTCAGAATAAGACTTCTCCATCCTAAACCACTACAGAAGATAAAAGCAAACAAAACCCAGTCTGCTCAGAAAGGGAACAGAAAAGTCACCATGAGAAGCTACTGATGACCTCATGGCATGGGGGCGGTGGTCAGAAGAGATACAACCCCAGCCGCAGCCCCAATAGCACAGAAACAGCTGCCTTGTCAACAAAGAGCTGGAGACAACTGGAAAGGGAATTAAATGATTTGCTTGCTACTGGATTATTACTATGAATGTTAGTTATCATGTCAGCTTTAAGAGACCATTCTTATCTCCCTGTGATTAATCTTCTGTAATTGCAAGAAATTCCATACCTCCTATCTACTGTGTGTGTGCCTGCATGCACGCACACACGTGCAGGCACACACACACGCATACACACGTATACATACACACAGCAAATGTAGCACACACATGCCCACAGGACATCCTACAATTATATTTATATATACACATACATATATGTATACACACTTGCACATATGTATACATGTACACATTTGCACATACACATACATATAAGTCCATGAGCTTACTGGTCTGGAGGATAGTGGGCATGTGAAGAGAAAACTGGAGGCCCATCACACCTGCCTGCTGTCTTGGGTAGTGGAGATCTATAAGGTGCCTCCACTGGGGGTGTCCAAACCAAGCAGAGGCGAGAGCTCCCCTTGGAGCACGGAATGACAAAGATCAGTCTCTAGAGAACACACTTCTGCCTTTTGGCTGGCAGGGGGAGTAAGGAATCCTATGAGCCCTACACCTGGGTGGAAGCAAGGCTGGCTACATTGTGTACAAAGATGGAGGAGTTAGATCCAGATGACTGAAGGCTCTCAAAGGGGGATTCCTGTCTCAAAGTGGCTGGGGATCCTCCAAAGGCAGAAGTTGTAGGAGGAAGAGGTTCCACCAGTATTTTGACTGGAAAATCTTAGCTGAGATCGCAGTTAGTAAGGGGTATCTCACAATGGTCTAAATCTAAAGTCCAAATGTCAGCCAGTTGACATAACCCTTAACACAACACTGGACACTCAGAAGCACTTTACAGCATGAACAATAGAAGACTTCCTAAGTCTTTCCTCGATTTTTCCCTTCGTGCCCAGACCATCAACCATAGAGAAGGACACGGGAGCAGAGGAGGAAAGCAGTAGAGAAGAGAAGAGTCGGCCTCACTCTCTCCTGTGGGTGGCCAGGAGACCAGGGGAGTAGAGAGCAGGAGAAATGGATGGGCAGAAGGAAGCCCTGGGTCGTACCACTTCTGTTTCCACAGAGTAAATCCACCTATCATAGTAAGCACAAGTTATAATGGTCGAACAGCCAGATTGCAAAATCCTTGCTTAACAGGTGTTTACAAGCTGGTACTAGCTGGCCAGTCACCAAGAAAGCTTGAGTTAACAGAGGTGTGCTTGAACACAGCTTAAGAAAACTGGGAATATCTTTCTGTGCCTATCATATCAGTCCATGCAGCCAAAAGACCACACGAACCACAGGGGACTGAGAGAATTCACACTAGGAAAGAACTAAGTCTCAGAGATGGGATTCTGCGTGTGTGTGTGTGTGTGTGTGTGTGTGTGTGTGTGTGTGTTAGTTTGGTTTGGGTTTGCATATAGCCTGGGCTGGCCATAAACTCAGTACGTAGCTAAGGATAACCTTGAGCTCCCGATCCTTCTGCCTCTACCCTCCAAGCACTGGGATTACAGGCGTGCACCGCCACACCATGCTCTAGATGCATCTTCTACATAGACTGGCTTTTCTCCATCTTCTCCAAGTGAAGTACTCTGTATTTACTTGAGCGATGATAACTTCCAGGATAGAGCAATGGCTAATCTTGGTTGTCAACTTGCCTATACAAGGAATTAACTAAAACCCAAGCCTCTGGGCACATTGGGCAGGAATTTTCTTGGTTGGATTATGTCAAATGGAAGACATACCCTAAATCTGGATGGCTTGACTCCAAAGGATCCAGCCTAAATCTGGACCACACCTTCTGTGGGTAGTCCACATAGAAGGACAGGGAAGAAGGAGGCTGCACCCTCTAGCACTTGCCCTCACTCTCGCCGGCATCTCTCCTGACTCATTCTTTCATTGGTGTTAGAACTGAGTTCCTGGGGATTCCAATGTAGACTGAAAACTGACATCTTTCTAGACCTCTCTGGAATTTCAGCACCAGATTGGAACTTCTGAGACATCTGGTTTTGTGGACTGAACAACTAGTATGCAACATGCTAGTGTGTGTGTGTGTGTGTGTGTGTGTGTGTGTGTGTGTGTGTGTGTGTTCATTCTGTCAGTTTTGTTCCATAGAGACCCTGACTAATACAGGTGGGAATGCCCTCCTAAACACAATATCAGTGGTGCATATCATTAAGACTGGCTGATACAGAACTAAAGAGGTAACTCCGTGGGTAAGAACACTTGCTGCTCTTCCTCCGGAGGCCTTGAGTTTGGGTCTCAGCATCCATGTTAGGCAGCTCAGAACTATCTGTAACGCCAGCTCCAGAATGCACATACTCAGATGCTGACAAACATCTATCCATAATTTGTAAACAATTTACTTATTTAAAAAACTGGGTTGGGCAGTGGTGGCACACGCCTTTAATCCCAGCACTTGGGAGGCAGAGGCAGGNGGATTTCTGAGTTCGAGGCCAGCCTGGTCTACAGAGTGAGTTCCAGGACAGCCAGAGCTACACAGAGAAACCCTGTCTTGAAAAACCAAATAAAATAAAATAAAATAAAATAAAATAAAATAAAATAAAAATTTAAAAAAATGTTTGACACAACTATGTCAAAACTATTATTGAAACTAAATAATGCTGAAAATAAATGTACAGAGGAAATGAGTTAAAATGTATATCCCAGGTAGGAGATGAATGCTTTGAATGCCTGTTGCTCTGATCGTCCCTATACCCTTTCTCCTACCCCGGAATTTTACTCAGCTCCTTAGTGTATCATCAAATATCTGAGGCAGTGGATATCTTTGGACCTAAGCTATATTACCTTGGGGTAAATTCACAGATAAGTAATTAGGAGGGCAAAGAAAAAGACCATTTTCTAGAACATTGGTTTATAATGGTAAATTCAATCTAAATGGGCGATTTCTACTTTTCAAAGACTTTTGTCCTGGAAACACTTTAAATGAATAAATAAAAAATATCATGAGTCGCTACAATCCACAGACAACCACACACACACACACACACACACACACACACACACACACACACCAAGAAGCCAAATCACAAGGAGGACCCAAAGAAGGATCGGATCATTGAGTTTTTCTCAGAAGGGGAAATAAAATAGATATCAGAGGTGGATGGATGGAGGGAACTGGGTAGGAGAGGGGATGGGGAGGGAAGGGGGGAACCAGGCAAAAGAGAGCAGGGGAGAGAAAATGGAAACCTGCGATTGGCAGTGGGATAGAGGCATCTCTAGAATGTACCAGAGACCTGGGATGGGGGGAAGGACCCAAGGTGTCTATGGGGGAAACTCTGGCAGTGGGGATATGAATCCTGAAGTAACCTCTTCCTGTAGTCAGGCGGGACTCCCAGTGGAGGACTAAGGACAGCAACCCACCCACAAAAGAAATCTTCCACCCAAAATGTGTCCTGTCTACAAGATGTTCAAAGACAAAGAACAGAGACAGAGGGAATAGCCAACTATTGACTGTTCCAAACTGAGACCCATTCCATGGGCAAGAACCAACCCTGACATTCTTAATGATACTTTGTTAGTCTTGCAGATAGGAGCCTAGCGTAACCGTCCTCTGAGAGGCTTCAGCCAACAGCCAATGAAAAGAGCTGCAGAAACCCACAGCCAAACATCAGATGGAGCTCGGAGAGACTTATGGAAGAGCTGGGGGGATGACTGGGGGACCCAAAGAGGACAGGGACTCCACAGGAAGACCAGCAGAGTTAACTAACCTGGACCCTTGGGGGCTTCCAGAGACTGAACCATCAACCAAAGAGTGATTATGGGCTGAACCTAGACACATATTCAACAGATCTGCAGCTTGGTTTTCATGCTGGTTCCCCAACAATCCTAGCAGGGGATGTTCCAGAAACTCTTGCCTGCTGTGGATCCTGTTCCCCTAATGGGGCTGTCTTGTCTGGTCTTAGTGGGAGAGGAGATGGCTAGTCCTTCAGGGACTTGATGTGAGGGGAAGGAGGGAGGGAGAGAGGGTGGGTGGGGATGGGAGTAATGGAGGGGGCTTCCCTTCTCAGAGGAGGAGAGAGGGGAATGTGGGGAGGATCTGTGTGAGGGGGCACTGGGAGGAGAGGTGGGGCTGATATTGAGATGTAAGGTGAATAAATTTAAAAATATTTTAAAAGTAAAGAAAAATAATAAATTTGATAGAGCCGGAAAAAAAAATACTGTGAATCACCATGGGTGATGGGTTTTCCGATGTCAGCTTTAATAGACACCAATATCTCAATGGTCACTTGACTTTTCAGCTGGGAGGGGTGCTGATTTAACCAGTCTCTGATCACTGGCCTATTTCATGATGTGCATGACCACAATAAATAAAATAAAACACTGCACTGTGTGTTCTTTTCATAAGTCCTTTGTATCACTGAAGCATGTTCTTTGGAGCCAAAATCTGCATGCTTGTTGATACAGTTCTGCAACACTGAACTGCTCTGCAGAAAAGTTGCTCCAAGTAATTCTTCTAACACCACTGTCCAGGAGTGTCTAGGTCTTTTTTATATTTTTTCAAATTGTTTGTTTTCTAGATCTTTTTTCAACCCACTTGTAATAGTTATTAGATGCATCTCACGGTTCTTTCCAATGGTATCTTATAACTACAGAAGACACCGAACACATTTGCCCTTATGTAAACCGGACACTTCTGATAATTTTAGTGGTTTGTTTGTTTTTCCTTTTTCCTTTTTTAAAAGATGCATTTATTTATTTTATGTATATGAGTACACCATTGCTCTCTTAAGACATACCAGGCGAGGGCATCAGATCTCATTACAGATGGTTGTGAGTCACTGTGTGGTTGCTGGGAATCAAACTCAGGATCTCTGGAAGAACAGTAGGTGCTCTTAACCACTGAGCCATCACTCCAGTGCCCTCTTCCTTCCTCCCTTAAGTTTTACTGCTTTGTAGGAAATATTTCTATATGCAAAGTATCACATGTCTAATAGTCCTGGCCACATGGGAAGTCAAGACAGGAGGTAGAAACACAAGCCTGAGACAACCTGGGCAATGCAGTGAGACTCTGTCTCAAGAAACAGGAAGAGGGAGAGGGAAATGCTGTATAGAGGTGGAACTTTAGAGAAGAGAATGGACTAAGCCATCAGGCTGCAGTCTCCATAGTTTGTGACTGGTTTTTAAGGCTTTTGAGGAAAGAGACCAAGTAGGCCTGGGTGCGGCATTTTTCAATCGAGTTCGTAATAACACACAACTCATCACATCACCTGTAAGGTCTGGAAGTCACAGAATATTCTAGACTGAAAGAGTTCTGCTCACTGATAATCTTTTTTAAGTAAACTTATAGTTAGACAATGCACACAGATATATAATGCACTTTAAATACTCTCACTATGTCAGATGGTTTCATATAAGGGCTTTTGAATATATTTCTTAATGATTCCTTTTTAGTATTTTATGCTCTTTTACTATGTTTAATTCCCAAAGAAAGGAGTTACAGAGACAAAGTACGGAGCAGAGACTGAAGGAAAGACCATCCAGAAACTGCCCCACCTGAGGATCCATCCCATTAACAACTACCAAACCCAGACACTATTACAGATGCCAACAAGAGCTTGCTGACAGGAGCCTGATATAGCTGTCTCCTGAGAGCCTCTGCCAGTGCCTGACTAATACAGAAGTGGATGCTCACAGTCATGCATTAGACCGAGCACAGGGTCCCCAATGAAGGAACTAGAGAAAGTACCCAAGGAGCTGAAGGGGTTTGCAGCCCCCTAGGAGGAAAAACAATATGAACTAACCAGTAGCCCCAGATCTCCCTGGGATTAAACCACCAATCAAAGGAAACATACAGAAACATACAAAGGGACTCATGACTCTAGCTGCATATGTAGCAGAGGATGGCCTAGTCGTTCATCAATGGGAGAAGAGGGTCCTGTGAAGGTTCTATGCCCCAGTATAGGGGAATGCCTGGGTTAGGAAGTGGGAGTGGGTGGGTTGGGGAGCAGGAGGAGAGGGGGAGAGGATAGGGGATTTTCAGAGGGGAAACTAGGAAAGGGGATAACATTTGAAATATAAATAAAGGAAATATCTAATAAGAAAGAAAGAAAATTAAAAAAAACAGAAAAAAATTCCCAAAGAATATTTTGTGTGTTTTGAAACAATTTAGTATTCAACATTAGATATAGGATCCTCTGTTATGGGTAGTATTAAATGTTCATTAATGATATTTTTAGGATGTGAAAGGATATGAATATAAAAGTTGAGAAAATTTTTTATGTATTGTTTGATTCTCAAAATACCCAATACTTTTAATATGTTTGATGTATAAAATGCATTTAAATAATAAAACAATTTTAAGAGAAAAAAAAACAGTGGAACAGCAAGCAGGTAGGTCTGCAGAGGCCCACGGGACAGGACCCAGAGGCAAACTGAGGGAACTAGGGCAGACTTCAGAATCCAAGCACACGCCGGGCATTGTTGGCGCATGCCTTTAATCCCAGCACTCGGGAGGCAGAGGCAGGTGGATTTCTGAGTTGGAGGACAGCCTGGTCTACAAAGTGAGTTCCAGGACAGCCAAGGCTATACAGAGAAACCCTGTCTCGAAAACCAAAAAAAAAAAAAAAACAACCAACCAAACAAACAAAAAAACCCAACAGAATCCAAGCACACTTGTTCAGATCTCGCCTTTGTCGTTGCTTTGTGGTTGGACTTTGGATAAGTGTGGACTCTGGCTTCTCTCGGTGTAAAGTAACATTTATCACATAGGGCTGCTGAGGGTGATATAAATTATTTAGATATATTAGGTGCTCACATGCCATGGTCAAAAGTCAAGTTTTGGGGCTGGTGAGATGGCTCAGTGGGTAAGAGCACCCGACTGCTCTTCCGAAGGTCCAGAGTTCAAATCCCAGCAACCACATGGTGGCTTACAACCATCC
>NC_034590.1:55317364-55324642 GCF_900095145.1 Mus pahari | reverse complement strand
AAAAAAAAAAAAGTCAAGTTTTAGTAGTTGGTCCTCTCCTTCCACCTAGTGAATGTTGAGGTCAAACTCAGGTTATGAGACTTGGGGTGCCGGGTTTCTTTGCTCACCAAACAGTCTCCCTAACCTAAATTAATATACGTCCTGTTAAAGGATGCATAAAGGTCAAATGATCACTTATATTTCAAAGATAAATTGAGATACAAGGGATGAATTTTCACGAGACACGAGTACAACTGAGTAATAACTGAAGAATTCTTACCAGAGGACCTTAGTGAAAAAAGCCAAAAGAGCTGGAGAAACAGCAAGACACAACCGGTCTCTGCTGCCCCCTAGTGTTCACCACTCAGATTTCAAATCGATTCCTCAATGGGAAGGTTATCCTGAGAGCAATGGCAAAGGACTGTCTTGTTTTTTAGGACTACACAGAGGAAACTCTCGCCTTTTTTCTTTCTCTTCTCTTCTCTTCTCTTCTCTTCTCTTCTCTTCTCTTCTCTTCTCTTCTCTTCTCTTCTCTTCTCTTCTCTTCTCCTCTTCTCTTCTTTCCTTTCCTTTCCTTCTTTTCTCTTCTTTTCTCTTCTCTTTCCTTTCCTTTTCTTCTCTTTCCTTTTCTCTTTTTTTTTTTTAAAATAAGATTTCAAAATGGCCTTGACCCCACAATTCCATGGTTTCAGCCTCTCAAGCGCATGGCCTTCAGGTGTGCTCCACCACCTCTGATTGACAGGAGTCTTGAGAAGGAAGCGGGGCACTCACTGCCTGTTAACATCACAGGGCAGGTCCCTTTCTGCTTCAGCCCACTGCCCTGTAAATAAGCTACCACATCTTACCTGCAGGGTTGTTGTGAGAATGCGCATTATCTCTAGAATTTAGCTATGCTCGCTGCGCACCGCTCTGCAACCGAACTTCCGGAAAGCCGACCCAGCATTCCCAGTTCTTTTAGGGCCTTTTCCGCTCACAGACTGCTGCACAGTCTGATAGTAGGAAGAGGATAAAACCAGGTTTTAATCGGGAGCTCTTGCAACAGGAGAGTGTTCTGAGCACAGCATGAGCAGCTGGGATTCATAGCTGAGGCAGGGTAGAGTCGGGGGATGAAGGCAGCCGATACCACCAAGGGTGAGAGGGTCCCGGGCAAGCTGGGCCCTTGCTAAAACATGTCAGAAGTGGCAGTGAAGACGTCAGATATGCTACCTTCTTGCTTCTCTTCACTGTGACAGAATGTAGGACATAAAACTGTTTCAGCACTTTGTCTTCTTCACAGCTTCAAACCCTTATTGCTTGGTCCCACACACTAAGGCACAGTGCTGTGGCAGTATGAGCAAGTGGAGGAAGCTGTTCATACAAACAGAACCAGAGAGGAAGGGGTTGGGGACCACAGATAGCCTTCAAGGGCACACCTCCAAGTGAGCTTCCTCCAAGTGGGCCCCATCTTCTAAATTTTCCAGAACATTCCAAATATTTCCAAAATAGTGCTACCAGCTGGGGAATATGCATTAACACACAACCGAAGAGACACTTCACATTTGACCCATATCTAGATGAAGTGTGATATCAAGGATATGGGACTCTAGGGGAACTGACTTGACAGGATTCTTGCCAAGCTGGGAGATACAAGTTTGCCATAGATGGATGCTAAGGGCTGGGGCCTAGTGGGCTTGAAGGAGCCTGGCTTAAGTTTGATCAAGAAGGTGAATCTCTTTCATTCTCCATCATAAAGGAATTAAATCTTCCGAACCTTCCATATTCTTCAAGGGGTCCTATTTTACCATCAGGTCTCACAGTCAAGAGCTAATGCCTGAGTACAAGAAGGACTATGCACATTGCATCATGCCAGAGATAAGAAAGGCCCCCTGCTTCCTGCAAAGCTCCAATCAGAAGCCAACCATGGTGATCCACACCTATAATCCCAGCATTTGGGGGGCTGAGGCCAGGGGATTTCAAGTTCAAACCCAGCCTGGAATACACAGCAATGTCTGGCCTCAAAAACAAAATGAAACTTCAGTCATAAACCAGTTTAACAAGAATCCCTCTTCCTTGATAGATAATCAAATCCCTCTTAACCATTGCTGCTCAGACCTGTACACTCTGCCCTTGGCTATAAATCTCCAGATGTCTTCACTGCATTCTCAGATATCTCTCTTCCCCTCCCTCCCTCCTCTCCCTCTCCCTCCCTCCTCTCCCTCTCCCTCTCCCTCTCCCTCTTCTCTTCTCTTCTCTTCTCTTCTCTTCTCTTCTCTTCTTTTCCTTTCTTGAGACAGAGCTCAGATATTGTCATTAGGCTTTGAAATCTCTGTGCTGCTGAAGATGACCTTAAACTTTCTTTATCTACTTCTACATGCTGGGATTATGAGCATGTGACACCACTTGTTCTACCGTGCTGGGACTCAAACCCAGAGCTCTGTGCATGATAATTACTTTTCTGTTGCTGCAATAAAACAGCATGAACAAGGCAATGTATAAAAGAAATAGTTTATTTGCCTTAGAGTTCCAAAGGGTTAATAGTCTGTGGTGATGGAGTGGAGGGAGCAGGTGGCAGGAGCAACAGCAAAGAGTTCACATCTTGAACCACAACAGGAAGCAGAGAGAGAGCACAGGAAATGGTGTATGGCTTTTGAAACCTTGGAGCCTGATTCCAGTGATGGGCTCCCTCCAGCAAGGCCACATCTCCTAAACCTACCCAGTGCCACCAACTGGACCAAGTATTCAAATACCCAAATATAGGAAGATCTCATTCAGATCGTTATAGCGTTAACTTTTTCAAGGCTTACTTTTAATGATGGTTCTTGAATGCTCTAACTTCCCCTTTAGCCCACCACCCACCAGAGGTAGTGAAAAAGAAAGGATGTGTAGGGGAAGTGCACCTGTTTAGAAAGGGTTCTTTGGAGCAACTCCCCTCTGTGTTGTCTGGAAATCAGTAGTTCAGTTCACAGGTCCGCGGTGGCAGCTCAATCTATTCACAAGCACTTCACAGATACACCAGCAGTCCAGTTCGGTAGAGCTGGGATACCAAACATACATCAGCAGCAATGGCATTACCTGGCAGAGATAGCCAGGCCTCGGCCTTGGCAAGAGTCAGCCGGAGGGACCAGGGAGTAAGGCCAGGAAAAGTTCTCGGCTGTGCCTCTCTCAGCAGAGCGAAGATCAGCGAAGACTCAAGACCAACAAGAGTTGTACAGCTAGCTCTATAAGCAAGCCAAGCTCAGCCTCCTGCACTGTCAAGTCCTTTTTTTTTTTTTTTTTCCAGAGCTGAGGACGGAACCCAGGGCCTTGTGCTTGCTAGGCAAGTGCTCTACCACTGAGCTAAATCCCCAACCCCATCAAGTCCTTTTTATACTCCTGCCAAACATCACGTGTCCTCCACTTGTCTTGCCTCAGTACATAAGTCTGTCTCAGCTGACATCTCTCTGCCAATCAGCCAGAGTCTGAGGAAACAGCAAGAAACTGAAGCANGCCACCACAAGTTCTTTGGTGCACTTCTCTTTATGGAGTCCTGACAAATGGAGCTCAACCATGCAATGTAAGATGGACTGATGCATGCATGCTGTTAGCAACGTTAGTCAGCCTAGTTTACAAAGTAAGCTCCAGGTCAGCCAATGTTAATCCCCTGCCTCAAAAACAAAAATACAGGTGTATCGTGAGATCCTGTCTGAAAACAAACACCCCCCCCCACCAAACACACACACACACATACACACACACACACACACACACACACACAAGAATAGAGAATGAATGATAAGGAGCTGAAGGGGTCTGCGACCCTATAGGTGGACAACAATATGAACTAACCAGTACTCCCAGAGCTCGTGTCTCTAGCTGCATATGTAGTAGAGGATGGCCTAGTCGGCCATCATTGGGAAGAGAGGCCCCTAGGTCTTGCAAACTTTATATGCCTCAGTACAGGGGAATGCCAGGGCCAAGAAGTTGGGAGTGGGTGGGTAGGGGAGCAGGGCGGTGGGAGGGTATAGGGAACTTTCGGGATAGCATTTGAAATGTAAATAAAGAAAATATCTAATAAAAAAGTCGAAGAAAAAATTGTATTTTGGGTTTTTTTGTTTGTTTGTTTGTTTGTTTTGAGACAAGTTTCTCTGTGTAACTGGAACTCAGGTTGTAGACAAGGCTAACCTCAAACTTACAATGATCTTGCCTGCCTCTGTCTCTAGAGCACTGAGTTAAAGGGTACGTGCCACCATACCCAGCTATACATATTTTATTACATTTATTGTGTGTGGCGAAGGGAGGGTGTGCCTGCATCGTGGCAGGCATGTGAAAACAGAGGCTGGCAGGAGTCCGTTCTTTCTTCCCATCAGGTAGGTTCTAGGGATCAAATCTAGGTGGTCCAGTTGGCAGCAACACGGTGGACAGGAAATCTCACTCACTAAGGCTTACAAGTTAAGATAAGTTAACATTGCTGCCTGGCACATAAGTGATCAATAACTATGTGTGGGTTTTGTTTTTGTTTTTACTGAGTTGACTATATGGCCTGATCCTGCTGAGCACCTGGATTTATGGGTCCGCTCTGTAGAAATCAGAAATGCAGAAATGTCTCCAAACTTGCCCTTGTAGATCTTGAACTCTTAGTACAGAATGGCAACACACAACCCAGACGAGCCTAGAAGCCTGCCCAGCAAAGGTCTCTGGGCCTCCATAGCTGGCCAGTCACAGCTGAGCTATTGAATCAGCCCCTGGCTGAGGAGGATCTGACTGGCCAACCCCACGTAAGGACACCCCAGGGGTCAGGTGTTCATCTCTGGTCTCCATGACCATCCAGCAAGCGCATCCCGACCAAGGCTAGCAGGATGGCTGGAACCTTGGGCTGCAGCAGAAGTTCCAAAAAGGGACAGGCGAATGCTTTGGGGTATCCACCCAAGACGATTACTCAGACCTGAGTTTAAGAGAAGGGAAGTCTTTATTAGCCTGCCAGTGACTACCCTGGGTGTTTAGAATCCTAGTGTAGCCAGCCCTAAGCCTTTTTTCAGGGTGAGGTTTATTTGTTTGTCTGTTTTTTTTGTTTGTTTGTTTTTGTTATTTTCGAGACAGGGTTTCTCTGTGTAGCCCTGACTGTCCTGGAACTCACTCTGTAGACCAGGCTGGCCTCGAACTCAGAAATCCACCTGCCTCTGCCTCCCGAGTGCTGGGTTCAAAGGCATGCACCACCACACCCAGCTTGTTTGTCTGTTTTTTAACAATAGACTTTTTAATCAAACTTATAAATTTACATCACCCGAAGAGTTTTACCCAGTGAGATACAATTTAGTATGCACAAAAGAATAGAAGGGAGAAGGGCTGGGAAGGGAAGGCTGCAGTCCCTGGGTTGGTGGTAGCTGAAACCCAGAGGGACTCTAGGCAAACCTTACCTTCTCACAAGATGTGTGGCGTTCAGGATGCAGACAGGGTTCTCAGAGGCTCCAGCGATGCTGGTTTCATAAGATGGAAGCGAAGGCTGACGCAGGACAAGGTCTCTGACCATTATCACAGGCAAAGAAGCTAGGCCTCAGGGTGACTGTTTACACACAAAAACTATATCCTGGGTCGACATACTTCAGTTGACAAGAACAGTTAGCCAGAAGCAGAACTATAGAAGCCAAAAAGCAAGCTGAGTCCAGTTAGAGACTTTCCCAGAACCATGGACTTTGATGGATTAGGTCTTTGTTTTCATTTTGGCAGGTGGTGCTGTCTACGTGATGAGTTTTGCAGCCTGAAAGGTACTTCCATCATAGAGTGAGGTGTGCTGGGGTCTGGGGTCCTGTTACAGAGACAGGATTGATCTGGTTCCAATGCTTCTGCAGTCTCTTCCCTGGAATCATACCTGGCCCTATTTTCTCCATGATGCCATCTGTAAAATCCTAAGTGAAATTATGGTATAGTACAAGGACGGAGAGGCTATAGCCACTAGGCTGCTGAGCATAAAGCCTAGGCAGGGAGATGGAAACAGGACAAATGAAACTCTATTTCCTCTATGATGATAATGACATCAATCTGAAAATAATGGTCAGAGATAATGCACCTCCCCCCAGTCTTTATCAAGTGAAAAATATGTCTTGGAAAAGGAAGTTCTTGTTTTATTTTGAGGTGGAATCTTATGGATTCCAAAACTGACTTGAACCCCCTCTGTTGCTGGGAATGACTTGGACTTGCTGGGTTTTCTGTCTTTATCTCCCAAGTGATAGATTGCAGCAGCTCACCATCATACCCAGAGTCTTTGATCACCTGTTCTTATCTTGTTTATTATTCCTGTGTGATGGCATGCATACGCGCACACACACACACACACACACACACACAGAGAGAGAAAGAAACACACACACAAACCATAATATGCAGAGGTTAACAAACTCTTTTGAGGAGCTGGTCCTGTCTTTCTACTGTGGGAACCAGGGATGAAACTCAGCTTTCTTCATTTGTTTGTTTGTCTGTCTGTCTGTTTGTATGGTTGGTTATTTGGTTTGGTTTGCTGTTTTTCAGGTTTTCACCAAACACTTTCACCTGTTGAGACATCAACTCAGCCCAAGTTGTTCTTTTATGTAGTTTTTTCACTGTTGTTGTGACTTATTTATTTATTTATTTAGAGTTTGGACCAGCCTTGAATTTGCAGTGATCCTCCCACCTCAGGCAGTACCACAACCTGCTTTGTGATATTATCCCAGGAAAAATTAAGGTTTCAGATGGGTGTGGTATGGACACATAACAAAACCCTGTTTTAAAAACAAACAAACCAAAACAAATGAAATCAAGATTTCAATTGTTATTCTAAAAAACCTGGGAATTCAAAGAATGTGAAGTTTTGTCTCAAGGAATCAGCAAGAACCATTTTGGCATTCCAGGAAAATCCAACATGTCTCCTTCCTTTGAGGCCAAGCTCTCAGACTCCATTGACCATCACACATCAGGAAGCAGGCATAACTGCTTACTGCATCCATGTGTTACACTGGCCTACTTAGAGTAATTTTTTTTTTAAAAAAATGTTTTGTGGAGAGGGATTTTGTAACTTGAAATTTTCTCCACTTTTCCTTCTACTTAAAACTATATGAAGCCAGGTGTGGTAGAATACACCTTTAATCCCAGCACACTGATTGTCTGGTCTACATAGAGTATTCCAGGACAGACAGGTCTACATATTGAGACCCTGTCTCAAAAATAGATAGATAGATAGATAGATAGATAGATAGATAGATAGATAGATAGATAGGAAAGAAAGAAAGAAAGAAAGAAAGAAAGAAAGAAAGAAAGAAAGAAAGAAAGAAAGAAAGAAAGAAAGAAAGAAAGAAAGGAAGGAAGGAAGAA
>NC_034590.1:55290321-55316198 GCF_900095145.1 Mus pahari | reverse complement strand
TGTAGACCAGGCTGGCCTCGAATTCAGAAATCCTCCTGCCTCTGCCTCCCGAGTGCTGAGAAAAAAGGCGTGCGCCACCACGCCCAGCAGCATTTTCTTAACTAGTGTTTGATGGGGGAGGGCCCAGCCCAGCCCTTTGTGGGTGGGGCCACCCCAGGCTGGTAGTCCCGGGTTCTATAAGAAAGCAGCCTCAGTAAGACACGGGGAGCAAGCCAGTAAGCAGCACCCCTCCACGGCCTCTGCATCCATGGGGAGCAAGCCAGTATGCAGCACCCTTCCATGGCCTCTGCATCCATGGGGAACAAGCCAGTAAGCAGCACCCCTCCATGGCCTCTGCATCAGCTCTGCCTCCAGGGTCCTGCCCTGACTTCCTTCAATGGACTATGATGTGGAAGTAGAAGCCATATAAGCCTTTTCCTCCCCAACTTGATTTTGGTCATGGTGTTCAATCACAGCAATAGTAACCCCAAATAAATAAAGACCCTAACTGGTCTTTATTAAAATGTTGATTTATCTCATCAAAATCTTCTTAATGTTACTTTTCAAACTTCTGCATTAAATTTTTACCCTAATTACTGAATTTGTGACAACCTTAGGTTATGTACTCATGGCAAGTACTTTATTTCCCATACCTCAGTCTTGATGTCAACACACACACACACACACACACACACACACACAAAATGTTTTTCTCCATGTAAATGTCCATGTGTGTATAAGCCAGAAGTGTCATCTTCAGGAATACTGTCTACCAATTTGCCTTGGAGATAGGGTCCCTCATTGGCAGGAGGCTCACCACCAATGAGCCACCGGCTACCCAAGGAGGCTCCCGTCTCTGCCTCCACATGCTGGGGTTACAAGTGGATTCCTTCACACCTGGCATTTTCAAGTAGGTTTTAGGGAACAAACTCAGGTCCTTGTGCTTGTAATTACTTTGCCAACTAAGCCACCCTGCACCCATCTGCACCCCCAAAAGCCACACATTCTGAGGCCTTTCCTTTTGCAAGATGTGGAAGTGACAATGGTTTCTGGAAAGACAGATAAGGAAAGCAGAGAACACGCTTCCTTTCCCAACAGAGGCCCAGGCTCACAGCTCCAGGGGAGGGAAGCTCTTAAGTCCAGGCTGCTTCTCCCCAACCTGGGAGGAAGACCCCAGTCTAAGCCACTCCCTGAACGCACAGAAGGCCAAGGCCACCTGCCAAACCAGGCCAAGCTCAGTGTCCTGGGAATGTTTCTGTTCTCTCACCGTTCAGTTTTGAGGAAGCAGCATCCAGCACTAGGTCCTATCTTCCTAGCTCAGAAGGAGGGAGAGAGGTCCAGGAGAACTGACTGAGAAGGCTGGCAAAGACTCAAGGTGGGGGGAAAGCTGTGTCAATTCAAGAATGAATGAAAGAGAAAAGAAATAGGTATGGCACCTACCCAAACATTTTTGTTTGTTTGTTTATTTGTTTATTTGTTTTTGTTTTTTTCGAGACAGGGTTTCTCTGTATAGCCCTGGCTGTCCTGGAACTCACTTTGTAGACCAGGCTGGCCTCGAACTCAGAAATCCGCCTGCCTCTGCCTCCCGAGTGCTGGGATTAAAGGCATGCGGCACCATGCCTGGCGTACCCAAACATTTTGGAAAGCCGATGCTACAAATACGTATTTTTTACAGACAAGTCTCATTACTCAAGGCTGGCCTCAAACTTTCTTTGTAATCAAGGATGCCATTGAACTTTTGATCCTTGTGTCTCTGCCTCCTATGTACTTGTGGTATAAGCCTGTGCCATCATCACACTGGGATTACATGATGGTGGGGACTTATTTGAGGCCTCTGTGCATCCTAGCAAGCACTTTACTAACTGAGCCATGTCGCCAATATCAACACAGATAAATATTCTATCAGGAAAAAACATAAGCCAAGATGAGGAGTGGCTACTTATGTTTTCCTGAGTTGGAGAACTTAATAAAAAAACTAGATTTTTAAATGAAACAGCTCAAAGATGTAATTTGGAAAACTGAAGTAAGAAGACCACCATGAATTCAAGGCCTGAACTATATAGTACGTTCCAGGTTAGTCTGGATCAAAGAATAAATTCCTGTCTCAGGAAAAAAAAAATCTATCTATCTATCTATCTATCTATCTATCTATCTATCTATCTATGTAATTAGTACATGCTTGTAAGCTTGTAAACCAATTATGTGAGGGGCTGAGGTCTGCAGTTGGAGGTTAGCCTGGGCTATATAGTGAGTTTGAGGTCAACCTCAGCTCCATAAAAAAATCTTGTTTTAATGTAACAAAATAAAGCAAACAAAAAGAATTGAAAACTAAGGAAAAACTTGCGGTGCAAAATCTGTACAGCAAACTACAAATAGGCTGACAAATAAAAAGATAAGTTTTATTCAAATTTTTTAAGCAAAGGGGAGAGAGCTAAATCTGTAATTAAAGATTAAGTAAAAATTAGCATGAAGAGTTTTCCTAGAAAAAAAAAAAACGACAGAATGTTGATAATAGAAAGAATCTGGGCTGGCAAGATGTCTCAGTGTGTAAAGGCATTTGCAGGCAAGCCTGGTGACCTGAGTTCAACCCCTGAGACCTGCTAAATAAGAGGGGACCAATTCTAGCAGCTTGTCTGTTCTCTGACCTCTTCATGGGATGCTTGTGTGCCCACACATATGCTGCACAAATAAACAAATGCAAAAAAAAAATGGTAAAATTGAAAAACTTCCTAGAATCTAGTAGAAAAAGTACTTTCTTCCATGGGGTAACAAAAACGGTAGCCTCAGACCCCTCCAAAGGGGTGAATGCGGAAGAAGTCATATGCTCCACATTGTCACTCCAACGTAAAGGTTGACATAATAGTCACAGAGAGTGACCAGTCTTGTACGCCTCATAAGTATACACGGAAAGGATTTTTGTTTCTTTTTGTTTTTTTGAGACAGGGTTTCTCTGTATAGCCCTGGCTGTCCTGGAACTCATTTTGTAGACCAGGCTGGCCTTGAACTCAGAAATCCGCCTGCCTCTGCCTCCCAAGTGCTGGGATTAAAGGCGTGCGGCACCACGCCCGGCTCAGAAAGGATTTTTAAATGAACTTTATTAATTGACTGTGCATGGCAAGGCAGTGCACACAAGCCATGGTGTGCAGAAATCAGAGGCCAGGAATTTGACCTTGGGCCAGGGCAAGTTAAGCTTTGGCAAGAATCTGACTTTGGGCTAGGACAGGGAAGTAGACTCAGATAAGAATATTTACATTTGGGCTAAAACAAAGCTCAAGGAAAACTCAGCAGGGAGATGTGGCAATCCTTTTATCTTGGTCAACCTGATAAATCCCTAGAAGAAGAGACCATGGAACTTCATTTAATGCCTTGTTTGTTCCTTAACCTAGAACTGACCTTGTTATTTGCATGTACTTAAAATGGTATAAAAGCAGATGGAGTGGGGGGTAATAAATCTGCTTCTGCCTCAGCACTGGCTGGAATCATGTTATAGTTTTGTCTAATTGTCTCTTTCTTTTCAATCCTCTCTCCCTTTCTTGAGACCCGATTGACTGACTGAACTGGCTTGGTCAATGCTCACCTTGATAAGTGACTAATTCATCTTCTCTAGCATGCTCCTGTGTGTGTGTGTATGTGTGTGTGTGTATGCACACACACAAAACCAATAGAAACACTAAGAACTACAACAGAGCTGTCATAAACCAGAGAGCTCAAGGATGAAAGAAGTCCTAAAACATGCTCATCTAATAAGGCTGACACATCTTGTAGTTGATAGTCTAAAGATGTTATACAAATTTCTTAGACCACTAGACAGACGAAAATTCCCTGAAATCTCGGCTTATGACTGGCAAGGCTTGAAAGGCCAGTGGTGGAAACAATGTAGTCCAACTCCCTGATGCCTGTGTAGGTGACAGGCACAACCTTAAGAGCACTGGCTGCTCCTGCAGAGGGCCCCGACTCAGTGTCTAACACCCAACATGAGAGTTCACAACTGTTTATAACTCTGATCCTAGGGCAGTGGATCTCAACCTTGCTAATGCTGCGATCTTTTAATACAGTTCCTCATGTTGTGGTGACCCCCAAGCATAACATGATTTTCCTTGCTCCTTCATAACGGTTAGTTCTGCTACTGTTAGGAATTGTCGTGTAAATAGCTTCGATTTTGGATGGACTTAGACACTGTGAACGAGTCCTTCAACTCACCCGATGGGGGCATGACCTATATATGGAGAACTGCTGTTCTAGGGGAATCTGATGCCTTCTGGCCTCATCTGGCACTGTAGACAAATATGCAGGCAAAACATTCACACGCACAGAATATATATATATATATATATATATATATATATATATATATTTAAAGAGGCTTTGTTTTTAAATTGTTGGAAATGCCACATGTGACAGCAAGGCTGTCAAGGATCACAGCTCTGCTGGGAAGTCTCAAATGACAGAACCACCAGGAGCAGCTATTTAGCAATACATACTGTCTTAGTCAGGGTTTCTATTCCTGCACAAACATCATGACCAAGAAGCAAGTTAGGGAGGAAAGGGTTTATTCGGCTTACATGCTGTTCATCACTGAAGGAAGTCAGGCCTGGAACTCAAGCAGGTCAGAAAGCAGGAGCTGATGCAGAGGCCAGGGAGGGATGTTCTTTACTGGCTTGTTCAGCCTGCTCTTATAGAATCCAAGACTACCAGCCCAGAGATGGCACCACCCACAAGGGGCCTCTCCCCCTTGATCACTAATTGAGAAAATGTCCCACAGCTGGATCTCATGGAGGCATTTCCCCAACTAAAGCTCTCTGTGATAACTCCAGCTGTGTCAAGTTGACATAAAATTAGCCAGTACACATACCAAATGTTAAATTTTTAACAATTATACTGTAAACGACTTACCCTTCAAATGTAAAAAGTTCACCAAAATATTGTATATGAAAATGTCCAGAGAGACTGGGTAAGGTGGGCTTCCTTTTAATTCCAATACTCAAGAGACAGAGGCAGGAGGATCTCCAGCGAGGCCAGCCTGGTCTTCATAGGGTGTTCTAAGCCAAAAGAAAAGCCAACATTCAGACCTAGGTCATAGGTTATTTCTGTTGTTGTTAGTGGTAGTGTTTTGCTTATTTCATCTCATTTTGAGTGTCTCATGTAATACAATCTCATCTGGAACTTCTGATCTTGCTTCTGCTTCCTCAGCGTTGGGTTCACAGGTGAGTTTGGGTGTTAAAGCACTTTTAGGGATATATAATTTGGGGGAGGGGTACCTTGGAGCATCTTTCAGAAACTTCAGTAGACCCATTCCAAAGACTTAACACAGTTCCCCCCACTGCCACCCAAATGTCCTTTGACATTCCCTAGGACATTCAGAGAGGGGTCTGCATGAGGTCTGCTCAGAAATGATTTCCAGTGGTGGAGCTTCCTGGAGCCCTGAGGTGGCTCTCCCCATGGACAGATGACTGGCCAAGGAGATTGTCCTCATGTGAAAGAGAGCTAGAAGCCAGTGGTCTCAGGGGACACTGGACTGAAGCAGTTGTGCTGTCCAGACGCCCCTGCAGTTGCTCTAACAGGGCCGTCCTCCTGAGAACAGGAGACTCCAGTGCAATGATAGCAGCATTAGCCTTCCCTGCTGGTAATTTTATGGAGGAGGCTGAGAGGGCTCCTCTTAAGAAAAGACCATACACCAAGAATTGTGACTAGTTTCTTTTGCATTTAGTCCTTTTTGTCTGGGGGTGGGGGGAGGTTACTTGGAGGGGGCATGGGGAGCATTAGTTTCAGATGTAGCTGAGGCTACCCTGAAACTAAGTAACCTGGCCTGGCTGATCCTCCCATCTCTCCCTCCCAAACACTGGGATTACAGGCATTCAACACCATGCCTGCTTTTCCTCCTTAGCACCACTATAAGGAATCTGTAGTTTGGGTACAAATGACTTCAATATACTTTAATTCTACTTGATTTGACTCATAAAAAAACAGCAGTAAGCCTCCCGGCTTCTTGTGCTTTAGAAACTTGAACCCAAGAATTTGAAGAAATGTGAGAATGCCTAAACTAGGCAGTTTAGGTACTGTCAAAAATCAGGGAGGATAAATAGATTCATCTGGATTTCAAACTCTTGAATTGTAATAAAAGGAGTCTTAACGTGCTAATTTAGTTTCTAGTAGCAAATAAGTGTTTGGAGTGGAAAACCTGTTCATTACAGCTCAGAATACACAGCCAGAAATCAGAAACAGTGGGAAGCATGAACTGAAGGCTGGTACAAGCCTCTCTGCCTGTAAACCTGAGAGACTGACTAAAGGCCTGCGTCCTGAGAAGCTCTTCTGTCAGCCAGTGCTATGCACTCAAAATTCCAACAGCCCCCTAGTCTTCACTCCCCAGTCCAGACTCCTCAGTGGCCTCCCTCAGGGCCTTTGCAAAGGGAACACCCTCTGACCTCCCAACAAAGCTCTGCCCAGTCAGCTCCCTGCATTCCACATTTCTTCCTTTCTCCTTACAGTTACTGTCACTCCTGCCATGTCTGCACTGTCCTTGGAACCCACCAGTGCCAACTACATCACAGCTGATGCATGAAGTGTGGTGAAGAGGCTGTACACCACACTCAAAGCTGTGACAGTCCTGTGTCAGCACCATGAAGGCTTCTGGAAGGAAACGGCAGCCATGAGAAAGGAGCATCGTGGCTAGACATGACAGTAGCCAATCAACTGCCCCATGTGAAAACAGAAAAACCCCAGGAACTGGGCTGGTTTCAGATTTGCTGGGCCCACAGATACCAAAAGGATGGGTGCCCTGTCCCAGCTTCTCCTGGATTGGCAGCACCCTCAAACAGGACAGCAGCAGGTCATCAAAGTCACAATGTGCAAGGACCAAGAAAAGCTTCTTTCTGAAGAGGCTCAGCAGGTTGTGTCCAGGACACCCTGAGCTGGGGAGGGAGATGTGGCTCGCTAAGAGAAACAGGAATGGAAACCAACTGGAGAACAGAATATACCCATCACTGGAAGCCGGTAACTACTTTATTTTTGAAAAACCAATGACCAACAGTAGCTTCACTGGGACAAAGTACTGGCAGCAGGGTAGGGCAATTCTTCACACTGTGACACTCTAACAATGACAATTTCTAGCCGGGTACATGTGCATGTACTATTTCGAATTTAAAACCACAACTGAGGTTTTAAAAGAATGTGAGTTCTTAAAAATGGCATCCTCATAGAAATGTTCTTTCAGATAAGCTTCAACCTATGAACAGCAAACACAGATGTGAACAGCAGCACATCATGACAGTACCATACAAAAGCACAAGTTTAGGCACTTTATCAAAGGAAACCACTTAGAAATACTGTAGATGAGGTCCACTCCTATGCAAGACTCTGCTGGTCCCTCCTCACCAACTTTAGAGTTGTCGGGCTATACAGAACGTGAATCCTCAGCGGAAGCATCCTTTTTTCCTCACATGAGGAACAAGCACATTCCCTCTACAACCACAGGAGACTGGAGACAAAGACTCCCCTGAACTGATGAGGACTTCTGGATGGCGCTGTCGTGAATCTGCCCACTCTGCATAACGAGTTTGAAGTCCAGATCCTGGGTGCAAAGCACTGCTCATACAGCACATTTATCTTCACTCACTGAACAATCAATGCCCACTTCAGTCAAGTCAAAGGTTCTCAAGGCTTGTCTGACTTGAGCTTGTAACACACAGATACAACAGGTCATGGGACCACAGCAGGTGCACTGAGGAGGGAGTGGTACTCTGGGGGTGTCATGGACTCAAGAGATGTAAGAGGTACAAAACATCAAGTTTCCAAAGTCAGCTGATGCCACAGTAGGCCCGACTTGTCAGTCTACTACCAATCACAAATCCTGCCTTCACATGGGAAGCCTTTTATACTGTAACTGTGATACTGACCAGATGGTCACACATAGACCATTTCTAGAGGACATGAGAATGTCATCTGCTATACAGTTTCCTGCACCCACTTGCCCCACCAGTCTTCGAGGGGCTATCTGGTCCTGCCTACCAGGCGGGAAGCTTGCCACCTGCTAAAGGTCTTCTCTTCTGCTCCCAGCTCGATTGTCTTCTTTGGAAGCCCGTGGTTTAGGATCTCCCTCCTTCTTTTTAGCCTTCTCTGGCTTTGTTTTATTTTTCTCCTTGCTTCCTCCTCCTTTGCCAGGATACATCTGTCCCTCTAGAGTGACTTCAGCACACCGGTCTTGACTGACCAAAAAGTCCTTGATCTCCCAGGCATAGCTCCCATCGCGGAGCATGAAGATGGCGCGGTCTGATCCCACAATGAACCTAGATGGAGAAGCCATCAGTTAGCAATGTAAGTGAGGTGCCTGGGGTCAGAGAAGGCTGGGAGGCCTACATTTCAATTTCACCCAAATGCTGAACACCACACTGTTCTGCCTTGGGCCAAGTGGCTGCTGACTTTAATGTTCACTGAGCTCTAAACAAGCATCCTGCTTAGATCAAGATGCTTGATGGTCCTGAGGCATACATAAATGACGCTGTGAAGAGATTATACAAGACAAACTCTCATTTCCATCTATGTCTTACGGTTTTTGTTTGTTTCCTGATAAATATTCTCACATAGCCCAGTATGACTTCCTAAGAGGATGACCTTGAACTTCAGACCCTCTTGCCTTCATCTCCCAAGTGCTGGGTTTACAGGCATATGCCACTCAGTGTGCCCAGTCACTTTTTAGGTTCTGAAGTCTCAAATTGGTTTTGATGAGAAGGCTAAAAGCCACTGGCATGGAGCAGGTCCTACAAGACTCCTCCTCAAGGGCCCACAAAGATCCAAGGGAAGCAGACAGAAATCCTAACCTCCAAGGTTAGCAACACGCACGGAGCATATCCCATACATTAGTGCCCAGGAAGAAGAAAGCAATAGCATGGGTCTGGGTGACCCATAAGAACGTGCCCACAAGGCATGATGCCGTGCTCCTAAGCAGGCCACATCTGTTCTCTTTAGGAGCAGACCATCAGAGAACAGCCACCACCAAGATATCTGATGAAGCTACAGAAAGCATTCTTAGCAACTCCTTCCATTTTTTTCTTATCACTTCCTTACTTCCTCAATTAAGATATCTGAAGACCTGAGTTTTGGGAACTATTGTTAAATGGAAAAAAATAGGCTCTTAAAAAAACTAAAAAATGGGGGCTGGTGAGATGGCTCAGTGGGTAAGAGCACCCGATTGCTCTTCCAAAGGTGCAGAGTTCAAATCCCAGCAACCACATGGTGGCTCACAACCATCCTTAATGAGATCTGACTCCCTCTTCTGGAGTGTCTGAAGACAGCTACAGTGTACTTACAAATAAATAAATCTTTAAAAAAAAATTAAATTATAAAAAAAAAAAACTAAAAAATGAAACTCAGTTGGGTGGGTAGGGAGGTGAGGGTGGAAAGGACAGATATAGAAGGGGGTATAGGATGGTGAATATGATCAAAAATATGCTGTATAAAATATATAAAGTAGAATCTTTCATATTTTAAGAGTTCAAAATTTAAGATCATATGGCCCTTGAAAACAGACTTGTTCACATTAACTATTTATTAACCACCTGTTACAACTATATGTGTCAACACAGCTACACCATGAACTGTAGAGCTGTAACTCATTCATCCTTCAAAGAGACAAAGCAATATAATTTTTATTCTGATGAAGCAAAAGTTAAAGAGATAAAGAAAACCAAATTCCCAAGACAAGACAAGATATTAAAACAAACATACTGATTTTGGCCAATAAACAAACAAGTAAACCAATGTTTCAAGAAAAAAAAAAATTAAATAAAAGAATTCATAGTCAGGAAAGGCCCAAGGCCCTTCGGAAGACTTCCCAAAAAGACACCCTGCTTCAGCCCCAGAAAACTCCCCGGACACATCCAGGTGAGCTGCAACCCCAGCGCTAGAGGCAGAGGTCAGCTGAACTAAATGGCCAGAGCGACAGTGAAAAAGCAAATATAAACCCCAAATGCCCACAAAATGTCCTAGCATAGCTTGGGGTCTTTACCTCTGAACATCGTAGTTGGCATTGAACAGGCTACCCTGCCACAGGCTGGTGATCTCCTCCGTCTCCTTCTCAGTGGGGTTCCCCGAGACGGTGACAAACATCATCAGAGTCTTCCCTTTCTTTGTCATTTTCAAGATGCTCTCAGGTTTGCCTGGGTCTAGCTTTGAGAAGTCGATAGGTGCCGAGGGTCTCTTGTGTTCTGGAAGGTCTCCTTCTTCTATGTCATCATCTTTCTGTCAGGAGAGAGGGAGCATAACCTCTCATCAGAGACGCTCTCAGCCCAGGATGTCAGATGCAGGGGCACACCACCAAACTACTATACCAACAAAACGTCCAAGGTTATCCCCCTTGACAATACTTAGGGGTCCTGTGCCACATAGGTTTCTATAATGTTCTTATTCCCAATTTAATCTCAATTTAGATTATAAAAACAGCCACATTCTGGTGTGGTTATAGATGCTACCTAGCAATGAAAATCAAATACACATACAACAGATATCAATTACAGGTATAAGGGCTGAGGTCTGTACTCTCAGTGATTCCCAGTGATCTCAAGGAGAAAGAGAGAGAATTCAAGGCCAACTTAAGCAATTTAGCAAGCTCTTATCTACAAACACGCCTGGGGATGTGGCTTAGTGGTACATGTCATGCAGGGTGAGGCCTTGAGGTAAATCACCAACACCACTCAGACAATTTTCTTTTTTTTAAACAGGTGCCAGGCATAAAAGATATATTATATAATCCCATTTATTTAAGGTATCAAGAACAAGTAAAAATAATGTGAGGGGACAGGAATTAGGACACCGATTGCTTCTGGGAGGATATGAGATGGGTCTGACTGAGAATGAACACGGAAGGAACCTTTCAGTGTGATGGTCTGCAAACCCAGGACTCACTCCGTTCTGTATTTAAATAAAGTGTAGGTTATCAGTGACAGAGAACATGTCTAGTAACCCCAGGGTCCTGGGTCCTTGCTCCCAGCAGAGCAAAACAAACAAATTCCTCATGTTGCATCCTTAAAACCCACAATTCACTGCATGCAAATGTTCAACCCCAGGTGTCAGGCTTCTTCTATGTAGTGGTCTGTCCTAGCAACTCTGAAAACACCTTCTGTGAATTCTAGGAAGGAGCAAAGGATGCTAAGGATGACTACAGCAGATTCCTCACTTGGGGGAAGATGCAACATGGAAGCGGGAAGAGAACACCTTGTGGGTACAGACTGGAGTTGTAGGCAGATGGATTTGAGAGGTACCTGGATGAGTGAATAGATAAAAATATTAAGACATAGGTTTCTTGAAGAAAAGCCTAATCACCCCATGGAAAACAAAAAGTGAAGCCTTAAATATCCTTTTTGTCTCAGCAAGAATCACTCATATAACATATAACACGTCAGAATGACATGGACACCAACCTGAAGCAGTTCTAGGGCCAAATTTGGAATAATATGAACATCAAAATAATAGTGAGGATTTATAGTTCCCCAAGTCCATACTGACATAAAGGAAGAAAAAAAAGAATATCAGTAGAATATCAATAAATAGTTATAAATAGAATAACTAATAAAATAACTAATAAATGGAAGAATGTACACAACAGATATAAATAATCCCCGAAGGGGCTGGTAAGTTGGCTTGGTGGGCAAGGCACTTGCCTTGGCACACATGATGACCTGAGTTTAATCCCCAGGGCCCACATGGCGAAGGAAAGAAATGACCACCTACATCCAACTTGTTCTCTGACCTTCACATGCATGCTGGGGTACATACATAGGCACAGAGATCTCTACTAGACCACATCTTGCAGAGAACCTTACACAGTGAATACAGCTATGTGTGTGATTCCTTTCCATCTGCTGTGTCAATCAAATACGACAGTACAATCAAGGGTTGCAGTGTACTTTTGATCAGGAATTGCCCCTTAGAACCTTTTGCATACCCCAAATGCAAACAAGAAACAGATCAGAATTCGGCCTCTCACAAAACAAGTCCACTACGCCCGCCCATCAATGAAAACCCTGAGTTCCATATGAGATATGCCTTAGTTCCCTCTACCAGTAAAATAAATCCACCCACGAAATTACAAAAGCCCCAGCAGGAATATACACCAAAAGAAGTAGGAAACCCTCTATATTTGGAAAGATCTCTATCAAAGCTAAACAAAAGTTGAGAAACCACCTTTAGAACCCATTCACTCCAGAACAGGAGGAGGAAGGAGGGAACACTCTTCAGGAGCGCTCGCTCCCTGTTCGCGGCTCACTGACCACAAAGATCAATGTAGAGACCCCCGCGACACAGAAAGGAAAGTAGGGCTTGACTGGTGAGAGTCCAAGTGCTGACTGGAGTGGTTGAGGAACCATGGTAGCGAAGGACACTGGGCGAGAGGCCTGAGCCATGGTGGAATGAAGGGAGACGCGGGAGTCAACGGGTACTGGGAGACATTTCAAGAAAGACCCTGAGAGGGCAGCGAGCGGGATCAGGGGACAAAAGTCAGAAGGTCAAATGTCCGAGAGGGTAAGGGTTAGGAGAAAAGGGATCTGTATGGGAGATGCTCAGAAGTGTGCGGGCGACACAGACCTCCCACTGCTCCAGAAGTCGCGCCATGTCGGCATCGTTGTAATCGCGGATGTCCTTCTTTTTCCGTGGCGGTGGGGTGGCCTCGCTCGGAGTGTCGGCCGCGTAGGCATTAGGAGGAGGGAACAACAGAAGGTCCGAGGCACACAGAAACAGTAGAACCGCGCGCAGCCACCTGGAGGCAGCCATGTTAGCAGCCCAGCGTAACGGACTGCCCAGCGTAACGCACACTGAGCCTGCGCAGACGGCGTGCGGAGTCCGGGCGCCGCCGGGGCCTCGCCCCCACCCCGCCCCCGGCCTTCCAATCCGGTCCCTAAGCGTGTTCTGCGCAGAATTAAACCCGGTACTTGACCCCGTCCCACCCTCGCGGACTCAGGTCCCAATGGCTCCGCCTCCTAGGAGTCCGTAGCCTACCGCACCCGGCCTCGTTCTGGTTCCTCCTGTCCGGACCTCATCTCGTAGCTCCGATCCCCTTGGCTCCGCCCACAACTGCCTTCCCTTGGGGCTCCCAACCTCAGGCCCCGCCCAGTCATCCAGCCTTTCACCACTTGACTCCGCCCCTCAGCTACAGTCTCCTGACTCCGCCCCTAGCGTCCCGCCTCCTCACAGGACTCCGCCCCATAGCTCTGAGAGCTCACCGGGCTGGGGCCCAAGGGTTCCTCCTCCTGGTTCCTCCCCTTGTCAGGCCCCGCCCCGCGAGCTCCGCCCCTTGGCCTGGCCAAGCAATCTACCCTAACTGGTCCTGCCCCAGTGTGCTTTTTCCGATGTTTGGGGGTTTTGTTAGAGGTCAGCCCTTTTGTCTCTCATTCTCTAGCCAGGGTCTGAAAGTTCCCTCAGGGTCTCAGTGTCCTGAGAGTCCTCGAAGCCTATGAAATGAATGAGATGGAAGAGATGCAAACTGCCTTGACCCTGAGGCCCTTTTCAGGGTGTGGACATTCAACTATGCTCCCTAGTAATTTCCAGCGAGAACAAACCATCAGCTGAAAAGCTAAGGACAGCTAGGGCAACTTTTCTCGAAGACTGTAAATATAGGGTCTATTGTTATTCTGCTCCACAGATGATTTTTGACCCACCAGTCTTTCAATATCACTGTCAATTAAATTGAAAAAAAAAACCCATTTAATTGATAACCATTTTTATTGTTTAAAATAGTTCCAGTCTCTTCTGATTTCCATCTACCACTGTGACTTTAATCTATAGGACAAAATCACCCTAATTTTGTTTTCTTTCTTTTTTTTTTTTCCTGGAGACAGGGTTTCTCTGTGTAGCCCTGGCTGTCCTGGAACTCACTTTGTAGACCAGGCTGGCATTGAACGCAGAAATCCACCTGCCTCTGCCTCCCAAGTGCTGGGATTAAAGGCATGCGCCACCACTACTCAGCCTAATTTTGTTTTCTATTTTACAAGATTTTGACCACTAAGATCTTCAAAAATAAAATACTTGGGGTCAAAGATACTTTAAAGTTTCCTAAGCTTTAAGTGGCAGATCTGATTTCTTTAAAATTTCAAATTGTATCATAAGACATGAAACCTTGGTGTAGTCGGAAAATATTCGAAAACCATAGCTTAAGTACTGACCCCAAGGAGTCACATACTGCATACAATTCATTTCTATATTTACAAATGTCAAAGTATCTCAAGCATGGGTTTTCAATGTTCACATCAGCATACTGTGTTAATTGCTAAGCATACTTGGGTTCTTGAGTGCTTTACCCCTTTACTGTTTTTCAGTTTTTGTTTTTGTTTTTTGCTTTGTGGGTATTTTTTAGTCTTGTTTGTTTTCTCAAGACTGGGTTTCCCTGGCTAATCTGGAACTCACTCTGTAGACTAAACTGACCTTGAACTTAGAGATCTGCCTGCCTCTGCCTCCCAAGTGCTGGATTGGAGGCATGTGCTACCACAACCATTCGTCACTACTACTCCAGTGTTTTTGTTTTCTCACTCATGGTCATTATTATATTACTATTTCCCCTGTCCTTTTCTCTATACTTTGGATGGATATCGTTAGTAGGTTTCACATAGTGTAAACCTTTTACAAAATATTTAAGTAAGTCTTTCTTATGACTGTTACTTCTTTCTCAGAAGTAGGTGGAAAGAAATTGAGTGTCCTGGGTTATCCAGCCTTCTTTGTCATATGGCCCCATCACACAGGTCTGGAGTTTCTATCCTCAAGGTCATCAAAAGTTCCAGGATTGCTAATGGTACTCCAGCCATCAGATTGCTTTCCAATCAAAGGAAATGGAAAATAAGCCAAGCTGAAGGAAGAGCATCCTATTTGGGAAGTGTGCACAGCATTTCTGGTCTCATTGAGCTACCTCTCTGAAAGGGGCTGGGGAGTAATTATTTAGCTTTATTTGCTTCCATCTCAAATAAATTTAGGCTTGTTAGGAAAAGCATAAAGTGGAGGATAAGAAAAGAGCTAACTAGTAATGTGTGCCTTATTGACCTTCTCTAAGGTCAAATGTGGTGTGAATTTATTCCAACTGTAGTAAAGTAGCTGATTTTTTCCATATTCATACATGGATATGAATAAACACAAGGACATTTTCTGTTGACGTTGTGTAGAAACAACTCATAAGAAAAAAAAAAAGAACTTTTTTCTCTTCTTTTCTGAAATCATAAGGGAAATGTCATGAGCCTTCTCCCAGGGGCACATTGCTCCACCCCGTGGCTTGGAGCTCTGTCCTGGCACAGTCATGCTAAAAAACATGCACAGCTGTGGCAGATCATGTGCTCTGCAGGGCGGGGTCACCCTGGTCATTCATTCTGCCAACTGCCAAGGTAAGGTTTAGAAAAAAATGCTGGTTTTCTTGGCCCAAAATATCTAGTTACAGAAAATAAAAAGGGTTTTTTCTTTTCTTTTCTTTTTTTAAGTATTGTACCATAATTGTTAAAACAAGTCAGAAGTTCCAGAGGAGGAAACACATCTGGCTCCTACTCCATTGATCTGAAGACATCTGGAGCAACTACATTTTCAACATTTGATATATTAAGAATATTTTGGTGTTTTGGAACACTGAAGGATCTTTTTTGTCTAATGATTTACTGTTAGGCAGGTGAGACATTGACAGGAAGGTGAACCTGAAGTTCCTTGGTATAAAGGAGGGTTTGCAATAGCAGAGGGGCTAAGCCATCTACAGTACACTCTACAGATACCAGGTCAGGAGCTAAAGGGATCATCACACCATGGTAAATGTCTGCACTTGTGTGTGTGTGTGTGTGTGTGTGTGTGTGTGTGTGTTATTCATGTGAAGGCCAGAGGTTATTATCTAGTGCCTCCCTTCACTGATTTCTACTTAGTAACACAATGAAGCAGGTTATTTTCTTTAAACCAGGAGTTTACCATTTCTACTCATCTGGCTAGCTAGCTCACTACAGAGATTCCCTTTTCTGTTTCCTTGAGGGCTGGCCCACCCAGCTTTATGTAGATCCCAGGAATTCAAACTTTGGTCCCCATACTTTCTCAGCAAGGGCTTTACCCACTGAGTCATCTCCCCAGATCCTGCCCCTGTATTTGTTTAAGTCTTGGAATTATTCAAATGTGGTTAAATTCATGGTATAGCCATGGGACAAAAATATGGACCCAGGAACCCAGGGCACTTTCTTCCCTGATGTCTTTCTTCTACCATGGCACCACTAGTGAGGCGTAGAGCATAGTAACACTAGAAGACATATAGAAAATAGTTTCAAGGTCTAGCTAGAGCCAGGAGAACTCAGATGTCCCTGGAATCTGAACCAGGTCTTAGGCAGTGCAGAGGGCTGTAGAAGAGGGGTAGGGCATAAAACTGTGTTCAGTGCCTAAACAAGGGTCCAGGCTCTGGGTTAAATACTCACGCCAAGTGCATCCTAAGTTTAATGAGAACATGATCCTGTGTTCATGCTGGCCTGTTCTCCACAGCTAAGGAGGGAGAACACGTTCTAACACTACCTGAAACCTTGCATGAGCAATATCCAAAACCTGAATGACACCATCATCAATGAGCCCTAGGAACTGGTAGGAGCCAAACATTAACCCTTTAAGAATTGAATTGTGGGGGGCTGGAGAGATGGCTCAGTGGTTAAGAGCACTGACTGCTCTTTCAAAGGTCCTGAGTTCAAATCCCAGCAACCACATGGTGGCTCACAACCATCCATAATGAGACCTGATGCCCTCTTCTGGGGTGTCTGAAGACAGCTACAGTGTATTTACATATAATAAGTAAATAAATCTTTAAAAAAAAAAAAGAATCGAATTGTGGGATAGTCTGACAAATGGATGCTATTAACACTGTCTGACGACTATACAAGGCACTCGGATGTAGGGGAGCATAGATACTGCCTCTGTTCTTCACAGGTTAACAGAATTGTGGAGGGAGCTAAGCCAGTAGTCCCAAACGGTATAGCAATGGCCTCATCCAGGTTCTGAAGACAGCACAGTAGAAATGAGGAACAGCTGTGCCCAAGTGTGTCTAAAGGTCCAGAGAAGCTATGTGTGAGGCAGCAACAGCCTGAGTTAATCTGTAAGTACTGACCACCAGGTATCCTGACCAGGAATGGTTAGTGTTGGCTGCCTATGGTCCCTAAATCCTGGGATTCATCTTTTCTCCCACTGGCTGGTAGAATAGGCTATGAAGCTATCAGCCTGTGCATATGGTACCAGTGAGGCTTATAGCAATAGTAACATCATAAGATACCCTGGGAAACAATTGGAGGAAATCCCCACTCTCCTAGATACTAGAAGCTGAATGCTCCAGCATTTGTGCCAGTGCCTTCACTGGGCCTGTGCACAGCTTCCTTGCTCACTACAGAAGCAACAGAGAAGATGAGAAACTGAAGGCCAAAGTCTTACCCCAAGTGTGTAACTGGACAGGACCAGGATGTGCCAGAGGGCTAGAGAATATACCAAGTATGGAGGGTGGTCTTATTTCACGGTGATTCTGCACTCTAGCCAGTAAGGGGCTCTTATGTACCAACTGGGGTAAAAAAAGGGATGGCACCGCATCCTTCAGCTGTAAATTGTTCTTCTCCAGGAGAAGTATTATTTGTTGTTGATGATTTTAGGCTAGGTCTCACCTAGCCCTGGTTTGCTTTAAACTCCTTACATAGCTGGCAGATGAGCTGGAACTCCTGATACTGCTGCCTCTACCTCCCAAGTGCTAGTGTGTGACACCACGCCTGGCCAAGGCCGATACTCAAGAACGAGAATGAACCATGATGTCTGCAAATGTGTAAGAGAGATGATCTGAGATTGCTGTCCACCTGTGAGCACAAACATAAAACCAAGAAACACAAGTCCAAAGTTAAGATATGGCCAAGACTGCTCCTTACCAACCACTGGGTGGCACTGTATACTACAGACAGCTTGGTTGCTAGTCCACAAATTCTGGGGGTATACCATGAAACTTCAGGATGAATGTCCAAAGTACATACAAGTGAATATTATTTCCTATAAAATAGACATTTTGATACATTATAGCACTGATTAACCTCAACGATAGTATCCTTAATAAAATAAGACAGACACAAAAGAACGGAGTGCTTCAAATAATCAAGTTCATGGATGAAGTTGGTGATGGCTAGAGACTAGAAGAGAGAATGGAAAGATGTTATTTCACAGGTAGAGTGTCAGGGAAGATGAAAATTTTCTGAAGGTGGATAGTGCTGGGCACAGCCCCCCCCCATCTCCCCCCATTCCCTACCCATCCAGCAGTAACAGCAAGAGCAAGGTGAGAAGGAACAGGGAATCTTAGATTTGGTTTCCACTGCCTTGCTTTGCAGGTCACCTCGATTTCTCTAACACTGATCAGGAAGCATAATTCTGCCTAACTTGACCAAAAAACTTAGTATGCAGTGCTCTTTTTTGTCTGTTTGTTTGTTTTTGGTTTTTTGAGACAGGGTTTCTCTGTGTAGCTCTGGCTGTCCTGGAACTCACTCTGTAAACCAGGCTGGCCTTAGAACTCAGAAATCCACCTGCTTCTGCCTCCCAAGCACTGGGACTAAAGGTATGCACCACCACTGCCTGGCTAGTATGCAGTCCTTGATCTGCTGTTCATTTTGCCCTGTGCTTTCACTGAGCAAACAGTGACTGGGAGCACTTGTGTGTGAACCTTCCCTTCCGGGCCTCTCATGTTCACAGGCAGAGGCTGCCCCTATTACAAACTATGATGTAAGCTCAGGGCCTCGAACAAGGGCTGGCACATGGTAGATAGATACCTAGTGTTTGAGCTGTAAGTGAACAATGGCAGGAGGAAAACAAGAAAGAACCTGGAAAGATCAGTTTAGGAAGAGCGCCACTAGCTGAAACACAAAGCCTTGGTGGCAGGCACCTTTGCCTGCTGAGCTATCTTGCTGGTCCCACTCTTAGGTTCTCAGAGTTAAGGAAACTATTCTTTAGGACTAACTGCCATTCCTGGGTTACCATGGAAGTAGCCCTTCAGAATCACTTCTTGTTAAAGAGAGCCATTCGTTTTACGGGCTTCAGTTTGCAGAGACAATTTTTAAAATTAATTAATTAATTAATTAATTTTTGGTTATGAGTAGGGTGGCTATCCAGGTTTTTAATCTGTTGTTCCTCATTAACTTATATTAATAACTTGTCTCATAGTTCATTCTGAAAAACTATTGGGGTTTGGACGATAAATTTGAGGCCATCCAACTTATAAATAACATTTATAACTGGCTTAAAAATGTAGACGTGAGCCGGGCGTGGTGGCGCACGCCTTTAATCCTATCACTTGGGAGGCAGAGGCAGGTGGATTTCTGAGTTCAAGGCCACCCTGGTCTACAGAGTGAGTTCCAGGACAGCCAGGGCTACACAGAGAAACCCTGTTTCGAAAAACCAAACAAACAAACAAAAAATGTAGACGTGTCCGAGGAAGAGACAGAAGAACAAACATGTCCATGGGCTGAGCACACACAGGCTGTGCTGGGCACCAGCACAAGACTTCAGGGCTGTTGAGAGGAGAGTGCTTTGCTGGGAGGAGGCCCGGGTGTTCCAGGAGTTTCTGGCAGACAAGGTCTGCACAAAGAAAGGGAGTGGCTGTGGCCAGTGGGGGTAGGGGACCTTCTCTTCTAGCCACTGCTGTGGTCAAGAGCTTAGGGAGTCACTTAGTCCACCTGGCCACAAGGCCCTATGGCACAGGCCTACAACCACCAACTACTTGAGACCCTGAAGGAGGATCATAGGAAGGTCAAAGCCAGTCTGCACAGTTAAATTAATAAATAAAAAGTACAGTAGCTCAAGGTCCTCGGTTTACAGGGCGGGGAGCCATCTGGGCCACCAGCTTCCTAGTTTGTAACCCAGAGATAACAGTGTTTACCTCCAGAGACAGGCTCTTTACTTAACAATGGTTGCTATTATTCCATTATATAGATGGAGTCAGGAAAGGGCGAACTGCTGATCAAGGCACATTCGAATTCTAGCCAGCTGGAGCCGAGGTCACCATACACTACCTGACTACATTACCTGACTTGGGAGAGAAAACTTGCCCAAGGTCACACAACTCCTAAACGGCTGTTGGGGGAAGACTAACCTCAACCTCAGGGAGGGTCTATCTCCGAGTCACACAAGCTGTGGGGATTGGAGCGTGACCAGAGCTCCTTTTCACTGTTTCACGGAAACCCACCCACAGGAGAGGGTCGAACACAACAAAGGGCGGAGGAGGGCTTGCAAAAGTCATCGAATCTTCAGAGGTGATTGGAATCCGGAGGCGGTGGGGCGATCCAGGGAAGAGTGAGTGGCATCCTCCCCAAGCAAGCAAAACAGATCACCTTTTACACCCGCTCCGCTCCCTTGGCAGGGAGGAAGCATCGAGTCCTGGGGCACGCTGAGAGCTTACGTAAGGGCACTAGCGGCTGCGCCCGGTTGTCCCCAGGGTATACACAGCGCCTGGGCGCGGAGCGAGGGCGGGCCTTCCCCACCACACACGCTTCCTAGCCTCTCCGGATGCAGGGACCACCGGCCCCGGGGCCGCAGCGTCGGGGCTGGGCGCGGCGTCCTCCCACGGCCCCCAGCTTCCCGGGGGAGGAGCAGCGCATCGCGCAAGCATCCGGGATCGGCGGAGGGGGCGGGAGGAAGGGCGAGAGGAGGAAGCGGGATTTAAACGAAAGGCGGTGACGCCACACAAAAGATTCCTATAGGCTCCGGGGAGGTTACGGCCGAGGTGGCGGCGGCGAGCCGGGGGCGAGGCGGACGCGAGGAGGCGAAAGCCGCAACCGTGCGCGGGCAGGCGGGTGTCCCCTGGCCTGCGGTCTCCGCCCTTCCTTTCAGTTGCTCGGAGGTCGCTCGGAAGTTGCTGGTTGACAAACATGGCAGGAGTCCGGGCCCGGGTCGGCCTCCGCGACGCCGCGTTCACCTTCTGAGCCGACCACCCTGGGGCGTCGGATGCGCGGGGCCCGCGGGCTCTGCGGGGAAACACAGATGGAATCTCCACGACAGCCGGTCGCCGGCCGCAGGCCATTCAGGCGGGGAGGGCGTGCCGCCGCGGCGCCGGGCCGCGCACTCTGAACCGCCAGGCGGGAAGGCGCGGCCGCCCAGCACCCTGCGTTGCAGCCTCCCGCCCGACTGACTCCGCGCGGCCGCCACAGAGCCAGCCACGCCCTCGGCCCAGTGGCCGCCCAGCGCCCTAAGAGCCGGAGCAGGAGATGCGGCCGCGCGCCCCCGGGCGTCAGCTCCGGCCGCCGTCGCCAGCCTGTACCGTCTGGCGGGGTCGCCGCCCCTGAAGCCCACGTGCGCTGCTGAGCCGGATCGCCGCAGCGCAGCGGCTGACAGCAAAGCCTGCCGGGGCCGCCGCCCGCGCCCCTCTAGGAGCAGAGGATTTTGATTTCAAAGGAAGGAAGGAAGGAAGGAAGGACAACTCCCAGCCTCCCCGTCCCGCCCTCTCCGCTCCGGCGGCCCGGCCGGCCATGCCTAGGAAGGTGGCGACAGCCCGGCAGCGGGGACTTTTCTGGTAGGCTGGTGAAGAGGGGCGCGGACTAGGAGTCGGCCGTGCCCTGGCTCACGGTTCCCGCGAGCGACACAGCGCCCCGAAGAGCTTGCCGCGGGCTTGGGCCCGCCCCGCGACGCCCGGCCACCGGCCGCCGCCACCCGGATCTCCGTGCCCGCCGCGGTGGGTGGCATGATGGTGCGCGGAAGGCAGCGCGGCCCTGGCCAGCTGAGTCGCGGCGGCGGTGGTAGCGGGCTCCCCAGCGGCATGCCAGTGCCCCCTGGGCGCGATGGCTAGCGGCAGCGCCGGGAAGCCCACTGGCGAGGCGGCTTCTCCGGCTCCTGGGAGCGCCGTCGGCGGGGCCAGCTCGCAGCCGCGGAAGAGGCTGGTGTCTATCTGTGATCACTGCAAGGGCAAGATGCAGCTGGTGGCCGACTTGCTGCTGCTGTCTAGCGAGGCGCGGCCGGTGCTCTTCGAAGGCCCCGCCTCCCCTGGCGCTGGTGCGGAGTCCTTCGAGCAGTGCCGGGACACCATCATCGCGCGCACTAAGGGGCTGTCCATCCTCACCCACGACGTGCAGAGCCAGCTCAACATGGGCCGCTTTGGAGAGGCGGGGGACAGTCTTGTGGAACTGGGCGACTTGGTGGTGTCGCTGACCGAGTGTTCTGCACATGCGGCCTACCTGGCAGCCGTGGCCACACCGGGCGCTCAACCTGCACAGCCAGGCCTTGTGGACCGTTACCGTGTGACACGCTGCCGCCACGAGGTGGAACAAGGCTGTGCTGTGCTGCGAGCCACCCCACTGGCGGACATGACCCCACAGCTGCTGCTGGAGGTGTCGCAGGGCCTGTCTCGAAACCTCAAGTTCCTGACGGATGCGTGCGCCCTGGCCAGTGACAAGTCACGGGACCGCTTCTCGCGCGAACAGTTCAAGCTGGGCGTCAAGTGCATGAGCACCAGCGCATCGGCGCTGTTAGCATGCGTGCGCGAAGTGAAGGCGGCACCCAGTGAGCTGGCCCGCAGTCGTTGCGCGCTCTTCAGTGGGCCCTTGGTGCAGGCGGTGAGCGCTTTGGTGGGCTTTGCCACCGAGCCTCAATTCCTGGGTCGCGCAGCTGCCGTGAGCACTGAGGGCAAGGCGGTGCAGACCGCCATCCTGGGAGGTGCCATGAGTGTGGTGTCGGCCTGCGTGCTCTTGACCCAGTGCCTCAGGGATCTGGCGCAGCACCCAGATGGGAGCGCCAAGATGTCGGACCACAGGGAGAGGCTGAGGAACTCGGCCTGCGCCGTGTCTGAAGGCTGCACCCTGCTATCTCAGGCTTTAAGGGAAAGGTCTTCACCCAGGACTTTACCGCCAGTGAATTCCAATTCTGTGAATTAGCACTCCCCCACCCCAGCCCCCATACCCGTTTTCCACCCCAGGCTAAAGGAAGACACCTAACTCCTCCCCTCTCCATTTATACCAAAGAAACCATAGGTGACCCCCCCTCCCTCATGTTAAATGCTCAAGAGGAATTTTCCAGAAGGCAGGGCCATGCACTCATCAAGTACTCAGAGGGCCTGGGTGTCCACCAGCCCACTATAGGGACTCAGACACAAAGAAGATGGGTAGTCTGGCTGCAGGGTTAACCCTACACACTCGAGCCCCTCAACTCAGTTATCAGTTAGGCAGGAAAGAGGTCATGGGTTCATTTCTTCCTTCTTTTTAATTAATGAAAGGTTACCTCAGTTTTCACTCCTTTAGACATGGATGTAGCTACCTTTTTGTATGTCGTTATTTTTGTTGAATTAGAGTATACATGGTGTGAAAAAGAGTATGACTTTGCCATATGATTTGCAAGTGGGGGGAAAGCTACTGTGAGCGTGTGTTTTATTTTTTAAATTACACTATAGAGTGATTTTTTTTTCCCCCAATGTCAAGTTTTTACCCTGCATGTACTGGAGTATTTATTTCATCTATTAAATTGTTATGTTTCTCAGATGGCTTTTTGCAGTTACTGTCTTTTCACTAACTGTGCATGCCGCCTGCCATCTGTGGGAAGGAGCTGTGGGGAGAAAGGTTTTTACATCCGTCAGCAAGTAAATCCCCAGTGCCCAACCTTTTCCACTTTTCCCTCCGGTATTATTCCTCTGAGCATCCTTGCACCCTAGAAAGACAAATGTATGCGATCTATTTTTAAAGGCAACTGAAACACTGAAACGTTACGCAGTGCTTGGGGGAGGACTGTTAGTGAGGGTTTTGTCTTCTTCCCTCTAGTTTTTCTGGAAAGAAACCTAGCTCTCTTTGTCCTCCACTCATTTCTCTATTATAATGAGCCATGGTTCAGGCTTACTGAAGTCTGATTTGTCTTCGGCCTGTCATTTTCAGATTAAAGTACTTCCTAGTTCCTAGTGCTGCCTTGCCAGCTCACAGAATTTTGCATGGGACTTAACAGCACTGTATCTACTCATCCTTTAGCATCTTCAGTGAGGAAGTCTCTATGACTTTATAGAAGGTTCTAGGCAGTTTGATAAAGGAGGCTATCCTCTGGAGAGTATTAAGAACTTTCTAGAGCATACCTGTCAGTGGAGGGCTTATTTTTATGACCTTGATTCAAGTGGTTGGTTGGGTATTGAAAGAGTATTTTGTTGATTGAAATCATGTCGAGGTAGTTTGGCTTTTCTGTAGATGTATAAAGGAATTTGGGATGGGCTTTTTAAGGGGAGTTTATGGCTTGCTGAAGACACTGTTGTTGAATAGTTTCTTATTAAAAAGAGTGACAAACTTATCTATAGCCTTGAAACCTGGACGAGCCACATGAGCAAAAACTCCTGTAGGCCTTCAGTGTATCATTTACTTTTTCAGGGGGATTTATTGTGCTTAAACCTTTGCAGTGCCCACAGATCTGAAACATTTTCACCATAAAATAATAGCAACAATATGAAATTTAACTTATAAAATCAATTTTCCCCATAGTTTCTAAAAAAAAAAAACCAAAAAACAAAAAAACTTAAAGTAATAGCGTGTACACATTTAATTTTCAATGGTCAGAGCAAAGGTGGCTGTGGTAGCTCACACCTCTCATTCCAACACTTGAGAGACTGAAGTTGAAGCCTTGCCATAAGCTTGAGGCCAGCACGGCCAGTTGGTGTCTCAAACAGCAAATATGCATTAGGAGTTAAGTGAGAAATGGTCAAAGGAGCAGTTGTTTTCTCTAATCAGATCTTGCAAGAGTTATAAAGTAAAATGAAGTGACCTTGGATATGCTCCTACCCCCAGTTCTTTTGTAAAGTTTAGATCGGCTACAGGGAGATTGGCAAGAGGGCTGCCAAAAGAAATCCTATGTACACTTGGAAGTTATTTCTATTCATTGGGTTTACACAAATAATGATAAGGTTTAAATTTCTTTTAGTCTGCAGATATCACAGTAAACTGAAAGGAATTAAGGGCCAGAAACCTATAATTTTGGTAATTAAGAAAAAAGAATTGTCAGTTTACTCTTGGACTCAGTCCTTGAAGAACTAATATTAAAACTGCAAGTCAAAAGGCAAAAAGATCTGCCCTATCTCCTTGCATGACATTAACTAGCTAGTCTCCACATTAAATTTGAAACTGCTCTTTCTCACAGTTGTCTCAGAGCTTGAATATATGATAGGGATTGAGTGCGGAATGTTAAAAATCTCTGTCCTTGAGAAATGTGATATTTAATTTCTTTTTTTGGTTTATAAGGGTCCGGGTTTGTCTGACAGTAGGTGTCTTGAAATTATCTTTGTCTTTTCAGCAGGTGTTTAGAAGCCAGAGTGAGTGGCACACTGCACTGTTCTGTGTGTGTCTGCAGTGCCTGGTGGACTTGGGCACTGGTCTTTAGCATTCTGATTTCCTTCCAATATATTAGTTGCCAAACTTCTCTTTTAAATAATCCTTGATTTTTTTTTTTTTTTAAGAAGTACATCAACCTATTTCATAATAGGCTGTAATGAGGTCAGCAGAGTTACTGGTTCCAGAAATAAAATCAGAACGGCCTCATTTCACTCTGCCTTCTTTTTATAAATATCTAAATTAAACTTCACCACCACTAACTTCCAGTCCATCCCTGGGTTCTTCTGACTTTCCAGGTCAAGGTTTGTAAGTCAGGCTTAATGCAGTGTTCTTTCTGACCAAGAGATGCCAAGAACCTTCTTAGGAATGCTAAAGAGAAAGACAGAAAACCAGCTAAATTCCCTGAACAAAAGCCATTGTCTATGACAGTCAACCCAAGGAAATGGGACAGAGCAGGCTTTCAGGCATGACCAGGGGGAAAAAAGATCAAAACAAGACAAGAAGCCTTTCTTTGTTGTCAGTTTAAAGTTTGGACTTTCTTATTCATCCTGAGTTCTTGGTAAGAATGCAAAACTCTCTCTCTCTCTCTCTCTCTCTCTCTCTCTCTCTCTCTCTCTCTCTCTCCCTCTC
>NC_034590.1:55277748-55289925 GCF_900095145.1 Mus pahari | reverse complement strand
TGTGTGTGTGTGTGTGTGTGTGTGTGTGTGTGTGTGTGTGTGTGTGTGTGTGTGTGTGACTGTCATTCTGGAAACGTCAGTTAACGGTTGAATGGTGGTTATTTTTCACTTTCTTTTTAAAGCTGATCTGAGATATGTTGCAGTTTGAGGCAGCTAATTTTAACAGGACCACCTGTTTTTTTCTGAATGAATGGGACTGGTGAACAGGCAGAATGGTGGGGGTTGGACAGAGGACCTCCAGAGTTAGCAACTGAACACAGAGACTGAGAGGACTTGGAGAAGAAATCCACAGACTTAGCACCTCGGCCTGCGGCTGCTGCCTGGCTTGACCTTTGACTCTAGTAACTGAAAGAGTTCTTAAGGACCTGGGTTTTAAGGGCAGAAACAGACACTTGTACTCCAGGCAGATCCTCACAGAGCTTGCTTGATTATTTACTTTCGGTATCTGTGACTAATTGGTCTATTTTGCTTAAGCAAAGTTTCTGGAGGTGATCTGCTTTCCCCTACAACGATAAAAGGCTCAAAAACTGTAGTTGTCTAGACACAAGGAAAACCTGCTGTTAGCATGGGCATCTGTGATTGAGGTCAGTTTAACAGAATTGGGGTCAATTTAACAAAGCAGGGAGCCCATTAAGATCAAAGGCTATAATGCCTAGCATATATGTATTTTGGTTTTTTTTTTTTCTTTTTTGTTTTGTTTTCGAGACAAGGTTTCTCAGTATAGCCCTGGCTGTCCTGGAACTCACTTGGTAGACCAGGCTGTCCTCGAACTCAGAAATCCTCCTGCCTCTGCCTCCCGAGTGCTGAGATTAAAGGCGTGCGCCACCACGCCCGGCTTGGTTTTGTTTTTTAAAATGAAACTAATAAAATGCCTGCCACAAGATTACATAAGCAAGTAGTGAAATAGTCCCTGTAGGTGGAAGTTATAATGGCCATTTACTGGGCCAAAAGGCGCTAGGAGCCAACTAGGATACAGACAGCTGTGAGTGATACCTTGATCTGGACTCAGTACTGCCATGTGGTCCAAGGACCTTCAGCAACAGCACTATTCTGGATGCCACCTCAGCTTTGTTCAATACAGGCTGCTCTGTGTTGTTTCAGGCTCTCCAGGTGACTGATGCATGCCCAGGTTGGAGCCTCACTGCCCTATAGAGTATGCAGGTTTCGTTTTCCTCTTTTTCCATCTTTAGATACAGAATACACCCCTTGTGTATCAGGAGGCTACATCATATCTATGAGCTTCCCATTTGCTCTGGTGTCCTTTTCTCTTGGACATTGTGAGATTGAACCTAAGTGTTTGTATGTGGCAAGCACGTGTTCTGCCACTGAGGTATGACCTCAGGCCCTAGGGTGTGTGTGTGTGTGTGTGTGTGTGTGTGTGTGAGAGAGAGAGAGAGAGAGAGAGAGAGAGAGAGAGAGAGAGAGAGAGAGAGAGAGAGAAAGAAAGCGAGAGTATCTGATGTGTGTGTGGATGGATGCAACAGTTTGCATGTGGAGATCAGAAGACAGATTTGAGAATTACATCATCAAAATTGTGTAGTAGTACTGTGTCAGCCTCTGCCTCTACTTGAGAATTGACCTCTCTCTCTCTCTCTCTCTCTCTCTCTCTCTCTCTCTCTCTCTCTCTCTCTCTCTCTTTCCTCCTCCCCTCTTTCCCTTTTCCCTCCCCTCTTTCTCTTTCTCTTTCTTTGTGTATACATGTGTGCATGTTTGTGTAAAGTACAGAGTTCTCTTCCCTTTATGCTTTGGAAATAAACTGAAACAATACAACATAAACTAGCAAAATGACTTTATGTTCTTACATATTGTCTCTTGTCCTAGAAATAGCAAGGTGAATTAAAAGAAAAAAAAAAGTTAATCTGTGAGCTCTTTGACCAACCAAGAAAGAACACTTCACTTCTGAGTTTATTTACTATTTTGTATAGTTTTTTTTTTAATTTATGGGTATGAGTTTTGCATATCTGTATCATGTGCATTCCTAGTGCCTAATAAGGTCAGAAGAGGGTGTTGGATCCCCTGGAACTGGAATTAGGGATATTTGTGAGTCACCATGTGGATGCTGGGAAGCAAACCTGGGTCTCCTGAGAGATCAATAAGTGCTCTTAACTGCTGAGCTTTGCCTCTAGCCCTGGCTACTGAGCTTATAACATATATATGTGCACACCTATTCCAATATGCACTGCAGGAAATATGTACTGGAGTAGGTGATACACCCAGAAGATAAGGGTGATCAACCTTAAGAGCTAAAGTTGCCTTTTAAAAGACTCTCACTATTCTTGGGACGGTGACAGGAGTGGGTATGGGGACCAGAAGCTGCCTCTCACATGATGCATTACTCAGAGGGTTTCCAGGATCTCAGTTATACCCTGGCCCTACCCCCTGCCTTGTAAGAACTGCTCTTTAGCACCTTATCGGGGGACCAGGAGGCCCTATTCACATTTACCCAGGGAGTGAGTCCCGGCTTTATTCTGAACTGTGGGAACCGAAGCATTTGCTATCCTTATTTCAGTCTCTTTCGCTTGCCACTTTCACTCATAATGTGTCCTTGGGTCCTTAGAACACTCTTGGGAGGAGGTAGGTATTACTCACTGTGTCCGTCTTCTAAACATTTGTGCCTCTGTTTTCCCGTTGTAAAAACTAAAGCAAATATTTACAGTGAACTCCATGAAGCAGAAGACCTCGTGATGGACTCCACCAGAGTAGTCCTGTCTACCTCCCCGATGGTTAGGTTCACGTTGGTTTTCCTTGGCATTCTTGCCTTGACTCGAGTGCTCTGACACAGCAAGTGCCTCCATGCTTTGCTCTCCGGCCTCTAAGAAGTGTACTGTGTATAGCTCAGGCCTCCAATCCAGACTCTCTGCAACATTGTGTCTTAAAAATCTTGCAACCACTACATTTTGGGTCTTCAAGGAAGACTTAGGTGTTAAACATGAATTTTATCATAACTGAAAAACAAATCCAGTCCCCACAGTTTTAAACTGTGACTTAACAGTTGGATTTATATGATTTATTTTTATGTGTTCAAATGTATGTGATGTGTGTGTGTACACATGTCACAAAGCATATGTGAAACTCAGAAGATATCCTTGAGGAATCGGTTTTCTCCTTCCACCTTTATATGAGATCAGGGCATTGAACTTGGGTCCTCAGGCTTGCTAAGCTTTGTATGTTGAGTCCATTAACTGACCCTATTCTAAATATGTAGCACACTTGTATCCAGTTTCAGCTAAAGAAAGGACAGAGGAGACTTAGTTAATCCTGTTTTAAAGGAAGGGAAATATATTTGGGATGTGTCCAACTTCCCAAACTGCTGAAGATGGGGTGTGTTATCCAAGCACAAATCACTTCAGAAATTGTTGTAAATAGCCCAGGTTATTAAGAGTTAATTCATTAATTTTGTGTGTCTCTGTGTGGGTAGTTACCTTTTGCATGCTAAACAAATGCTTTATCACTGAGCTGTAGCCTGCCTAAATTTTGAACGGTACCTAAGCAAACAGTACTTAATACTGGTCCAGCAAAATTGTCATTCATCAGTTACCTTGGCTGTCTCCTGTCAAACAACTTTCAGGAGGTCTGGACTGGTGACAAACCTCCAGAAACTGGAGAGCTACTGGAGGAAACCCAGGGCAGCTTTAGTGACATATGCCCTTTCCTTTTACCTTTTCTCTTTGGGTAATCATCAGATTCTTGTAAAATCAACTGGCAAACAGCCAAATGTGACAAATACCTGTAATCCCAGCACTTGGGAGATGGAGGCAGGAAGGCCAGGAGTTCAAGGTTATTATCCTGGGCTGCATGAGACCCTATGCCAAAAAAACAAAAACAAAAACATCCACAGAGGGGGCGGGGGAGAATTTCGTAGCTAAATGAGATTGATTGGCAAGTAGGCCAGCATCTTCCTTTGGGTAGAATTTTGGTAAACAGGTTTTCCTAAAAGCCTTCCTGGCAGCTGTTTCTTCTCATGCCATGTTATTTACAAGTAGGACTGATTTTCAAAATAGGTAGTTAAAGCTATGAAGTGGTACATGACTTTTAAACTAGTACTTGGGAGGCTGGGGCAGGATGATTAGAAGTTCAAGGCCAGCCTCAGTATAGTCTGGACTAGATGACACTATACCTCAACACACACACACACACACACACACACACACACACACACACACACACACACATCCTGCTACAAACACAATGAAAAAAAAAATCTCATAAGCACTGGAGAGATGGCTCAGCAGTTCAGAGTACCAGCTGCTCTTCCAGAGAACCTGGTTCAGTTCCCAGCACCCATATAGTGGCTCACAACTATTTGTGACTCACGTTCCAGAGGAAATGATGTCCTCTTCTGGCCTGCAAGGACATCAGGCATGCACACAGCATACAGACATATATGCGTGCAAAATACCCATAGACATAAATAAAATAAAAACAACAATAAAAATCCCAGTGTAGTTCAAATGGTCTGTAGAAACAACTGCAATTTCTACCTTACTAATAAACTATTAAAAAATATTTGTGTGTGTGTGTGTGTGTGTGTGTGTACATGTTGGCAAACTCCCATGCAGAGGGCATTGATTAGAGCTACTGGCAGTTGTAAGGATACTGATAATGGAGTTCAGGGCTACTTAGTAGAGGCTCATGACATTGACTGTACATTGAGGATGCTGAAAGTGGGTGCTGGGAACACAAAGATGATTATCATGTAGTATAGTTGATAGGCAAGGCAGATCAGATCACAGGAGAACAACTTAAGCACATAACCTTTTGCCTATCTCCAATCCTCGTAATTTCTCATTGGAGTCATATTGGCTATGTTAACCTGCCAAAGAGGAACCGTGCTGGCTGGAACTGATTTGCCCACCTCTGTGTCCAGTGACCACATGTGAGTGAGAATTTCATGATTTGTTTTCTGTCTAACTGAAGGGTGGTTTTCTAGAGAGGCCATAGGTACCTTGGAATGAACAAGGTTCATTCCAAGGCCCGGTTATCCTTTTCTAATCTTCAGGTTGTGTTGATGCGAGATGTAAGGTTCTTTGAATATACTAAGTCGATCTACGGGAAGTGGAAAAGCTTCCTCTCCACTTGATGCTAGCTTGGTCTTAAGATCAGGAGCTGGTAGGACACATTTACCTACAGATAGATTCTAAGTCTGTCTGTCTTTGTGAAGCACCAAGAGCTGGATTGGGACAATAGAAGAGGCATGTGGGTGGGAGGGTGAGGGCTTGCTGGTGGAGTGGAAGCCTTCTAAGGTGATTGGCATGTCTCTTTCATCCCATCATCCCTGGGTACTGTCTAGATTTCCAGTGAGCTGGTTAATGAAAGGAGAATAGTAATTGACACTGTTCCATCTTTATATCAGTCAGCTTTCAACCGACACTTTGAGGGACAGAGAGCTCTCTCAGGTGAGGATGTTCAACTGAAACAGCTTGCCCAGGTCACCAGCTGCTAAATAGGAACAGAAAGATATGAACCGTGGGTTGTCTCTGACAGAGCCTAGCATTAGGACTTGGCTATGTAGTGAGTGAATTTCTAACATGGAGTCCCACTGTTCTTTTAGATAGTATGCTTCTGACCTAATTATTTCATCACCGGTCAGAGGGTAATTCCTATGAGTTTTTTTCCTGAGTCTCACACATTTGGTTTGAGCTCCTCCTAGGCTGCTACAGAGCACTGACTTCTGGTAACTGAGCTAGGCAAAACAGATAGAGAGAAAGATGGGACACTTGCTGTGAAGTCCTGTGGGTTTTAGAGGATGCCTGAGCAAGAGTGGCTTCTGGCTTGTTCAGGATCCTTTGGGTCTCTAAGATGCAAATGTCTTTGTTCATCCACGACGAAGTTCTTCCCATAACCCTCCCACTGACTTGAGGGCAAAAGCTACACTCCCAGCTAAGACATTTCCAGAAGGTTGAGTCTCAGAGCTGCCTTGCAAACTAAACCTCTGAATCTGAGCTCCATGTGAGCTCCATCTTTTGGTCTCTAAGCTGTTGCACAGGCTAAGCTGTCTTTCCTTGGACTATTCACCCCATGTCTCTCTTTTCTCCCCCACTCTTCAGCTCTGGTAACAACCTCTTCTGTGGGCCTAGACTTATTACACACTCGTGTCTCTGCTCTTCCGTGACTCACAGCTGAACCTGGATGTCCAAGAATCTGAGAACCCCACGGCCCTGAACTCATCACAGGCCTGGGGACCCCCAAACCATCTCTGGCTTTCCCACATCTCAGACTGTGCTTTCCCACCCCCGGAGCGGTGTCTCCAAGCTTCCCCTATCCCCAGGCCCTGTGATGGAGCTGACTCAACTGACAGATAAGTGTAGAGTAGAGTAAATCTTGTAGAGTGAATCTTGACCCTACACAGTAACTTCCATCTGTCAAAAATTTTACATTCTTTATCGGCAGCATGACACTGAGTGGGACCCACAGTAAACAAAGCCAAGCCAGTATCACTGCTGAAGCCTCCCCTTCTTCTCTAGCCCAAGGCCTGATGCACTTAGTAGCATGGGTATCAGGCATCCCACGCTCACTCCCATCCCTGTTGTGCCTTGCTTTGTTGGCTTCCCTGCAAAATTTCTCTCCTGTTGCTCTAAATACAAGAGTGCAGGTTGCTTGCTGGGCCCAAAGCTGAGGACCATCAGTGAGTGTCAGGACAAGGCTGTCGTGGCCCACATGGGGATTGTAGGCCTTCTGGAGGCTGAAGATGTACTTCAGGTGGCCGAGCGCCTGCTTAGCCTGCTGATATACACTTATAATCCTAGCCCTGGGGAAGTAGGATGATCAGGAGTTCCAGATCACTTTTGGGGCCTGGGGACCCCCAAACCATCTCTAGACCCCTTTTTAGAAAAATAATAATATATTTTAAACTTTTTTATTATTATTTGTTTTATGTGTGTAGTGTGCCTGCATGTGTCTCTGTGTACCATATACACATCCATGGAGGCCAGAAGAAGGAGTTGGATCCCACAGACCTGGAGCTACAAAAGGTCGTGAGCTGCCATGTAGGCAATGGGAACCAAACCCGGGTCCTCTGGAAGAACAGCCAGTGTGCTCTTAACTACTGAGATATTTCTCCAGCCCCCACAAAAATAAAACCTTGTAAGCTCCCCAGGGATTTGAGTGAACTCCAAGGAGAAATGAGAGGATTTGGGTGGACTAGCCTCTAATGGGGGTGGTTAGGAGTTGGGGGGGGGGTAGGGGTTGTTACATTGATAGTTCCTCTAGGGCCTTGGCTAAACTTGGACTCTGGGCTGTGAGCTTTAGGCCTAGGTGTGCACCTGGTGATGACTCTAGCTCTTCTCCTCAAGGGTCTGGAAACCATTCGCCACCCTGAGAAGTTGGCTTTTCCCACACATCCACTGAGAACCAGACTCCCCAGGGAGCCCTTGAAGCTGGCGTGAGAATTGAGCTCTGGCTTCCAGTCCTGTGATTGTTATAATACAAAAATTACTCATGGCTTTCCATAATCAGGTTCAGGTTATGATAATGTACTTAAATGTGTTTCTGGAGTGAGCAGTGCCCAGTACACACACACACACACACACACACACACACACACACACACACACACACACACACGAGTACTCTGCTTCCCAAACCTAGACCTCTCTAAATGGAGGAAGTGACAGACTTAGGGGTAAAAAGTCCAAGTCGCGAGGGAGCTCAGGAAAAGTAAAAGTCTTGGAGCAGCAGGCTATGGTGAAATACGTCTGAAATCCCAGCACCCAGGAGGCAGAGGCAGGAGAATAGCCAGTTTAAGGGCAGCCTGGATTATAAAGTAATACCCTGTCTCAAAAACACCAATCAGTCAACAAACAAAACACAGCAAAGCAAAGCAAAACAAACAAGCCTCAGGCCACCAGTACATTTGAATTAGGGCCTTAGTCTGGCCTGGGGCACATGTAGACCAGGCTGGTCTTGATCTTGCAGAGACCCACTTGCCTCTGCCTCTGGTAGGATTACAGGTAACTATCATGCCTAATAGATGGCCTATTTTTATTTTAATATTTATTTATTTATTTATTTTACTTTATTAAAGTTTTTCTTACTTACATGCATTTACACCATATGCATGCCTGATGCCCATGGGGGTCAAAAGAAGGCATCGGATTCTCTGAAACTGGAGTTACAGAGGGTTATAAAACTACTCACTGTATTGTGCTAGAAACTGAACCTGAGTTCTCTGCAAGAGTGATAAGTGCTCCTGAGCCCCAAGGGGGCCTGTTGTTAAGATCAGAAAAAAACAGGGATCAGAGCCATAATCTAGAATCCTATTCCCCCATCATTGGGGTTACAATGCATAGGATAGAAAGAAGACGCGCACACACACACACACACACACACAGAGAGAGAGAGAGAGAGAGAGAGAGAGAGAGAGAGAGAGATATCTATATCTATATCTATCTATCTATCTATAGAGAAAGGGGGGGCACACCTTTAATCCCAGTACTTAGGAGGTAGAGGCAAGCAGATCTTAGAGTTAGAGGCTAGTCTGGTCTACAGAGTAAGTTCTAGGTCAGCCAGGGCTACATAGAGAAACCCTCTTTTAAAATAACAAAAACAAAACAGAAATTTTATTTGTTTGTGTATTTTGTGAATACATGTGTCTGTATGTGTGTATGTGTGTGTGTGTGTGTGTGTGTGTGTGTGTGTAGTGTCTGTGAGAGTACAATGGTACACATGTGAAGTTTAGAAAATACCTTTGGGAGTCGTTCCCACCACCACGGGGATCATGGAGATTCGACTCCAGTCAAGTCAGACTTGGCAACAAGCACCTGGATTCCACTGGTATGTTTTATCTTGGTCTTTGAAGAGACTTAGATTCAGAAACTCATCACTCTTTAAAAGAAGTTAGGAGGCATTTGATATGGAGCTTTTATTTATTTACAGTTTGCCCAAAGTATAAAAAGAGAGATTCCAGAGTTCTCTGGCTTTTCTCCACAGTGATAGAATTTTATAGAAACAGTGAAGGGAAGCCAGGAAATGCGCATGTTAATTGACTGTCCAAACTACTTGAAGTGTCTTCCTGGGAGGCAAGCACTTCCTCTGGCTGGTACGGGCATCAGCCTGTCCCTTCCCCCAGCATAGGGTTCTGTGGAAATTTAACTCTTCGGGATTCTTTGTTTCAGTAGTCTGACAGCCAAAGGAAAGGGAACACTGTCTTTTTTTTTTTTTAAGAGTGTCTCTTCTGCAGGGCCCACTGTGCTGGAATGATCTGTTGTCTGAGCTTTTGATGTAGCTGTTGCCATCTGAAGTCATAGCAAGCCCTGGTTGCCACGTGAGACCACCTTCACTGGGCTCACTAGCATTCCGGAAAGGAAAGAGGGTGTCTCATCCGTCCCCACCACCCCAAGGATATAAAAACAGTTAACAATTGTTAGTGGGCAGGGATGGAGGGTGGGGGTGGGGACTCTTCGGTGGTGTAGCTGTCCCTAAACAATCCCAATTAAACTCATGGGCTCACGAGGCTGGATTTAGATTTGTTTGATGTGTCCTGGCCCTCCCTATCTGGAGAGAATAGAAATAGTCTCCCCAGGGAAAGTCATGCATCAGTGTCCTAGGCTCTGGATATCCGTGCACAGCATCCAAAGGCCAGGCCACTTAGCTGATCACCTGCCCCGAGGGAAGTCCAAACTTATCTCCATGCCTCACTCTTGTCACAGGGCTGTCTGGATATCTGGATATTCAGGGCTCCTTCCCCCCAACAGCCTGAATATACATTTAGGCTGACAGTTTCTGGAAACTTCCTTGAGGCTGAGCACCAGTGACGGAAACGCACCATTCCTTACTGGAATCGAAGCTTCTGATATAACCTGCTTGCCAGTACTGACGATAATCATCTTAAGTCCTACAAGGCTCAGCATTGCTTGTTGGTTTGTTTTGCTTGAGGTCTATGCATCCTTGGGTGTTCTGGAACTTGCTGTGGGCCCCCTGATGGCCTTGAATCAGAGACCACCTGTCTCTGCCTCTCAAATGCTATTAAAGACTTGCACTGCTGTGCCTGGCAAATCTGTGTTGTTGTTGTTGTTGTTGTTGTTGTTGTTGTTGTTGTTTTGGAAGAGCTACATAGACTGTGGCAGAAATCTCTGTCCAGAGTCCTTTGATCTTGGTCTTGGTCTTTATCCTTACTGTCTCTATGAACATCAGTTTTGAGTCTTTCTCTGCCACTGCCCATCCTCCCAACCCCCACTGGAAGGAAGATGCCACACTAGTTTCCCAGATAATCTATACATCCCATACTTGAAATTGACACATTATTGTGATTTTTGTTGGTGACTTATTCTCAGGGAGAGAAGTTTATGTACACTTTTAGAGGGAAAAGAGGGTCATGTTGGTGTTGTGTGATTGATTTTTTTCCTCGGGACACATGAACAGATTGTTTACCTCAGGTAGAGAATTTGATGGCAGATCAAAGGAACAATTCTAGCCAAGCCTAGATTACCAATAATCTCACTTATGGACAAACCAATGATCTTACTTACAGGAGCATGATGGTTAGCTTATAAAGTGTGGGTGACACCAGAATAGTGCCATCACTGAAAAGCCCCACCTCAGCAGTGATGCTGAGCAGTGATGCTGAGCAATGATGCTGAGCAGTGATGCTGAGCAATGATGCTACCTTCAGTTAACCTTGCATTTCTTAAATACTGAGAACTCCCAAGATCATGTGCGACTGGGAGGGACAGAAAGAGAGGGGAATATAATCTCAGTTCTATGATCTCCCTTTGCCCCACCAGGGAATAGGAACAGTCCCATATATTTGCTATAGACCTAGAATCTCATTGTGTTCTGTTGTCATGGTTACTGGGCCAGGCATTCTATAGGTCACCACAACAATCTGTGCTCCTCAATGGTGAGGGAGTTGTAGCAGACTCTCTCTCTCTTCCCTCCTCCCCACTTCTCTCTCTCTCTCTCTCTNTCTCTCTCTCTCTCTCTCTCTCTCTCTCTCTCTCTCTCTCTCTCTCTCTCTGTGTGTGTGTGTGTGTGTGTGTGATATGTTGGGGACAGAGGGATAGATTTATTACAACAGCTGGGGACAGTGTCAGCTGAGCATATAGCTTCTGATGCTGTCAGTGGATATTGACAACCATAGGTATTTTCCTTAATACTGAAGCTTTGGGAAATAGATGCCTTCTGTAAAGATGAGCTGGCTGAGTGGTGACGCCTGCCTGGTACTGCCGTACAGAAAGAAGCAACAGAATTTGTAGGCTGCAACTCCATGCTGCTTTAGGCGACAGCATTGCTTAGAAGCTTTACCTTCTGGTACAATTTGGAAGCCTTTGTATGTTACATAATGTTCTGGGGAATAGGGAGTTGGCCTTAATTGTCACCCAGAACAGTGGTTCCAAGATGTTGGCTGACGATCAGAGCATATCCATGACAAAGATCTCATGTCTGGGCAGAATGGAAAAGAACATTGTGAAATGTCAGCAACTACTTATAATGTACTCGAGTACCTTCATGGACTTCGTCTTATTCTAAAATTATGTCCTTCCCCCATCTTTCATGAGAGGTTATCTTATGGAAATAGTAGCAGTAGTTGTCATTTGTAAATTTTCTATTTCATTAGAAAAACAGCAACCTAATTTTGGTGTATGTAGCAGCTAAAGGAATGTGTTACTCTATTTAGAAAGCCTAAAGTCTGAGAACCATTAACCTTAGGGGTTCATGAAAAAAACCATCCGGAGTCCTAGGTTTGTCTGCGTTGGTGCTATTGTGCTGACAGTGCTGAGGCTCGGCACCCTATCCGTAGCCTATGGAGCACCCAGCCCTCTTGGGGGACCCCCCTCAAGCAAAGCTGGAGCCTTGGCTACAGTGTGAGAAAAGAATCTCAGAACACCTGAAAAAATGTTCAACATCCTTAGTCATCAGGGAAATGCAAATCAAAACAACCCTGAGATTCCATCTCACTCTAGTCAGAATGGCTAAGATTAAAAATTCAGGTGACAGCAGATGCTGGTGAGGTTATATAGAAAGAGGAACACTCCTCCATTGCTGGTGGGATTACAAGCTTGTACAACCACTCTGGAAATCAGTCTGGCGGTTCCTCAGAAAATTGTACATAGTACTACCGGAGGACACAGCAATACCTCTTCTGGGCATATACCCAGAAGATGTTCCAACTGGTAATAAGGACACATGCTCCACTATGTTCATAGCAGCCTTATTTATAATAGCCAGAAGCTGGAAAAA
>NC_034590.1:55235863-55277273 GCF_900095145.1 Mus pahari | reverse complement strand
TGGGTAGGGGAGCAGGGGCAGGGGGGTGGTATAGGGAACTTTCGGGATAGCATTTGAAATGTAAATAAAGAAAATAATAAAAAATAAATAAATTAAAGAAAAAAAGAGAAAAGAATCTCAGGTTGAACCAGGATGAAGTAGAGTTAGTTTGTTGTAAAGATGAGAGTACACAGTTTTGTGTAGTTAGAATTTTGGTTTCTTTAAGAATCCAGTTGTGGCCGGGCAGTGGTGGCGCAGGCCTTGAATCCCAGCACTCAGGAGGCAGAGGCAGGAGGATTTCTGAGTTCGAGGCCAGCCTACAGAGTGAGTTCCAGAACAGCCAGGGCTATACAGAGAAACCCTGTCTCGACAAAACAAAACAGAAAAACAAAACAAACAAAAAAAAGAATCCAGTTATGTTATACGAGTATGTTTTGTTTTAATCTTAGGTGTGGGATATGGGGCTGCCTCGGATTCCCACAACAGCAGACTATAATTTGTCTGATTCTCTGGGAGGGGAGTGATTTTTGCCAGTTGAAAATCCTATACATTTGCAATTCCGGTCTTGAGAGGGCATAAAAATGCTACAGCCTGAGAGGCTGTGGAGATTGCTGCTCCCCCTGCTGCTGCTGGTGTCTGTTTTTGCAGTTTGTCAAGTGATCAGAGCAAAGACAGAAGAAGAAATTGGATATCCTGACCGAGAAGGTCAAACTTGCTGCAAGGAACTCCCCTAATCAGCAAGAGAGATCAACACCCCCTTTCCCCTCTGACCTCCTTTCTCACCTACCTAATATTGGAGGGGTGGAAAGGATTGGGGTGGAGAAGGGTGTTAGATATAAGAACACAATAAAGTAACCAAAAAAAAAAAAAACCAAAAAAACGCGGTTACACTTTAGATTTAAGTTTGGGGTGGGCAGATGGGGTATTTAGGAAAACTTCAGTACACACTCAGATCTGAGCACACACTTCTCCCAAGAGTTACCTTGGGTGTCTTTAGAATGGCTAGAGATTACTCGTTGTCATCCTAATTTGCATTGTTTCAAAGTTATACTTTACAATATTATAATGATTAAGTCAAGTTTAAACATTTAAATAAGAGAGGGTGGGGGTGGAGAAATAGCTCAGTGAAGTGTTTGACAAGTGTCGTGAAGGCCTCATGCAAAGGGCTAGACATATAATCTCAGCTTGGAGGGAGGAAGAGGGGGCATCCTCGGGGTTGTTGGCTAGCAAGCCTAGCCCAGTTGGTGAGCTCCAGGTGACCTTCACATGTATGCATATACACACGTCTCTTCACACACACACGAACATGCACACATACCCATATCCCCACACAAACAGATAATAAAATTATGTTTAAAAAGGCTTATTTACATGTTTTTTTTTTTCAAGAATTTCCTTTTGTAAATTAGAAGGTGGCTTGATGAAGTACGTTGCTTGGGTTTAGGGCTGAAAGAAGATGGTTAGCACAGTGCAAGTAGAGGCACAAATAACGTGGCCCTACCTTGTCTGAGATGTCTGTTTGAAGACAAACACTATCTCTGTAGGTCAGTTTGCCAGGTACATTGAAGTTTGTTGACCCTCGTTCAGCAGGACACATCAGCTAGGTCCCTGGGCTGTAGGCCTCTTTCCCTTCCCGTGGCCCCTTAAATTTCTCTGCCTTTCTGCCTTGCCTTGTTTTTGTTTTTGTTTTTTGTTTTTTTTTAAGTTTTTTTTTGTTTGTTTTTTTTTTTAATTTTTTAAAAAGATTTATTTTTTATTATATCTAAGTACATTGTAGCTGTCTTCAGACACTCCAGAAGAGGGTGTCAGATCTCATTACGGATGGTTGTGAGNCAGACACTCCAGAAGAGGGTGTCAGATCTCATTACGGATGGTTGTGAGCCACCATGTGGTTGCTGGGATTTGAACTCAGGACCTTCAGAAGAGCAGTCGGTACTCTTAACCACTGAGCCATCTCTCCAGCCCTCTGCCTTGCCTTGTGATTGTCACTGTTTTAAAGATTTTTATAAACATGTGAAAATGTATTTATACACATGTGTGCCTGCATGTGTTTATGTGCATCACGTGTATGCAGGTTTCTGAGGAAGCCAGAAGAGGACCCTGGATCCTCTGGTACTAGAACACCAGGTAGCTGTGAGCTGCCTGATGTGGGCGCTGGGAGCTGAACCCAGGTCCTCTGCAGGAGCAAGAGCCATGCTTAACTGTGTAGCCACCTTTCCAGTCCCACTGGCAGTGTTTTAAGAGAGAATTTCAAAGGTGAAGCTAAGCAAAGAAACATTTCTGATGGCCTGAAACATCACACTTGTTTTACAAATAATTTTGTGACCTTTTTCCTTAATATTTTCTCCTTTTTGTCAACAAGAATTTAATTGAGATGCAAATAAATATAATTCCGAGGCTGGGAAGATGGCTCAGTGGGTGGGTTAAGTGCTCATTGTGCACATGTGAGGTCACACATTTGATCCTGGGAGCTCACATGAAGGCCAGTCATCGTGTCGTCTGTAGTCCAGTGCTGCGGGGAGAGGGACGAGACAGGGATCCTAGGGGCCTAGTGGCCAGTCAATCTAGCTAAGATGGTGAGCTCCAAGTCTCTGTCTCCAAACACAAGGTGGAAAGTTATTGAGGAAGACACTGAGCATCAACTTCTGGCCTCCATTGTGCAAGCATACATAGGTAAGCTTACCTATATACACATATGTGCACATATGCAGACACCACCAACACACAAAAACACAATTCCAAAGGTGCAGGCCGGCCTGTGGGCCATGAGGGTGACATCGGTGGTGGCGTCGTCCTCTGCCCCCTTCCCCAGGGGCAGGATGTTGGGACTCAGCCACTTAGAGTCAGAGGACTGCCGAAACCTACTCAGCATGCAGAACAAGAACGAGATCATGACCCTTTGTAACACTGTCACCAACCGTCAAGATGCTATTCGTGCAATATGAGTGTATAGCCAAAATGTAGAAGAACTTCTGAAGTGCAAAAAAGTACACCGAGGAGTCATATTTAACTATTTTGGCAACAAAAGGGGTGGCTGTATCTCCAACTACTGAAAAACACAATCTTATTCAGTATGCAAAAGGTTACTTGGAAGAACAGTCACCAAAACCAAAGGAGACAGCAGAGCCAGTTACAAAGCTGGAGGACTCGAAGCTCTCTGAGCAGCAGGCAAAGGAAGAGAAGGAAGCTGAAAAGGTTGATTTTCGTCGCTTAGGAGAAGAATTCTGCCACTGGGTTTTTGAACTTCTTAATTCTCAGAATCCTTTTCTGGGACCATCTCAAGATGAATGGGGACCACAGCACTTATGGCATGATGTCCAGCATAGGTTTTATTTTAACACCTCAGAACAAAATGTGACAGATTACCACGGAGCCTTCGCTTAGTGTCGTTAGTGAAAGAGGAATTTCTTTTTCTCAGTCCCAGCCTGGATTCTCAAGGACCAAAATGTGTGTCTTCTCCTCATGGATTAGTTATGGTTGGAGTTGCAGGGACTGGCCACTGAGGAAATTCTTGTTTGGGCGTATTTGAACGAATTTTTGGACTCATCCGTAGCTCTTTTGTGGAAAATACTTGGAAAATCAAATTTATCCACCTGAGAATCATTGGAGGAAGTTCCCTTGCTCCTGGATCATCACAGAAACCATCTGTAACATTTGAACAGACTGATCTGGAGGCCTTTTATAACGTAATCCCTTTGTGTAGTAGCCCTGAAGTAAGACCTAATGTAAGGCAGATATTGGAGAGTGGGACTGGAGCCCAGTCAGGTTTTACGCAGTGGAGATGAGGCATTATTGAACAGAAGGGAAATGAATTTGCCTAACTCTCTAAAGCATTGAGCACTGTACCTCAGCCTGAAGAAGCTGCAGAAACACAACACTGACCACTCTAAGCCACTGCAGATGTGAGAATTGGCATATCTTAGCTAAAATACCTTTTGGGCTACAGACTAATATGAATACTTGCCTATTTCTACCTGAGTTACAGCAAATGTTCTGAGAACTTATTCCGGTCTACAAAATAAATCCCACTTTAGATGTAAAAAAACAACAAACAAACAAACAAAAACAAACCCACAATTCCATTATGAGTTCCTGCCTGAATATCCTGCAAAGCACTTAGTCCTTACTTACCTCATAGATCTCTTGGCTGTTCACTGAATAGTTAACAGGCAGCACTTGGAATCGATCATCTTTATGAATGATTCGTATTTCTGTGTCAGGACCTCCAGAGTGCTGGGATTACCCATATGTACCACTATTCCTAGCTAGGAGAAACTTTTTGTTTTGTTTTGTTTTGTTTTTCGAGACAGGGTTTCTCTGTGTAGCTCTGGCTGTCCTGGAACTCACTCTGTAGACCAGGCTGGCCTTGAACTCAGAAATCTGCCTGCCTCTGCCTCCCGAGTGCTGGGATTAAAGGCGTGAGCCACCAAGCCTGGTTTAAGAGCAACTTTTGAAAGAAAGTTACCTGTTCTGTACAGAGACACTCATTTGCCCTGAGTGACAGATATTTATGAAGTACAAGGCATTGGTGGACAAGTCATTAAATGTGTTCTTGCCTTAAGTAGTTTGGAGTCTAGGTGGGGAATAAGAGCTTCAGTCACACACACACACACACACACACACACACACAGAGAGAGAGAGAGAGAGAGAGAGAGAGAGAGAGAGAGAGAGAGAAGTGTTTTTTTGAGTACTGTCCCTGCTGAGAGATCTGCTTTGTAGTACCCGATCTTCTATCAAGAACCTAGTGTTCTCTGAGCAACCTTGAGGAAGCTGTTGTCCCTAGGTCTCAGGAGTTTCATCTTTAAATGAGGTCACTAGATGGACTAGGTCACTTTGAGTGACACCACACATGACCCTTAAATAGCTGAAACGTTCTGGGGGAAGCATGAATGTGCACTTTCCTTTTTTAGGAATCTAATTATGTTTCACAATCTGGGACAACTTCAGGAACTGCAGAAGGCATTAGGGACTCAGGGTCCACTTCTGTCCTGGGACTCCAGGTTGGCACTTTTGTACAAAGTTAATGATGATGAAATGGAGCTTGAGTTTACAGCAAGATGTGCTGAAAAAGAACTCTTTATTATTTTAATGAATAGTTTTAAGAGGCAAGGTCTCATGTAGCCCAGGCTAGCCTGGAACTCACTTGGTAGCCAAGACTGGGCTTGACCTACTGATCCCTCCTCTTCCAAGTGCTAGGATTACAGGTGTTTGACACCATTCCTGGCTCTGGGGAAGAGTTTTTCTTTTAGTGAAGAACAATTTCTTTGGGATTACAAGTGAGTATTGCTGATGACAATATTATCGCCAATAGCTATGTATGCGGCACCTCCAAACCCATCCATGCATTATTAAAACCCTGTAAGGTGTTTCCATCCCTTTTTTACAGATGGAGAACTTGAAACTCAAAGAGGAGAGAGATGTAAACTCCCTAATGGGTGATGCCCAGGGAAAACAAGTCCGTGGCCAAAAGTTCAAAGAAAAACAAGATAAAATAGTTCCTGCCTTTTAAGTGTAGAGGCCGAGGTCAAGAAGGGTCACCGCGATAGTAAGAGCTTTCCTATTAGATGCTGTTTTGAATTCAGTTCAGTTATTATTGTGTGACTCTGTGTGTGTGTGTGTGTGTATGTGTGTGTGCTACAGCGCGCGCACTGTAGCACATGGGTGGAGTCAGAAGATAACTTTTACACTGTTGTTTTTTTGCTTCCATGATTGAGACTGGAGATTGAACTCAGGTTGTCTGACTCAGATGGCAAGAGCTCCCTATCCCCTCCAAGCCACCTCGATGACTCAGGAGCTCGGCTTTAACATGACAGCCCCTTTAGGCCCTTTCCTCTGCTCTCCCTTACTCTTGTTGACATTGCCTAGGGGTGTAACAATAGCTTCCTTTTCTCTACTGATTAAAAAAAAAAAAAATCAAGGACAGGAGAAGTTTAAAAGTCAAGCAGAGCCAAAATGTATTTAAATAGGACAATTTTATTCAAGTTTAAAAGAAAATCCTCAGGGCAGGCAAGATGTAAATCTCAACAGATGCCCAGAGGAAGAGAGTGGAGAAAAGATGGGGAGGAGGGGAACCATGCCCATTGAGCTAAGCCAGCTTGGAAGTCAGTCACATGGTGTCCTAGCAGCCACACAGTGGGAAGGGGGGTGTTAGAGAAATAATATGGAAGCCCAAAGTATGAAATGACCATGAAAGAGACCTGGCCAGGTCTCAAAGGAGACAGACTAAAGCAAAAGGAAAAGTGGTACTTTTCTGTGCTAGGTGATCAGATCCAGCAGAACCTCATGGCAGCTTGCAGGAGCTATGCTACTCGACAGGAATTCTGGGAAGGAAAAGCACGTATCTCACGAAAGGGATAACTATTCTGCTTATCTCTAGCACGGTTTAAGGTAAGCCCCTTCCTGAGAGGTGGTCCTTGAACTGGCACTCCAACTAGATTAACTCATTTATGTTTTTGGTAATTTAGAATGGTACGTCTCCATCTGGGTCAGAGTTTTTTAATCTCTTGACCAGAAGGAACCAGTTTCCCCATAATGGGCTTTTATGCTCCTGTGCCACTATGATGCCAAAATATTTTTTCCTTCGGGCATAAACTGGGATCTTGTCCCCCAAGGACACAATTAGTCATATACAGCGTCGACTCATAAAAGAGTGGAGAAAGCTAGTAGTTTGGAACCTTGGGTACACCTTACCATTGAAACACGTCCTAAAACTGCTGTTTAGAATCCTCAGACAACTCCTAGATCTTCGTCCCTCAAATATATTGGAGTGTAGTACAGGAATCTGTCCTTGTGTGGGCAGCAAGGGCAAGGGCAGTGGAAACGGCCAGACAGCAGTGAAGAATTCTTGAAACTCACCATCCTTTGCCCAGTCTCTCCCAACAAAACCAATGCCAATGTGATACTGAGATCCAGGTGCTTCCTCTAAGCATGTATCCTCATGGTAGTAGCCTGAGCATCACCAGCCATGGTCTGTAGGTGAAATCAACGAGGCCCAGAGGGGTCAAGTCATCCCCTCAAGGTCACATGTGATAATCGATAAAAATGGGATTTGAGTCTGGTCTATGTCATTCCCACATCCACACGTTTAAGGGCCAAAGCTTAACCATTGGCAGCCCTAACCAATTGGTGTTCATGCCTGTGAGCTTGGACACAAATCTACAATATGTCGCTTAAAGAGACAGTTAATAGCAAGGGGCAGAGAAATGAGATTTATTCAATGGGAAGAGGGTCAAATAAGAAGATTCAGTGATCTTCAAGTCTGTTTGGGTCCTAATTCGAGGTTTAAATCAGTTGTTCTCAGCCTTCCTAGTGCTGTGACCCATTAGTGCAGTTCCTCGCGTTGTGGTGGCCATAAAATTGTTTCGTTGCTGCTTCATAACTGCAATTTTATTACTGCTGTGAATTGTAAATATCTGATATACAGGACGTCTGATATGCAGCCCCCCAAAGTGGTTGCCAACCACAGGTTGAGAACCACTGGTTTAAATGCAGAACAAGAGTTTGCACAGCCGTCTCTTCTCTGGTCTTTCCCGAAAGATGATCTGGTGAATTGTTAAAACATGTGGAATCTTTCCCCAGGAGACAAGTTCTTCTTCTGGCTGACATTATGGCTTTCACCTTTCCTTTCCTCCAGCATGGGATTCCTGGAGGAAATTTAATTCTTTCTGGTTCATTGTTTCAATAGTCTGGTAGTTCAAGGGAGGGGCACAAGCGTCTGTCTGTCTTTGCAACATCTCTCCTGTTGTGATCACAATGAAGCCTTTCACTACAAGCCTCTTTTCTAAATTTATTCGTCTGAATGGCTTGTATTCTTGACTAAGCTCTATCTTTCAACTCCCAACTCTAGCCCCAAGCAGCACGTGGCTAGTTTGCCACCAGCCTGTAAGAGATTCTTGGAGAGAGGGGTGTCTGTTTCTGAGAGAGGGTGCAAGGTGCTTGCTGGGTACTAGAACCCTCCCTGCCTCATTACATAAAACCTCCTGTCCTCTTTTTTTTTTTTTTTTTTAAGATTTATTTATTTTNTGTATGTGAGTACACTGTAGCTGTACAGATGATTGTGAACCTTCATGTGGTTGTTGGGAATTGTATTTAGATCCTCTGCTCACTCCAGTCAACTCTGCTTGCAAAGATTTATTTTATTATTTTACATAAGTACACTGTAGCTGTCTTCAGACAGCACCAGAATAGGGCATCAGATCTCATTACAGGTTGTTGTGAGCCACCATGTGGTTGCTGGGATTTGAACTCAAGACCTTAGGAAGAACAGTCAGTGCTCTTACCCACTGAGCCATCTCGCCAGCCTACCTCCTTTTCTCTTAATTGACCTCTTTCTAGTTTCCAGAACCAGGCTAACACTTCCACATATATAAAAATCAGAAGCATAGATCCTTATGTGAGAAAGAATATGCAATATATGTCTTTCTGAGCCCATGATACTTCGCTTAACATAGTTAAGACTTCCATCTATTTTTCTACAAGGCTGGTTTTGTTTTTGTTTTTTGTTTGTTTTATTTTGTTTTGTTTTCCCTTTCTTGTTTGCATTCACAAGTCTCATTTCATTGGCCTTTTTCTGAGTTGTGCATGACTACTGTAACTATACACTGAGGTAGAGCAACCCTGAAGGGTCCGAAATACCCTCGTGACTCTCTTGTTTGTATGCAAATCCCTGCTTGCTTCTGGTAAATGTGCTTCCTTTTCTGTGTGGGCTGCAGCCTGGGCAGTTTCTTCAATTCCCTGGGCCACCACCCTGCCAGCATTGCCTCATTCCCTCTCCAGTCCTCCAGCAGCCTGACCCGGAGCAGGGTGGGGAAGCACCCAGCCCAAGCCAGCCAGCCAGCAACTGTCTGGGCAGTGAATCTAGCTTTGATTTTTCTGGAAAAAAAAAAAAAAGCTTCATTTTCTCCAAGAAGCTTTATCCCAGAGAAAGGGGGTGGGGCAGAGACAAGGGAATTCAACTCTGGGGTTTCAGCTGACCTTAGTACCCTGCCATTCTGGTTGCTGCCTGTAGTGAATCTCAGGCTTTGCTTAGCTCCTCCACTAAGTGGCTGGAGGAGATGCCCCAGCTGTGCCATTTTAGGTAGTCCCCAGGTAACCGTCTGTGACTTCTGATGTTTAAGACCAGCTATGTGGGCCTGAGATGTCTTAGCAGGTAGAGGCTTGCTACCAAGCTTGAGGACCTAGGTTTGATCCCTGGCACCCATATGATAGAAGGAAAGAACTGCTTGCCATAAATTGCCTTTTGACCTCCACACTTAACACACACACACACACACACACACACACACACACACACACACACACCACGCGCGCGATGGTTAGACAGCTAGCTAGCTAGCTAGAGATAGAAAGAGAGAACAAGAGATGGATGGATAGGTAGATAGATAGATAGATGACAGACAGATAAAAGGTCATCACCTGTGGTGTCCAGGTGACTTGGATCTGAGACAGAAACTTCTGTATTCGACAGTAACAGGCAGGTGCATGTTGGGAACCTATGCATGGGTGAGCAACATTCAGAGCACTTCATTCTTTAGTTTCTTTGAAGGAACCCAAACGTGCAAAGTCAATTGTGGATAATGTAAGCAGGTGAGTCAGGGGAGAGAAAAACTGGACAGCCATGATCTGGGCTCACTGGCAACTTAGGTTGAGTGGCAGTTCATCCTTCGAGGAAGATTGAGCAGACTGAGGTGAGCCAGGGTTTCTCTACTCCTGGGAAACAAGACAGCAAGGATAAGAGGGATGGTGACACCAAAGAAACTATTTAGCCGAAGAATTTGTCATAGAAGGGCCATGGGGAGGGAAGGGAGATAAAGCCGGTCATGGGGTTGAAAATGTATGGGTCAGACACTGGAACTGGGTTATTATCTTGGACTCAGTGCTTGTAGGTGAGTGGTTAAAAAGATCATGGTAGAAGTGGACATTGACACATTGGAAGGAGTGGAGAAGCAGGAAAGAAAGCAGAGCCTAGAGATGGAGGGTTTCATCCATAACAGGTCTCAGGGAGAGGCCACCTCTAAGGAAGTGAAGTAGATGGAAAGAGGCCTGCCAGTCACAGCAGAGAAAAGCCTGAGGTGGTAGATTCCCCCAGGGAGTCCCCGGTGCTGCTCGGAGATCAACAGACTGGTAAGCTTTCTCTTTAAGTCAAAATTTATTTATTTTTAATTAATTAGAGACGGAGTCTCATTAGCTCAGACTACCCAAAACTCAGTATGTAGCTGAAGATGACCCTGATGTTCTGGTTTACTTGTCTCAATCTCCTGAAGGTTGGGATTATGGATTTACACCATCATGTCCATTTCATATGGTATTGGGCATGGGATCAAAGGTTTGGTTCTTAAAACAGGTCTATAAGCATGAGTATTCGCCTGGATGCTTCTTCACACAGTGTACACTCATATCATTAGAACCCAGATTGGGGAACTGAGCATAACCAGAGCCCCAGCGCCCTTCCCCCAGTGTTCTCCACTTCCCAAGATCTCACTGTTTTGACTCCTGACACTTGTGTTCACTTAAACATTTTTAATTACATTGATTTGGTGGTGGTGGTGGTGGTGGTGGTGATGTATGTGTGCACACTCATGGAACTCAGAGGACAGCTGGTTCAAGAGATTGAATTCGGGTCTTAAGGTTTTAAGGTTCGATATCAATTGCCTTTATCCACTAAGCCATCTTGCCCACCCATGTTTGATTACATTTGTCCATCATGTAGTACACTGTAGAATTCACCCACCTTGTTTGAGTATCCTTGAGTTCATCCATTACCCCCCTCCCCCCCAAGGCATGGCTTTTCTTGTTCATCCCAGATAGGGATCCAAGAAATGTCTCCATGGAAGTTTGGCTTGGCAAACCAATGAACTCACTGAGATCACTTACAGGGACATAGGTAACTCAAAGATACCTACATCAGAAAAACTACCCATCCCACCATGGATGATAACAAGGGAAGTCACTGGACTCCCCCGACGACCTCCTGCCTTCCATAGCATCCTCCCTAAACACAAGCAAACAAAACAACTTCTGCAGCCAGGATAGAATTATATGTAGTTGACAGTGGCAGGAAGGAACTGTGACTGGACCCTCAGGTGAAAGATTTAACCTTCTAGGAAGAAAAGATAGCAGGCTCAGTGTTGTGAGCTGAGTGATCTCAGTTGCTCTGAGTCAAGGCAGTGATGATTACATCATAACTGGAGAAGTCCACTACAGTTCCCAACACTCTATAATATCCCAGAGCACAAATGCGGCCCCTTTCACTTTTCTCCCACTACTAGATAATCCAGTTGCTTTCAGTTCATCACCACTGAGAACAGAGCTTCCCTGAGCACCCTTGGGCATGCATGTCCCCAGGGCATGTCTCTTGAGTTTGCACTGGAGGGTAGACTTGTGGGTCATAGATCATGCACATACTTTTATGGTTTACATGACACTGCCAATGTGAGCATGGGTTTGGGAAACTAAGTTTTAAGTGGGGCTTGGTGGGTGAGCTGACGGCTGCATCTCCTGCTAGGAGAGAAATGGAATCCCAGTTAGTATCAGGAAAAAGTTGCAGAAAGTCTCTCTTGCTTTGGAGACACAGCTCAAGGTCACTTTCATCGTTGAGCAGTTTATTGGAGCTGTCAGAAAGGGGACCACACCCCGTTCCAGCAGAGGACTGCCAACAGCCATTTTAGGTTTCCTTGACTCGATGAGCAAACTCCTGGGCCAAGTTTCTGTGTCCCCCCTGCCCCCCCTTTCTCAAATATGTGCAAAAAGAATTTTTAAAAAATTGTTTTCCTGAAAATTTGGACTTTTCCCTGGGTTGATGACGTGTTCTACTGTGTGAATTCATTTCTCAAAGTTACTTTTCTCACAGAAAGCCATGTAATTATTATCATTTTGCCTTTTGGAAAACCCGCAGTGGGGGAGGGGCAGGGAGATCAGACAGTTCCTGCTACAGCTAGGTGATGGCTGATGGCTGGTGGCTTGCCCCTGCACATGTCTGGGGTGAAATGACATACTGGCCAGTACAGAGCAACTCTGGAAAGAACCGGGTGCAGGGAAAGATGTCTTCTCTCTCAGGGAAGCTTCCGCCAGCAGACCAAAAAAAAGGAGTCTGCAGTCTTTTTTTTTTTTTTTTTGTATCTTAAAAAACAAAGCTGTGCTCCGTACAGCTGAATACTTATGTAGCCCAGATGTTACTGTGAGGCCCCCCTACCCCACAGGAGCTATATAAAATTAACTCAGAGCCTACCAATTCCAAGATCTACAAAATCAAGCTTCCTTCTGAGTTCCCTCGTAATGCTCAGAGGGCTCACATGATCAAAGCAATGCTGTCATCTAAAGCCACCCGCTGTAGGTCTAGAGATTGTAGCTTTCACAGGGAGTTTAATAGAAATATGGGTTCTGGCTCTGGAAAGATGACTCCACGGCTGAGAGTCCATACTGCTCTTGCAGAGGACCTTGGTTTAGTTCCCAGCACCCATATTGGGTGGCTCACAACTATGTGTAATTCCAGCTCCAGGGGAATCTATGCTGTCTTCTGGACTCCTACTGAGACCTGCACACACATGTAAACACTCACATGTAGACACAAACAATTGAACTTAAATAATAAAAATAAAAAGAAATATGGACTCTTAGCCAGGAGTAATCCCAGGGTAGTCAGGAGAGACAGGCAGGAAAATAAATTCACGGTCGTCTTTAGCTACGTAGTAAGTTGAAGACAACGTGAGCTACATGAAGCCCTGTCTCAAAAGAGAAAAAGAAAGTGACTGAAAAGAGGGCTCAGTGGTCAGGAATACTTGTTGCCTTTCTAGACAACTCAAGTTTGGCTCCCAGAACATTCGGTCGCTCACGAGCATCTGTAACTCCACTTCCAGGAGATCTGACGCCCTCTTCTCATCTCTGTGGGCACCAGGCATATGCAGGGTGCACAAACATACATGTAAGTAAAACACACACATTAAAAAAATATATAAAAAGAAAAATATGAACTTCCAGTTCCCATCCAGAGTCTGTAGTTGTTGAGTCAGACTTTTCCTGTACCTAGGGAATCCCCACATGACTGTATGCAAGTTTCAGTTTGAGAATCACAGCTGCACACCAAGAGATGTGTCTAACAGATCTAGATTCAACTCCTGGATGAATCATTTATTAACTGGTGATTTTGAGCATGTCTAACCAGACCTCAATTTTGTGTTTCCTCTATAGGATTAATAGCTACACTTGGTTCTGTAGCAAATATAAACTACCAGTGGTGTGTATGTGTGTGTCATTCTGTGCAAGCCAGAGAGACAACCTCAGGTGTTACCCCTTCCTGTTTCCCCAGTTAGTGTCTCTTATTGATGTGGGTCTTGCTGATTCATTTAGATCAATAAGTCCCAAGGATCTTCCTATCTCTGCCCTCCCCCAGCACTGGGATTGCAAGCCAGAAACACCATGCCCATCTAGCAGAAGCTAAAATTTGAGAGAGTTCATGATGCTGACACAGTCAGATTCTCGGAAGAAGGTTCCTTCCTACCGTGGACTCACCTAGCTCCAGAAGCTATGGAATGGGCTCATCTTCCCATGTCATCAGGCATCTTATGGGAACAAATGTTTGGAAATAACATGTAAGGGATGTTCAGTTGTTTGTCTTTAGGAGGACATGTGCCAAATTGTTCCAAAGCTGGTGAATATGAGTGTGCAGAGCTGTTCATATTTACTGAGTCCTTAGTCTTGGCACTTACCCTTGAGTTGCTTGCCTGAGCATCCATACAGTATAACATGTATGGATGAAATCATTCTAGTCCTAGTATCACAATATAGACACACACAGCTTTATGTCACTTTTGTGTTTTTAGTGTAATATAGGGATACAGGCATAGCCCAGTAATAGAGCACTTATATAGCATATGTGAGACCCTGAGTTTTGTCCTCAGCACGATTAAGAAATAAAGTAAATGAAAAACTAAAACTAAAAGCACAGGTTCACCCACAGTAGTATGGAAAAAGGTGAAGCCTTGGAGAATAGATTATTCTTTTGGCCACAGCCTGGTTTGAGCTAGGTGTATAAAAGGTTCACAGTGTCCTAGAAGGTGTGTGTGTGTGTGTGTGTGGTGTGTGTGTGTGTGTGTGTGTGTGTGTGTGTAGGGGAGGGGTTAGTGGGAGCAGAGGGGTAGCTGGGACTTAGGAAAAGTCGAATCGCGGAGAGGTAGTTGAAATCACCTAGGAGGTTCATTGTGGGAGTGACTTTAAGATATTTCCAGAGAGGATTAACTGCGGTGGGACGACTGAATGGTATGGAATGCCCTGAGTGTGGGCAGTACAATTTCATGAGCTGAGGTCTAACCCTGAATGAAAAGGAATTGAGTTAAGCACCATTTCCTGTTCTTGTTGTCCTGGTCAGAAGCAGAGAGGTCCCTGCTGGATGCTCTTACCACTACGAACTCTGCCATGCCCTCCATCCCATAATGGCCTGCATGCACTCAAACTATGGGCTAGAGTCAATCTGTCTTTAGGTTGCTTCTGTCACATATGGGTGACTGGCACAGATGCTCAGGATCTTCTTATCTATCTCTCTCCCTCCTCCAATTTAAACACCTCTTAAAATGAAGAAGGGCCGTGGTACATACGCAGGAGCCATCAACACAATGTAGGGAAAGGAAGCTGAGGCGTTGGCAATGAGAAGTTTGGGGATTTTCGAGTGACAAACCCAAAGGTTAACGTCTTATCATAGTCAGCAAGAAGGCCAATGGGATAGATTGATCCTGACCCCTCTAGTGGATGAGTACTTTTGCATAAAGAATATGTAAGGACCAGAAATGCAGCTGCACTATGGGAAGCCATTCCCTCCCTCCCTCCCTCCTTCCCTCCCTCCCTCCCTCCCTTCCTCCCTTCCTTCCTTCCCCTCTTCCTCCTGCACTGTGAGATAAGTCCTTGCTATGACACAGGCTATCCTCCAACTCATGAACTTCTGTCTCAGCCTTCTCTGTGCTGGGATTATAGGTGTATACCTCCACACTTGGTGTTGTATTCATTCTTTGGGCTAATATCAAATACTAAAGATATTACTGAGAATAGCCCACTCCGTATTAGGTTTCATATAAGTAATTTTCAGTTATGGTTCCTGACTGTGTGCAAAGTTCCTTTTCCACATCTAGCAGCATGGTTGCAAGTTCAATGGGTTTTTTTGGTGAATCGTCTGTCACCACTCACTTACTCTCTACATGTCTCAGGAATCCTGTCTTTAAGATGGGGTCACCAAGTTCTCTCTGTCTAGTTCTCCCTGGGTCCAAAGACCCAGGTCCTTGCTTCCACAGATGTGGTCTGCCACTCTATCCAGGGTTTGCAGGCTCTGTATTGCATGTGAGCTCCATGGGTGTCCAGTTCCAATGCAGTCTGACTGTGGGTCTCAGTGGGGCTGAGTCTATGTTGCTAAGAGCTCCTACGGTTGTAGAAGCAGCTGGAGCAGGGACCCTGCTTGGAGTAGAAGGCAAGCCTCCTTCATGTCTTCTGTCCCTTAGCAGGACTTGTCACTTACTCGCCATCTGTCTTTGTTCTCTTTCTAGGTCCACATTGTTATCTTTCCATTATCCTCATGGGCTGCCTACCTCATATCATATTTTACTTAGCTGACTCAAATGTTAAGAATAAAGTTAGAATGGCAATAGGTTCTCAACAATGGTGCCAATAAATGAAGAAAAGAAAGGCTGGGAAAAGGTGGGACATGAAATATAGACTTTAAAAAGGGATAGCCGGGCTAGTGAGATGGCTCAGTGGGTAAGAGCACCCAACTGCTTTTCCGAAGGTCCAGAGTTCAAATCCCAGCAACCACATGGTGGCTTATAACCATCCGTAACAAGATCTGATGCCCTCTTCTGGAGTGTCTGAAGACAGCTACAGTGTACTTACATATAATAAATAAATAAATCTTTAAAAAGGGATAGCCATGCTGGCTCTAATGCTTATGTAGCTGAAGATGGCCTTGAACTATGGATCTTTCTGCCTCTATTTCTCAAGTGATGATATTACTAGCATATACTAGCATGCCAGCATGGCCTATGTGGCTTCCTGTCAAAGAAAACAAAAGATGAAAGAGGAGGGGGGAGAGGTAGAGTGGGAAAGAGAGAAAGAAGGAAGCAAAGAAAGCAAGGAAGGAAGAAAAGAAGAAGCAAAGAAGGAAGGAAGGAAGGCAGGAAGGAAGGAAGGAAGGAAGGAAGGAAGGAAGGAAGGAAGGAAGGAAGGCAGGGAGGCAGGCAGGCAGGCAGGAAGGAAGGAAGGAAGGAAGGAAGGAAGGAAGGAAGGAAGGAAGGAAGGAAGGAAGAGGAGAGGAGAGATCTAGAAATAGACATGAGGAAGGCTCAGTCAAATGTTTACCTCACAAGCATGAGGATCTGAGTTCAATTCCTAGGACCCACACAAAAGGTAGACATGTGGTGCACAATTGTAATCTCAGCTATGGGGAGATGAGAGGTGAAGACAGACAGATCCCTGGTCAGCTAGCCTAGTCTATTTGGTGAAATTCTAGGCCAATGAGATACCTTGTCTCAAACAAAAGTATGAGGCACTTGAGAATTCTTGAGCAAACTTGAGGCCCAGTGGAGGTCCTTTGACCTCCACATACCCATGTACACACTTACATGCACATGGATATGTGCATATGCACACCCACAGCTCACTCACTCACAATACACCCCACCCCCACCACACACACACACACAGAGAGAGAGAGAGAGAGAGAGAGAGAGAGAGAGAGAGAGAGAGACAGAGACAGAGACAGAGACAGAGAGACAGAGACAGAGANGAGAGAGAGAGAGAGAGAGAGAGAGAGAGAGAGAGAGACAGAGACAGAGACAGAGACAGAGAGACAGAGACAGAGACAGAGAGACAGAGAGAGAATAGGCTTGAGAATGGAGCTGGAAGGTTCCAGGGGTTCTATACGCTTACAGAACTGAGAGGGTCCTTGTGGGACTGTGACTCAGCCTACAGGATGAACATCACATACTCCCTCATTATCCTTCTCCAAACTTGTGGGCACAGCAAATTCTGACCAATGGCTTGTGCATGGGGATGAGGCCTAGGGAAAATGCTGAACTCATCAGAAGGCGGCTTCTTTAGCCACTGCACTGACTAAGAAAGCCACATGTCCTTGTGGTACAGGATAGGACAATAAGCCCTCTTCTATTTTGCTGAGTCACTGATCAAAAATTAAACAACTGTGTCTGGTTGCTCTAAGCATTTCTTACTGTAGCCAAAACTGCCTTATACTGACCAATGTTCTTTAGAGTGGGAGACAGAAGGTGGCTCATAAATGCTATGCTAGACTCCAGACCAGCCTGCAGCAGTCCCCCCCTCTCAGAGATTTCAGCAGGCACCCTACTGAGAATGCTATCTGTGAATCTTTAACAGCTACCCAAGTGCCAGGGTTTCTCCCTTGGGGAAATGAGTTTACAGAAGAAGGTGTTGGTGGCTACACATCCTACCCCCACCTGCTTCCTACCGGTGTTTCCTACCGGTGTTTCCTACCGGGAAGCTAGAGAGCCTAACTGCAGGCTTGTGCTGTGAAGCTATCCCCTCCTCAGAGTTCTAAGAAGAGATCAAGTCTCCCCCGAGGTTTCTTCAGGATGCTGTCTGCCTCTGGCATGGCTCAGAACTCTGCCATGCTGTCTGACTGTTCGTGGTCTTAACACCTCCTCAGATAGACTCCTTACAAAAGTCTATCTTAGTGTTCACTTTGAAGCCTAGAGCTGAGAGGCCTTTTCATCTAGGCCCAGGAGTCAATTCTGTCTAAAGAAGAGCTGCGTACAGAAACAGAACCGCAAAGGAGCAGGGGCCCAGGGCCAGTGCTGAGCTCATCGAAGGTGGTTAAGGATTTGCATAGCTCAAGAAGAACAAGAGAAAGACAGACCTGCCATTCAGAGGAAGCCTTGTGAAATTACCAGAGGATAGAAGGGAGCAAATGTGAAAGAGTCCCACCTCAGAACAAAAGGACTGAACAAGTGACCCACAGAGGGAACCCTGTTTAAAACGGTTAGGTAGTGTGCTCTGTCTTGCTAGCATTTATCGGGGCACCAGCAGCGTCCAGCAACTCAGGAACATTCATTAAATGAATGAAGACAGAAATGTGGAGGGGTAGGGAGAGGGTCTGACATCTTCAATTGGATTCCTGTCTCTAGGCCTCGATGAATTAAATTCCAGGGTCCCGAGAGGAAGTGCAGCTGCGGAAGCAGAAGCAACATTAGGAATCTTCTAGAGGTCCAGGGGAGGGGTCCTGCTAGAGTGGGCCGCCGAGCTGAGCTGTCTTGTAAAAGGGAGGAGGGGGTGGAGTGTATGGACCCTGAACCTCTCAATGGTGAATTAATTTAAACTCCTGGCACATTTCTGAAAGAGTCCGGTTTGCATTTTTTCTTCCCTAGAAATGAGTCTATTAAGTTGATGACCTATGAACAAATGGGAATAAGGCAGATACAGGGAGTCTACTGGATTTAAAACAATTTTTTATTTTTTTGGTTTTTTTGAGACAGGGTTTCTCTGTGTAGCCCTGGCTGTCCTGGAACTCACTCTGTAGACCAGGTTGGCCTGGAACTCAGAAATCAGCCTGCCTCTGCCTCCCGAGTGCTGGGATTAAAGGCCTGTGCCACCACGCCCGGCTTGATTTAAAACTATTTTAACAGCTTATTTTTGTGAGGACTTATTGAATGCCAGTCAGTGCACTGGGTGGGTTAGATCAGTTATCAATATTACCTCCTGAGCAGGGTAACCCCAGCAGACAACTTTTATAGTTGTGACTATGTTTTTTTTTTTTCTGTTTTGTTTTGTTTTAATTGATACTAGCTGATATCAGGCAAGGTTCAGAGTACTCCTTGGGGTGGGGGGCAGTGTCCCTTTCAGGCTGTGTACCTGAACAAAGAATTGAGCAGAAACTCATGGTTGCAGCAGAAGCTGAGGTTGTTTTTCAGGGGTTGTATTCTTCTGGGGGAGGTAGGAGCAAACCAGAGTTAAAAAATGGTTTATGTTGTAGTACCAAAGACTGCACCATTTACATCACACAACAGGTGCCATGAGGCTCATTTGCATGGCACAGGCTTTTGTAAGCACACCCTATCTGTTCCACGTAATTCTACATAAAACTTCACGTGTCACCTGTCTCACTAGCATTTTCAATATTCACTGTATCTTTTACAATAGTGAGTGAGCCACAGGTTATTCCCAGACACTCTAGAGTGCCTCTGTGTCTCCATCAATAGCACGAGCCACTTTCAGTTGTCCTTTTAGTTTAGAAGAGAGCTTCTAGTCTTTTTCTCTGGGGTGGTGGCTTGAATATGACTGGACCCCATAGGCTCATATATTTGAATGCTTGATCCTTAGGGAGTAGCACTACTTGAGAGGGCTTAGGGGGTGTGCTTTTGCTGGAGGAAATAAGTTACTGTGGATGGACTTTGGGGTTTCAAAAGCCCAAGCCAATCCCAGTGTCTCTCCCTTCCTACTGCCTGTGGATCAGGATTAGAAGTAGATCTTCCCATGAAGTGGAAGTTTCTGGATGTGCCATGTGATGCAGACTCACATGGTGTTTTGCTGAGGCAAGACCTGTGATGTTTGGAGAGAGTATAAACAGGACTCCACGGACAGAGACGGCACGCTTGCGTAGCTAGCCTTGCAATGCTTTGTTGGTCATGTGTCTTCGCTGATCTTCACTTTGCTGCTGAGAAAGGCATGGCAGAGAATTGGCATTCTGACTGGTCCCGATGGCTCCTGCTGGGTCCTTTGGCAGAGGCCTGGCAGGTTTTGCTGGATCTTGCTACTGTTGCTGATTTGTGTTTAGTATCCTGACACCACTGAACTGGACTGTGGGTATCTTGACAAAGAGATTGGAGTCACCCCAAAGAACTAATAATAAACAGGCCACATCCCCTTGTCCTGTTTACCATATTCTCCCCCCCCCCCAATCTTTGAATGGTGGGCTATGAAGGTGGTTGAAGCATTTGAGAACCCTTATTAAAAGTAGGTTTTGGGCCGGGCGTGGTGGCACACGCCTTTAATCCCAGCACTCGGGAGGCAGAGGCAGGCGGATTTCTGAGTTCGAGGCCAGCCTGGTCTTACAAAGTGAGTTCCAGGACAGCCAGAGCTATACAGAGAAACCCTGTCTCACCAACCCCCCCCCCCAAAAGTAGGTTTTGAAAAATCTAAGCCTACATTCCCATTTCAAAATACACAAAAATCTCTTGCAAGTGTGCCTCCATTTTTGAGTTTTAGTTAAGTCCTGATGTACTCAAGTTGACAACCAAGAATAGCCATCATGTTCGGAAATTCTTTTTTTTCATATTCTAATTTTCCAAGCTTTGCACAAGGCTCTATTTTCCTGCTTGATCTGGATCTACAATCACTCCGACTCCATATATAACAGTCATCACCTCATTTGTCCATGTTCTGTGACTATAACAAAATGCTGGAGACTGGGTAATTTAATAAAGAAAAGAGATTTATTTTGCTTATAGCTCTGGAGATCCAAAGGTGTGCTGCAGGCATCAGCTGGATTTGAGTGGGGACCTCACGGTTGATGTATCAAACTGATAAAGAATGTGTGTGTGTGTGTGTGTGTGTGTGTGTGTTTGTGATCTTGATAAACTAGGAGACTTGAGAGCAGGGACGGGTTAGTAATGATCTCCTATGAGGTTCTATCTCTTAAAGGTTCCATGATTTCTAACCCTACTATATTGGAAATAAAGTTTCTAAACCAAGAATCTTTGAAAAGCACATTCAGACTGTAACTACACCATAGTAACCATGATGTCATGGGATAACCTTAACTAGCAAAAGAGATGCTAAGCAGAGAAAAAGAAAAGACTGGGAAGAGATTAGAAGCAAAGTGTCTCTGTACACAGCTATATGGATATTTCTCATCCTCTATTAGGCCAGAAGGACCTCAAAATCAACATATGTCAAGCATGTCTCTTGACCAGGATACACATAAGAATCTTCAGAGCATGGGCATAGAAGGGTAGAAAGTGTTCTTATGGAGTTGGAGAATATTCACGTGAAATAAAAATCAGACAAAACATGTTAGCTCAAAACTGACATTCCCCTATTGAGTCAAGCTTCTCTGTGTTTTTCCTGCCTGTGAGGGAAAGTTTAAATAGTGGAGAGCTGACTGTAGGATGAAAGTTCTTTTTGTGTTCAAAGGAGAGAAAGAGGGATAAGAGGTGAAATTTGAGGACCCTGGCCAATTTTCATGCTCCCACATTTTCCCCAGACGTCACAGGAGTCTGGATGTTGGGCGGCTGGGGTGGAGGGAAGAGATCAAGCAGACACAGACACAGGTATGACAGGATCTTGGTATGTAAGGCATCCTGCAGTATCCTGGGCTTGGCCTGAGGAACATCTCAGATCTTTAGATTCCTTTCCAGGCTCCCAAAGCCAGCACTGAATGGAAGACCTGGTCATATTTACAAGGTGTGACAATGTTCCAAAGTTCTCAGTGTAGTTGAAAACTTTAATAACATTTGAAGTATGAGCAAAATAAGCTTATGAAGGACTTCATTTAAGAATGAAATTGTGCCGGGCAGTGGTGGTGAATGCCTTTAATCCCAGCATTTGGGAGGTAGAGGCAGGTAGATCTCTGAGTTTGAGGTCAGCCTGGTCTACAGAGTGAGTTCTAGGACAGCCAGGGCTACACAGAGAAACCCTGTCTCGAAAAAACAAAAACAAAAACAAAAACAAAAACAAAACAAAAAACAATGAAATTGTTGCTGGACATGATGTTGCATGCCTTCACACCCAACAATGAAGAGGCAGAGGCAGGTGGTTCTCTGTGAGTTCCAAGTAGAGTTGGTCTACATAGCAAGTTCAAGGTCAACCACTGATACTCAGTGAGACACTGTCTTAAAGAGAAAAGGAAAGAAAAAGAAAAGAAAAGAAAGAGAGAACCCAATGATTTATATTTTATTTACATGTTGAAGTTGTTCACTTACAACAAATCTTTAAAATAAATTTTTATTTCATGTATCTGGGTATCTTGCCTGCATGTATGTCTGTGTCTGTGCACTGCATATGTGTAATACCTGTGGAGGCCAGAAAAGGACATCAGATCCCCTAGAACTGGAGCTATGAATTGTTGTAAGTCACCATGTGAATGCTGGAAATCAAACTTGAGTCCTCTGGAAGAGCATCCAGTGCTTTTAACAGTTGAGTCATCATTCTAGCCCCTAGAACAAAACTTAAACTGGCCCCCTTTGCAGATAGCAAACGTTGACCAAACACCCAAACCAACCATTTAGAATATGACTGAAAATGCTCAAAACTGAAACAAATGGGCCTGGGAATTTAAGTAAGATCTGAGTTCAAACCCTGAATGCTGTGGCATATACCTATAACTTTAGCATGAGGGAGCTGGAGACCCAAGGCTCTCTGGGCCTTGTTAGCCAGACAGGTCAGCTGAATTAATGGGCTACAGGTTCAGTGAAGACCCCTTCTTGAATAAAAGCTCACGTTCTTTGTAAGTTTGCACGGTTTATTTCTTTATATTCAGAAGTAGTTAATGCTCAGTACTGCAATGAGTCTGTATAAGGGAGCAGCCTCCTGCCCTTCACCATGGAGGTATGCTGAGGGCTGTGTGTGAAGCCTGTGCAGACAGCACTCAGTTCTGAGACGGGAGGAGGGGCAGGGGGTTGCTTATTAATCACTCCTCAGGACTTTGAACTTTACAACTCTGTAATTACTGCTAAGACTTTATATTTGGACTTTCTGTTTCATTGGCGTGTGTTTCCTTTCTTTTCTTGTTTTATGACTGGGTTTGTCTGGAAGTTTGTTTTAAGAACCCTGAAGGCCAAGTTTGTTTATTACTATGCCTGCTAGGTGTGTGGGTTTTTTTTTTTGTAAATGTGACCCCCAAAGGGGTATGAATTCCAGTGGCCTAATCTCAGTCAGGCCTGAACCCTTCTTTACTTGTTCCCCAAAAGCTCTTCAAAGCAAATCCTAGGTATGGATTAAGGTAAGGTTAAGGGGTTTCTTGGGCTTGGGAAGGCAGCTTCAATAGAGGAAATGGAACCAATTAGCTTAAGGCTGAGCAGAGGCAAAAGAGAAAGAGGAGGTAAGGACCCTGGGGAAAAGGGAGAGGAGGAGGGAGAGGAGGAGGGAAGAGAAGAGGACTGAAGTAGAAGGGTAGTCACAAGGGCATTAGTCTCTCCTTTTCTCCCTCCCCCTCTCCCTCTCCTTCCCGTGCCCCTCCCCCTCTCTGTGTGTGTATATGTGTGCATGCGTTTCCCTCCGGCCACATTTACAGTTTCCTCTACTTCCTGCCCATTTTCTTCCTTGCTTTGAAGCCTCAGCAACCTGGACTTGGTAGACAGAGGCATCTGTCCAGGAGTGAAATAATGGATGGTCCTTGTCCTGCCGGTTCTGCTTCCTGGCCTGTCTCCCTAGATGAAGCTTACTGGAGGCCCTGGGACCTGGGGGCTTCGTCCTCTTTGTGCATAACTGGAAGAGGACCCTTCATTCTGAAACACAGTCGTTTTCCTTCCCTAGCTAGGCTTGGCAATTGAGCAGCACAAAGAGAACTCTAGAGAGAGGGGGGGTGGGGGTGGGATCTGCTGTTCCTTGAAAAGATGCACTCAGCCACAGAGTGCCCCAGCTGCTGCCCAACAAGGGCAGAGAATCCTGGTGAGCCAGGCCAGGGCTTTTGTTAATGCTAGGCCCTTCATTAGTTCTATGTGGTACATGGGATAAATGTTGGCCTGTTAAAAGCTCTGAGATGGTTTATAATAAAACTACATTCAGTTTCACCTACGTTTAACAGAGGAACTTTAAAAAAAAATACCTATTAACATCTCATGGGGGTCTTTATATTTTGTGAAACCCAGGTTGAATAGTGAAGCTCTGAAATGAGTTTTGAGACAAGGTTTCACTATGCAGCTTTGTCTGACATGGAACTCACAATGAAGACTAGGCTAGCTTCAATCTCCTGGAGACCTACTGAGGCACCTCCCACCTTGTGCATTAGGGTAACCTATTCACTTGGAGGTTTGAGAGTGAGGGAGGCAGGCAGAGAACCCAGGGAGCTGGAGATTTCTGAGGTAATGGAAGTGACAAGTAGGGCACTCTTCTCCGGTGACTGAACTAGACAATCACAATACAAGACTGTAGTCAAGCAGTCACCAGTTAGAGTGGGACAAGGGGATTTCTCAGGTAAGATCCTTCAGGAACCTAAAAGGAGACCAAGGGAGAGCCTTTCTAGGTCAGGGTGACTGTGGGTGATCTCTTAGAGGACCTTCATGTGTTACTGTGATAGCATATCATGTAGCTCAGACAGGGTTTGCTGATAGAGTGCCTACCTAAGTTGTATGAAGTCCTAGGTTCTCTTCTCATCTCATTGCTATATTAACCTGGTGTGGTCATGAATGCCTACGACCAAAGCCTTGGAAGGTAAAGACAGAACAGTCTCATACATCCTGTGTTCTCTTGGCAGACTAATTTTTCCAGACCCAGTCCCTCCTTATCTTCCTGCTTTCAAGGGCTCCCCTTATGCTCAAAAGACACACCTGTTACCCCAGAGATTGGAAGGAAAAGGCAGGAGAGTTGAGTTTCAGGGTACATAGCAAGATTCTGACTCAAAAAACCAAGAGCTGAGGATGTAGCTCAGTGGTGGAGAACTTGGCCAGCATACACAAGGTCCTGGTTTTATTCCCAGCATGGAACAAAGAAAGGATATGTGTACTGGTTGGTTTTGTGTATTAACTTGACACAAGTTAGAGTCATTATAGAGAAAGGAACCTCATTTGAGAAAATGTCTCCATGATATCCAGCTGAAAGGCATTTTCTTAATTAGTGTTCATGCAGAAGGGCCCAGCCCATGGTAAGTGGTGAGTGCACCCACTAGGCTCGTGATCCTGTGTTCTGTAAGAAAACTGGCTGAGAAAGCCATATGAAGCAAGCCAGTAAGCAGCATCCCTCTGTGGTCTTGGCGTCAGCTCCTGCCTCCAGGTTCTTGCCCTGCTTGAGTTTCTGTTGTCACTTCCTCCAGTGATGGATTATGATCTGAAAGGGTAAGCCAAACAAACCCTTTCCTTCCCAGCTTGCTTTTGGTCATGGTGTTTCATCACAGCAGTTGTAACCCTAAATAAGACAATATGTAAAGCAGGCAGTTCATAGCTAGGGGAATACGCTCAGCACTTTCATCAAGAGCACAGGGATGGTATATATTATCCCTTCCCCACAGCCCTTGGCTGGCCACCCCATCATCACAAGATGGCCCCAACACGTCTGCATTCCAGACATGAAGCAAAGGGCTTCATGTGCATTTGTTCTTCCTTTCATGTCATAGAAAGCTTTTCCAGAGCACCTCTCTATGGATTTGTGTTTATTCAAAAAACTGTATCTCATAAACTGTGTTCTGTGTTTTATAGGCATTTCTAACTAGATGGGAGACTAAAGAAACAGGCATTTCTTTCTGCAGTCACTATCACAAAAAAAGGCCCAAGAGCAGAAAATTGGAGTTTTATGTGGTGAGGGCCAACTCAGAGTGTGTAATATAAACAGTGTCTCCAGTGGATTGAGAACCACTTCCACAAGACAGTCACATTCTATTAATTTTAGTCTGGATCCCTAGTTCCTAGAAAAGAATTTGGTTCTTGTTAAACACTATTCAGAATCTTACAGGACAAGGAAGAATACATGTCTGTGTATAAACACCTATAAAAGATAAGAAAAAAAGTTAGAATTGTCAATATATAGTTGTTTCCCATTCAACCATCTCAGCTGTGCTGCAACCACAGAAGTTAGGGCCCATCTCTGTAGGTTCCCGTGCTTTACTGGCCAACCATTGACTTATAATATTTTTAAAAACTTCTTTGGAGGAAAAAAAAAGAAATTGGATGGTGACTATCCCTAATTTGAATTCTTAGGTATTTCTTTGGTTTAATTAATTCCCCTGATTTAATAAATCTCTTGAGTAAGTTGGGACTCATATGGACATCAAGGAAAAAGGCTTCCTGGCACACCATGGGAAGAGAATGAGTCAGGCTCCCTTCAACTCAAGGAAGAGAGCAAACCTGGTCACCCCCAAAATGCACTGGAGAAGGAGTCTGATATGGAGGGAAAGAAAGGAATGAGGGATGCTAGCTTCCGGTTCTGTGTCTTACCTATTGTGGCCTTCAGTAAACTGTTACCTTCTGAATTCTAGAGACCTATTTTCGAGTCAGTGTGGCACTAGGTAAGGACATGGGTGGAAAGTATTCAGAAGAATAGACTGAGCTCAGCACCCATTATCACACTCTAGGGAGCCCCAATCTCTGATTTTGATTCCCAACATCATTACAAACAAGGGGAAAGTGAGAGGGGAAAAGACCCCCAAGCATGTAAAGACCACTACGAAGGTACAGGGAAGATGGCTCAGTGAGTAAGAACACCGGATGGACAAATCTGAATTTAGAGCCTTGTCATGTAAAAGTCAGGTGTGGCTGAGTATGCCTGTAACACCTGAGCAGGGAGAAGTGTGGGGCTGACCGGTGCAGCAGAAATACAAGGATCCCTGGGGCTGGTTAGTCAGCCAACCTAGCAGAAAAGGCAAGCTCTAGCTTTAGTGAGAGACTCTGACTCAAGAAACTAAGGAGGAAGAGTGAAGGAGCAGGATACTTGATGTCCTCCTGACCTCAGCCTCTTCAGGCATATGTGCACAGAAAAGATTAATCCAAGGTACATTACATTCTCTACAGTGTTTAAGCATAACTCTATCTTAGCTTTATAATACACAAAACCAAAGTTTTATATCAATTTCTACTACTTGCCTGTTATTTGGAAGGAGAAGGCTGCTCAAGCCATCTGGTCTACCTGGCTACCACAGTACAAAGCCCAGCGTGTAGAATTTGCTCAGCAAGTGTTCTTGGAAATAAGATGTCACAAGTTAACTGTCCACAAAAACCTCCCTTTTTACCATGACCTCTCTCAAACTCACTCCCTTATGGCCATGTGGGGTGTTCTGGAAACCCATGAACTGGCATTTTCATTAAACAAGAACTTTCAAGAGACAACTACCCTTTCCCTTCCTGTCCATTTTGGGCAAGCCAGAAATTCCCAGTTCACAACAGGAAACCAATAGCTCTGTGCTATCGGAAGACATTTCCTCTACTGTACAAAATGTCTGAGGAGTAATTCCGAATGGGGCTTCACCCATTTCCTGCAAAAAGAAGCAAACCCACCCATCCTTGGCCTGAAGAGACCTGCCTTTCCAGCCTTTAGTGACTCCATGCTTTCTGTTACTATTTCCCTTGTTACATCTGACCTAGTACTCTGTGAGCACACACACTCAGGAGGACTTTGAAGTGTTCTGGCAGAGTACAGACCCTATGACAGAGTTGTACTCTCTCTGGAATATAGCTTACAGGCAGCTATAACAACAACAACAACCACCACCATGACAACAATGATTTTAATAAAGGTGTTGACCTTTATTCCCCTGATAGTCAAGAGCCAACTGACTATGAGGGATTAATGACTGGTGGCGTCCTTGAAAGTCGATGGGATAAGCCTCCAGCTGTTTCCCTGCTACTGACTTTTGTCTGTGTAGAGAAAAGACCAGAGACGTGTTTGGCCTGACTGATCTATTCTCTCTGCCATTCCAGGACAGGCTTTGAGTTCTCTAAGACTGTTCAAAGAGAAAAATTTAGACTTTTCTAGTAATTGTATTCAAGTTTTTGAAAACCGCTACGACTGGAATCATTAAGCACTGTTGTTACAGAAGGGAACACCAAAGCTTCAGAAAGTAAGGGAATTCTCCCAAGTTGCAAGGGTTGGAGGTGGGTCAGTGAGCAAAGTGCTTCCTCTGCTAGTCTGTAACCTAGCCCTGGGGAGGTGGAGACAGGAGGCTGTCTGGGGCTTTGTGGCCCGCTAGTCCTATCAGTTAGCAAGCTCCAGGTTCGTACCTACCCTGTGTCAAAAAATGTGTGTCAGAAAATGTGGCCTGTGCATATATATGTGTATATGCACCTACACACATCAACATATCTATCACACACAGACACACAGATACACCGAAACACACACACACACACACACACACACACACACACACACAGAGAGAGAGAGAGAGAGAGAGAGAGAGAGAGAGAGAGAGAGAGAGAGAGAGACAGAGAGACAGGTTAGAATTCAGGCTTCTTCCTTTTGGGATTCAGAGTCCCTTCAGAACGAATAGTTTGAATTCCTCTCTTCTAATACTATCTCTGAAACTTTTTATATTGGCTCACTAGCAAGGTAGCAGAACTGCTCTGTGTTTCAGAAAGGAAAAGCTGTTGGGAACTTCCAGCTTCCAGAAAGAATCCCTTCTCCAATCAGTGGCTGGAAGTGTAAGATCAGGGCTTGGCCCTGGACTTCCTTGGGTTTAGCCTTAGGCAGAGCTGGGTAATTATGCCACTAGAAAGAAAGGCCTTGCTGAGGGAGCAGGGAAGCATTCTCACCAGGGAGAAGGTGAGCCTGTTGGAAGGCAATGGAAGGGTTCATTGTCCCTACAGCAGCGACCACAGTCTTGTCAGGCTTAGACTGGGAAGTTTCGGCAGCAGAGACAAGCAGAAATATCTGCCACCACCAGCATTTGTTTTGATAATAAGAACATAGTGGCCATAGAAACAGTTGACCTAAAGACCTGAGGGTCTGTAAGTTTCCCACAGCAAGAAGGACACGTCTAAGAAGTAGGTTATGTAGACAGCAATGCAGACTGGTCTTTTCTCATTCCTCTTGCTACACTGTCAGCTGGTTCTATCCAGGGTCATGGGAAGGAGAAGCTCCAGCCATGTTTGCATGTTTACATGTGTGTTAGTCGACTGGCTCTCTACCACCTCAGATCACTAGTGCCTCAGATACCAGTTTCTCGAGAGAGAAGGGTATCATGGATCACCATTTTGAAGACCCAGGACATGATGATCTGTGCCCTCCTGGTTTGGGTGGGTGATGAGGCTAAGTACCCCTGGCAGAGCAGGTCTGGTCTCATGATCTGGGTCTCGATGTACCCTCAAAGGCATGGCTCTGTTGACCGGAAGATCTCTTGCTAGGGGACATCTTTTAACGTTTCCAATACTTTTCGTGTGATAAAGACTTGGTGCCATGGGTTAGGACATGAAGATTCAAAGCATAGCAGCCTGCACGTATATCTTCTTCATTTTTCTTTATCTTTTGTTTTTTTTTTTCTATTCTTCTCTTTCCTCTCCCTCTGCCTCCTTTTTTCTAGGTGCTATGTGTTTCTGAGATAAAGTCTCATGTATTCTGAACTCCTTATCTCCTTGCCTCCTCCTCTGAATTGTAAGGATTATAGATTTATGTGTCCAGCATCTAGAATTTTTTTTTTTTTTTTTTTTTTTGGTTTTCCGAGACAGGGTTTCTCTGTATAGCCCTGGCTGTCCTGGGACTCACTCTGTAGACCAGGCTGGCCTCGAACTCAGAAATCCGCCTGCCTCTGCCTCCCAAGTGCTGGGATTAAAGGCGTGCGCCACCACGCCTGGCTGGGCATCACTATCTTTACACATGCATTTAATCTTTATGTAAAGTCCAGAGATAAACAGCCCTCTGGGAGTTCTTACAGAGAAACACCGTCTCTGACCAGCTCCCCACAAGAAACAAATGACCTGCCTATATCTAGGTAGAGAATTCTGGAGGGAGATGAACTGATGAAGTCTCAGAAGAACAGCAAACTGATCAAGGGAGACGGCCACTGCCCAAAGGCTTACAATCAGCAGGACAAATGCTCAACTTTCTCCCCTCTCTCAGTAGGCTTTGCATTGATCACACCCAGAGAGAAGGCCTAGGGTCAGGAAGAGATCGATGGAACACACAGGTCAGTCCTCTGGGCACAGAGAAAGGGACAAAGAGAGGACATCTGCAAGGGGACAGAGGAGACACATGGCTTCTACTAATCCAATACTAGATATTGTGTCATGACACCATCTACTGTGCCTATAAGCCTTTGCAGGAGATCTGTATAAAAAGGACAAGGACAGGTATATGTCATGTACTCAGTGAGAGCTTGGACCTAGATACATCTGTGCACCAACTGACAGTGACAAGAAGTCACATGAGCCATCAGGGACCCTTGAGGCTCTGTCTAAGCCAAGCGTGATTGAAGCAAGATCTGGACCTTTTTGCCATAGCTCCCTTCTTTATCTTGGCCTTGCATGTGTCATTGAGAAAAAGACACACGGAGGGACAGTGTCAGAGAATGGGCATGTCCCACACCTTCCTAGAGAATGGAGTAGTTGGCCTAAAGGGCACACTATACTGTCTTTCCTAGGTTGGGTCTCATCTTCAAGTAGGAGGCAGCCTGCTGCCTGGGCACACCAGATAAAAAACAGTCAGTTAGCCACTGGTAAAACCAAGACAAAGGTCATCTGTTGTAAAGAGCTAAGGAAAAAAATTTAGAACATTGGTAAACTAGGAAAGGAATCCATATTTGCATTAAAATGTCAACATTAAAATATACAATGGCATAAAACAAGAGGTCTACCACTCTAGCCTCCAGCCCCTCCAGCCCACTCCACACCACTTTGATTTTCTAAGTAATAGTAATAATAATAGCCATTATTTCCTTTCCTCTCCTCTCCTCTCCTCTCCTCTCCTCTCCTCCCCTCTCCTCCCTTCCCCTCTCCTTTCCTTTTTTTTTCTCTTCTTTTTGGACAGGCCTTGTAGCCCGGGTTGGCCTAGATTGGCTTTTAGTTTGCTGTATAGCAGACTGGGCTTAGATTCTTGATCTCCTTTTCTCTCCCCCCCCTCTTTTTTTTCCTTGTTTTCCGGTTTATTGAAAATATGGCATAACAGATTAAACAGCTCCACGTGGTGTTTTGAAATTCATGCCAACTGTAGGCTGAGTGACCTGAAGGTTAGAGAGACTGCCAAAGTCCAGAAGCTTCAGCATTTCCTCGGTGTCAGAATCTATCTCAATGATCTCCTGATCTAGGACTGAGACCTCAGGAACATAATCATCTCTCCTCTCTCTCTCTCTCCCTGTAGCTTGATAGCGTTACCTCTCACAGGACCTCTCTGAATCTGCTTCATCAGATGTGTGACATAGCCGGCTATCTTGTTCCGAAGCTTCTTGCTGGGGATAATGATGATTTCCTCGCACAGGCGCTTGTTGGTGTGAAAGTCATTATTCAGGTGTGTGTAGTACTTCTCGATGATGACCCAGGCCACCTTCTTCACGGTCTTGGTGCGAACGCGGCCCATGTCGGTTGGTCTTGGTAAAAGAAGCTCCACTCTCTTTTAAAGTATTTACTTTTAAATATTTTAAACATAATTTTTAAAATTTAAAATATGTTTTAAAAATATTTAAATATGAGTGGATCCTATCATATCTGTTGTTCCATACTGCGGTTTGCTTTAGGCACCTAGCCAATATATAGGCTAAGTGCAGAAGGAACAGCTACTTTCTAAAGATGGTTCAGGGTTCACAGTTCTGTTCTGGGAAAGGTTGCTGAGCTCCTTCAACTAGAATGTATAAGCCCAGTGTGTGCTCAGTGTGGTCTCCTTTAGTCCATCACTTGGAACTATGAACATATACCACAGAAGTATCACCAGGTGCTGGCCATGTGTATAAAAGCTCAGTCCACAGCATCTCTGAAATCTTTGCAGTGGCTCAGATACTTTGTTTCACAGGGGACTAAAGAGGTAAACAAGCCACAGTCCCTGCTCTAGCTTTGAGAAGCAACTCGGACACTTGTAGGTGACTGGAAACTGACATTGTGAGCTCCTGTGCACACAGCCATGTGTCAGTTCTGATCTTAGGCAACTCGGGCAATCAGCATTCAGGAGGAGGTCAAGGACATCTTCCTCGTGGAGCTGGTTCTCTAAAAATGGATTCGGCTGCAAGAGGTAAGCAGTGGAGGAGGGGAGGAGAGCAGATAGGTCAGACTGTGGCAGCATCTTACTTTTGGACGAACCTACAAAACACACCAATTCAACAGATGTCCTTACCCCAGATTGGCACCTTGATTTTGGCCTTTCTGGCCTCCAGAACTGTAAGGAATTACCTCCTCCAACCAGGCCCCCATCTCCCATTTTTGCACTGTCTCCTAGTAATACAGTCATTTGGACCTATCAAGGGAAGGCAGAATCGTTATGATGCAATTGCCTTGCAAAAACCCAGCTCTGAACTCTACTTTACTGGGAGCCAAGCTTCCAACATGGGCCTTAACTCCCCTCCAAATAGAGTGCTGTTGGCAAGGCTTCCCTTTCTCCAGTGCCTCCTTGCTGTCTGACTCTCTCTCTCTTCCACGTATGGCTTGAAAGGCAAAAGAATAGGAAGGCAAAGGACAGGCATGGGGTTTGGCATTTATGCTGCTTTAAATCTTCCATCTTTTCCCTCTGACACTATTTTTGGAAGTCTGTGATTTCTGAGGTTAAGGAAATATGGTTGTGTAACTTGGTGCAACACATTACCATAAATGCTCCGGGTGATGTTCTCTGAATATATCTAGAATCAGAGGAGAGTTGACTAAGAGAGTGATTGACAGCAATGCTTTTGAATTATCCTATAATAACCTGAAACAATTTGCTTACATTAAAATTCAGCCTTCTAGACACAGTGTTTCATAAAGTACATTCAATTGCATATATTTAAGCCCACTTGAGAAAAGACTCAGGGATCTGTAAGGGCAGAATAGGGATGAAGCAATTTTGGATGTTTATCAACCCAGGCTTTGGGAACCGCAGAAAAACAGAGTTTGGGGACTACACTTTCAGGGAGAAGTGACTTTGTATCAATAGCTGTGACAGAGGAAGTTGAAGTGACCCTGCACTGTTTTTTATCTGTTCTGACTTTTTTTCTGATGGAATGGAAGCAGAACGTGGTCCCAGACCAAAAGGATAAGATCCTGATGAAGCCCAGGGAAATCAAAGCCTCTGATGGAACTGGGGACAGAGGCCAGTTTCTCCCAGGGCCAGAGTACAGTGAGGATATGAAATTGATAGTCCCTGGGAAAGTCAACCTGAAGGAAATGAAGGCACCAGCAAGTGGGAGAGAGAGCTGAGGGACCCAGGAAGTTCTGCAGTTAGCTCCATCCTTGCCTTGGCCATGACTCTCTGCTGAGCTGATTCTCCCCTTTGCTGGACTCATTTGAATTGAGTTTGGAGAGTCTGTAGAACATCCTGATTAATGAAAATATAAACTGTACCAGGAGCGGGTGGAGATGGGAAGTGGGGAGCTCATAGAAGAAGTTGGATAATCAAGTATCTTAGTCACATCGGGTACCTTGACCTCACTTCTCTGATTCCTGAAGAATCTAAACAATTGTTTCCTCATGGAAGATTTTCAAGAAGAAATTGGAATTACAGTGGGACTCCCATTGCTTGTAGTGAACCTGGACCCCAGTTTCAACTTTTGCTGTGTGAATTTTGCAGACTTGGTTATTAAAATAGGCCTAAGAAGGGGAGTTCACTCAGAGTACCAGGGCAAGAAAGCTGCTTCTCAAGGTGCCTTGTGTGGCTGCAGCATCTGGGTGCAGAGAATAGGAGAGGTTTATCTCAGAACCGTCACAAGCCATCCTCAGGGAATGGAGCCCATCCTTGTCTCTAGCGCTCATTGGCTGAAAGATCTCTCAAGTTCTCTCCATTTAGATCTTGTCAATCGCTCTGTGTGCTTACTTGGTATTCCCTTAGATCTTGGGCCCTGTGCATAGGAACAGAGCTAATTTACTGAGATGGTCACCAAGAAAGGGAAGGAAGGTTAAATATTCTTTTGCTGGAGGAGAGAGATGGGGGATAGTTTCTACCATGGTTCCATTCTCCTCACACAGGCTTCCTGTCATAGGGTCCTTCGGTCACTAATTACAGGACAGGTCAAACAGTGGAGGGCCCTGTGCCTTCTCTTTACCATTTACTTCTACCTGAACTCCCTCTTATCATATGTGTTAACTATGGACAGGAGCTATTTCTGTATACCTACTATGTGTCTTTTAAACATATGCTTGTGTACATGCTGACTCCTTACTTTTGGCCCTGAAAGATTTCATATTACTCCTACGTTGCAGTAAGAGAAACTGAGGCTTAAGACCTAAATAGCTAATCTGTGTTCTTCACTTCTCATGTTGCCTGATGGGAGATAGCAGGGTGGGGCTCTGCACAGCTAGTCTCCTGCCTTGCCCATGCTCTAGGGCAGTTCTCTTTCCCCCAGGGAAGATGATGAACTGCACCAGTGGTTTGCCTTATAAAAGGTTCAGGTGTCAAGGACTTGGCTGGGGGCAGCTAATGGGCTGTTGAGTGGTGGTTGGATCATGAGAGGTCTAACCTAATGGATTCATAGCCCAGTGGGCTATTAGGAGCCTGGGCCTGTTTCAGGAAGTAGGTCACTGTGGGGGCACATCTTTAAAGGATACATTTTGTTCCTAGACTCTCCCATCTCTGTGCCCTCTAGTTTTCTCCCTCCCTCCCTTCCTTTCCCACTGTTCTCGGTGGCTCTCCTGATTCTTCTTTTCTCTCTCTGCTTTTTCCCTTAGGTCTCATTCTCTCTCTCTCATCTGACCTCTCTGTCCTCTCAGCCTTCTCTCTCTTTCGCATTGCTAGGGCTGGAGAACAGGGTCTGGAGGACATGGACCAAGCATCTTACCACTGAGCTACACCACAGTCCTTGTGTGAGCTTTTCTTTTGTTCCCTTTTTTAAGGTTTTATTTTTTTTTCCATTTTTAGGATTTTATTTTTTATTATTTGTTGATGTGTGCATCTGTGTGAGGGTATTTGCACATGTATTTACATGCTTGCAGAAGCCAGAAGGGAGTATTGTCCCTCTAGCGCTGCAGTTACAGAAAGTTGTTAGCTGCTTGATATTAATGCTGGGAACTGAACTCCGGTTCCTTGTAAGGGTAGTAAGTGCTTTAACCACTGAGCAATCTCTCCAGTCCCACCTCTATCCATTTATTTAGGCACAGTTTAACTATATAGCCTAGGCTTGCCTCAAATGCCTTCCTTTTAAGTGAACCTGGTGTGCTAGGATGACAAGTGTGTATACCATATCCTGCCAACATGACTTCTTTGTAATGAAAAAAAAAAATCATCATCATCATCATTATCATCATCATCATCATCATCATCATCATCATCATCATCATCATCATCATCAATCTAAGAAGAATGAAAGGAGGACCAGGCAAGCCTGAAGACAGGCCTCTATTCCATTGTCTGGTTACATGAGGGTTTGAATGCGAATTTGCCTTTTTGTCTTTTGCAATCAGTATGAAAAGGGCTAGAAAATATTTATAAATAGAAAACATCTATTACTTGTAGAATTTGGTGAATGTAACAGAAACTTATTTCTGCTACACAAGTGAACCACAGGGAGCCCAGTTTTACTGTGTGGGCAGATACGTAAGGTAGTACTATAACAAAGAGAATAGAACCCACAAAGGGCTTTGTTTCCTGGAGACTAAGAAGTCTGGCTAGTGCCATGGGAGATGCTGTATCTGCTTTGGACAATACTTAAATGTTGAAACTAATTTTTCTAGCTGCCAGATAAATAACATTATATTTACAAGATCCCCCTAATATCTGGGCCTTTGTCCAATCCATAGAGGATGTTGCATATTCTTGCCAAAGGATTTTGTTTGCTCCCCAGGGTGAATATGGGACTTTTCTGTGCTTAAGCCTGAAGAACCAGGCAAAGTGGGGCACACTGGTCTTCTCACCTTTGTCTCTGTTTCTCTTTGTTCATGGTGCAGAAGAGTGGCCTGGATGTTCTTGACCTCTGTACCAGTATACACAGCCACAGAGATGGTGAGCTCTCGCTTTCCTTTACGTCTCACACATTCGTAGAACAAAATTCAAACTGTGAGCTGTCATTCCAGAGCCTGGGCTCAAGCCTTTGGAATGTAAAAGGTCAACAGAAAGCATGCTGGGTAGTGGGAAGTGGAGAGGCTTATGGAGGAGCTTTGGAACTCAACGTTAGGTAGATAGATCTGTGGTAGCTGAGAGGACCAGAGTTGAAGGGTTAGGAGGCCATGAGTGAAGAGTGGTCCTGTTCTAAGAGTGGTGAAGTGACATAAGGGCCTCTGGGAACAGGAGCCTCTTTTGGTGGGGTGTTGTCAGCTGGCTGCTGTTGATCTGGCTTTCCTGAGTGACTTAGGGCATCACAGCAGGCCCCTGGCCCACGCTTGCATAGGTTCAGGAAGTGGCCTCAGCTGCCCCAGGAGGCCTCTGACAAGTGCTTAAGCTTGAAGCTGCCTTCTCAGACTGAAAAGGCTGTTCTGTCATTTCCAGCCTCAGTTCCCTTCTGTGAGTCCTACTGAAAACATCCAAGCTGTGCCCCTCCCTCCTCGATGCAGTGTTATGCTTTCTACTGTAGAGGCCAGGTAAGGAAAACAAGAAGACCTGCCAATCCAAAGAAAATGTAAATAGTTTGAGGACCAACTCCTCATTCATTCATTCATTCATTCATTCATTCATCCATTCATTCATCCAATCATTCATTTGCCTATATAAATACATGCTTTTTGAAATCTTATTTACTCTTGCAATTTTGAACATATACAGTGTAGTTTGGCTATACCTCTTCATCACTATCCTATCTTATTCTCCTCTCCTTTGACCAAGTCCCCTCTTCCAACAATTTACCAGTTTGAGGACTATGGTTCCCCCTCCCCCAGGCCATTTGCTACCAATAGGTCCTCAAATATGGGTGGGGCCTCATAAGTCCCTTCGGTACCCTTAAGGAACTATCGATGGCCCAGGCTTGTGCAGATGCTAATGCTGCTGTGAGTTCATGGATGCAACAGCCAAATCACATCCAGAAGATAGTGTTTCACAGTGTTCCTTTCCATCCTCGGGCCCTTATATTCTTTCTATCTCTCCTCAACAGTGTTCCCTGAGACCTCTTCAGTAGATACTCTAGTTACTGCTGAACATTCAATAGCTGCATGCTCTCATTACCTTGGGCAGTTGTTCTTGCTTTTAAAGTGGCATGGTCCCACTTTGTACTGTGACCTACTCAGCATAAAACATGCACACAGATACACCCATGATATTGGAAGCATACTTTGTTGAATATTCTGATTTCTATAACCTATTTTATACCCCATTATTATTGAATTAGACTTTTAAAGATTAATTTTTAGCATGCAAAACAGTGGGTTTCACTACAAGATTTTCCTCTATATTTTTGTATTTTGCTCATGGTGCCCATCCAACGTGAAGCTAAAGTTATGTTTTAAGTTTAAATTACTGTACTTCAGAGACATATAAAACAAAGTATCTCTAATCTGTAAGCCCCACTTGCCCAAGGACAGATAACTTCTTGGAGTGCTGGGGGCATTTGCTCATGTAAGGTAACAAGTCATGCGTCTTCACTCCTATAGACAAGGTTGGGTACCCTAGCTGCACAGGATATGCTTGATCACAGGTAGGTGGGCGGTCCATAAGCAGAAAGTACATAAGGGTGTATGCTTTCTCTAACTGGATGAAGGTAGGAAGTACATAGCCCCGTGGGTTTTGCATTTATAAGCACTGGACTAACATAATTCCAGTCCATTCTCTGGGAATCCCAGATATGTATCTGACCATTGTCCAGCACTCTGGCCAGCATTAAATAAAGCTTGCTTTAAATTTGGGTCACAAACTACAGTAGTGGTCCTATTTCACCCAGTGGGATTAACACCAACTTTCCTCCTCTGTTCTTCCTTCCCACCTTACTGCTCCCATATCTCCCTCTCTGCTTCCATATTTTAGAAATATGCCTGCCATAGTTCCTGGTATTCTTTCCTGTGGACATAAAACAATCCATCTAAGTGTCCCTCTTTGGGGAAATCATAGCTCTTCCTAATATTTCAAAAGTGTATGCAACATTTCAGCATGCATTCTTGAATAAACCTTGACTCACATCTCTATTATTTACTTAGTAAACAAAAATGAACAAAGGATGACACATCCTCCAATACACACGTGCTCACCCACATACACACACACATATTTTAAAACAAGATTTTACTATTTAACTAAAGCTTGATCCATGCAAGTAAAGTGGGCCTCAAACTTTTTTTAAAAGATTTATTTATTTATTATATGTAAGTACACTGTAGCTGTCTTCAGACACTCCAGAAGAGGGCGTTGGATCTTGTTACGGATGGTTATGAGCCACCATGTGGTTGCTGGGATTTGAACTCCGGACCTTTGGAAGAGTAGTCAGGTGCTCTTACCCACTGAGCCATCTCACCAGCCCGGGCCTCAAACTTTTAATCCTCACATTTTAGCCTCAGACTTTCAAGTGCTGAGATTACAGGGATGTGCCACCATGACTAACTGGAAGATACATTAAAGGTCAATATTACATATCGACAAATTGTCTTCTATAAAGATTCAACCAGGTCATATGCTGCTGTTAATGAATGATTAATTCTTTCTAGCTTTACTAATCTAACCTTACAGTTTTGGTCATAGGTACATATTATTATAATATCTTAAGAAAATACTTGCCAATGGATCAAAAATGCATTTTTAAAATTAATAGTGGGATAATTTTTCAAAAACATATTTTCTGTATCAGGAGACTTGGTGTTACTATAGTGAAATACCCAAAGCAGAAAACTCATGAGAAGAGTTACGTTTTTGAAGGTTCAAAGTTCAATATCTGAATGTTATGAGATCTATGTCTTATGCAACACTCAAAAGGCAATGCTCTGGGGACAAGAGCTGGTATGAAGAAAACCAAGTTATTCAAAGAACTTGGAGAAAATAGGGGGCTACCGTCCCTAAAGACCATCATATGGAATGTGGGCTTGTGAAAGCGCTTCAGCAGAGAGAAAGGAGTTGTAGAGAGCTGTAGGCAGGAAGACTGCACAGAGCAGGCTCTCCCTCATGCAGGGAGTGTCTTCTTATGATCCCTTCTGCCGGAACATCACAAATGATCTTGATATTCTAGGTCTGGTTTCTCTAATTCTTTAGACAAACATCTTTTCCTCACAATTATTTAAAAGTTTATGTTAGCTGATACACAAGACAAAAGAACAGGGAGGGCTTGACATCTATCGATGTCATCTGAAGGTTACCAGATGTTCTGGGATCTGTAACTCTAAGAACATCCTAATGCTTAGATGTGGGTTTTCTTTACACTTGAGAAGGCTCGGTGAGAAGAGGGGAGGCAGAAAGTAACTGCTATAGCTATCTCTCCAAGGAGCAGCCATTATTGATGCTACAGGGATGGAAGGTGGATTGGGGGTTTAGCCTGACCGCAAGTGAGGGACAGCACCTTGTAGTGGGAGCACATGTAGAAAGTAGTAGTTGAATCTTGGACAGGAACAAAGAAAAAGAGTAGGCAGGGACAGGCTTTTAGTATACATGATAGCTTCATGAGAACTAATAGAGAACTTCCCAGGGGTCATGGGCTGTGGCGTCTACTGCTAGCTCCCCTCCCAGTCCTACTCCCCACAATGCAATGTGTAGACCAAACTCATAGCTAGTCTACACTCTCCTTCCTCCAGTCTACTCCCTTTATTTCTGCTGTGAATAAACTTCTTTCTTTCTTTCTTTCTTTCTTTCTTTCTTTCTTTCTTTCTTTCTTTCTTTCTTTCTTTCTTTCTTTCTTTCTTTCTNTCTTTCTTTCTTTCTTTCTTTCTTTCTTTCTTTCTTTCTTTCTCTCTTTCTCTCTCTCTCTTTCTTTCTTTCTCTCTTTCTTTCATTTTTTTAAAAAAAGATTTATTTTATTTATTTTATGTATATGAGAACACTGTCTGTCTCTTCAGACACACCAGAAGAAGGCTTCAGATCCTATTACAGATAGTTGTGAGCAACCATGTGGTGGCTGGGAATTGAACTCAGGTCCTCTGGAAGTGCAGTCAGTGCTCTTACCCACTGAGTTCTCTCCCTTGCCTGTCTTTCTAAACATGGCACTGATTTTCTAAATTCCATATGAATTATAAACATCAAATTTAACATTTTTCTTTTCCCTTCCTTCCTTTTTTCCTTCCCCTCTCTCTTCCCTTCCCTTCCCCTCTCACCCTCTGTCATCATGTAGCCCAGGCTGACTTCAAACTTCTTACATACTTGAAATGACTTTGAGACTGGGGCTCTATCTACAAGGAGGAATGCCTCCTTGGACAAGGAATGAGAATAGGTGGGAAGAAGTCTTGGGATGAAGGGACCGGAGGTCAGCATACGCCTCAGGATACAGGAAGAAGAGAAAGTCAGCGTCATCCATGGAGACACCCTGGGTTGCTGGCCTGAGAAGACAGTGGCTAGCAGGCCCAGACCTGACCCAAGAGCCCATGTTCCCTTCTGGGTCTATGGCTGCTGATAGGAGGTTCCCAGCTCACACTGGCTCTCTTTGGTCACTTCAGTTAGAATTTGGGAGGAAACAGGATTCACTGTAGGTCTTGATCACTGTGAGACACAAGTCAGACATGAGCAAGGTGAATTCAAATATTTATTTTGAGAAAGAAGGCATACAGGACTCTCTCTTGTCCAAACAATCTCTAGGACTCTTAGAGATAGTTCTGTCACCAAGCCACCTGCCTCCCACATGTGCACTGAAGATTGCCTCCCCTGTCCCTTCTGTCTGCACTTTTTTTTTTTTTTTTTTTTTTTTTTTTGGTGTGTGCTACAAACAACATGTGCTTACTAACTTTGCTGGCTCTCCTTTGTATCCACTGGACTCTCATATTATATGAAATGCAAATTTTTATTTTCCTAAATACAGTTTCCTTATTGAATAAAACACTTTTGGAATCGTTTTGGTTGTTGACACACTGTACTGTATTTACTGGCAATGCTCTCAGCTACTTAAGGACAGGGGACAGAAATCAGAGCTATTGGATGAGGCCTGGAGCCAAAGCAGTCTTAGCATTTCCCATTGCTCTCTGTCTTTCCCAGTGAGGGCTAAATCTTGTATTCTGGATAGAGAGAAACAGAGCCCAGGGTCCCATTGAACAAGGGAAAGCCTGACCTGATTGACACTTGGGGACATCAGCCAGGGTCACTTGCAGGATTTAGGTCAGGTGTTCAATTTGATCCCTGGAACATTATGAAAACTTGGTTTCTTTTGTTTGGGAAACCAATTCACTAGTTCATCAGGCTGAGACCAAGAGTCCTACTTACTCAGACCTCACACTATTCTAGCCTCTAGTCTCACAGAGAAATGAGGCCAAGGTTCATTTTTCAAAGGTTGATTCCCATTCCACAGCATGCCAACACAGTCACAAGAGAGAATCAAGAGATGGGAGAATTAGTGTATCCATCTTTGTGGGAAGTGCCTGAGGGACTCATCAGCTACATCCATTCCTTCTTGGACATGTGAACCTCGTCCTGCTTTTAAATCCTCACTGTGTTCACTCGAGCTGCACAGACTAGGAAACAGCCATTTCTAGGGACGACAAGGGCCATTTGTATCTGCTTCCTCCTTTGATCAGGAAGGTGTGTGTCTTAAGAAGGAATTAACATTTGCTGAGAAAATACCTAGAAGAGATGAAGTTGAGAGGGACAAAACCCTCTCATGGGGCAGTGTGTGTGTGTGTGTGTGTGTGTGTGTGTGTGT